>NC_138883.1:50287990-50802225 GCF_965194825.1 Balaenoptera physalus
TTAATAAAATAAATATTAAGGACAGATTATTAGATAAGGTATCTCTGTTATGTTCTTTAAAGAGGTCATACTCTTTATAGATTCTTTCTTGGATCTTTTCCACTGACCTTTCCTATGTTGGTCAATGCTAGTTATTAAACTTTTTTTTGATAAAAGTAAGAATATAAGTACTTAGTACTATAGGCAAAGGGCAGTTTTTTGTAGTATGTAATACTTTAAGAGAAGTTTATCAGTAATTGCACTTTTCACATAAATGGTAGTAAAGAAGGTTGCTTAGTTAAAATATTTTTTCTGCTGTATTTGAAATCTTTCTCATTTCTGTATGAACAACAAAAAATTTCTCTCATTTTGCTTTTCTTCTTAGATTTGAAATTCCAGAGCCAGAACCTACTGAAGCAGATAAATTGGCAGTAGAGAAAGGCGAGCAGCCAATCAGTGCAGACCTTAAAAGGTTTCGCAAGGAATACGTCCAACCAGTACAACTTAGGTTTGGCCTGAATATTATATTTTTTATGTGCCATTCAATTTTCAATATATAGTTAGCACAAAAATTTTTACCTCTTAATTCAGATGTAGGTATTATTAATTTCATAGCAGTTTAAGTTAAACTTCCAAAGTTCTTTTTATGTGAAGCTACTCTTAATTCCCTGAAGAAATTTAATTATTAAAATATACTGTGTTATATGCATCAGATATCTCTAGCCATGTGATATGTTATGCTTACAAACCAGGGTACCTAATAAATAAAAATTATAAAATTTCATATGAATTTTGCCTACTGTCAATCCCCCCTCCCCTTTTTTTCTTCGTTGTCTCATTGTGATCATTTAGTAATTCTGGGCTTTTTTTACCATTTATAATATTTATGAAAGTTCTAGTTCTTTCCGTACTCTTTCCCCACAAGATACATAGACATTTGTTACTTGTCTAAAAAGTGTCATTTCAATAATTTCTTTTTTTTCATGCTTTTTCTTTTTAAAAAAATTTTTACTGAAGTATAGTTGAGGTACAGTCTTGTGTTAGTTTCAGGTGTACAACAAAGTGATTCAGTTTTTTATATATATTTTTTTTCTTTTTTAGATTCTTTTCCATTATAGGTTATTACAAGATAGTATAGTTCCCTGTGCTATACAGTAGGTCCTTATTGGTTATCTGTTTAATAATTTCTAAAAATGTATCTGATAATAACATCTGCCGGTTGTTAGGTTACTCTGTGTGCCTAAGTGCTTTATCTTTTTTGTCTCGTCCTCACAACACAATTACTATTTCCACTTTGTATAAGAGAAAATTGAAACTTAACAGGATAAAGTAATTTGAGATAGGTCAAATGAAGGGAGTGACGGGAGAGGACACATATCTGACTTCCTAAGCCAGTGCTTGTTTGTTTCAGTGTTCACTGAGCATTGAAAATTGGAAGCTCCTTTGATTAGGCTTATTTATAGTCCAAGTGAAAACCAAAGTATTATCTACCTTTTTCCATGGGAAAACTGAGATATCTTATTAATTGTATATGATCTAAATATTTTTTCTTTCCCTGTAAGTGTTAAGTTTCCTTGATCAATGTTAACGAATAAATTGACATTTTGAAACTGAGTGTATTAACTGCTTATTTTCCAGGATAATTGCCACAAATAAATGCAGTTTTAGAGGAATGATAGTGCTCCCAACTGTATGTCTCTCAGCCAAAACTTTTAATATGTCATTCTTTGCATAAGAAGATGAGATTATTTACCCCTGAACAATAAAGAAGTAATTAATTTTTTTCTACTAGCTGTGATGCATTTGTACTAATCCACACTCAAATTAAGCCCCTTGACATGAGGCACACATTTATGAGGTTGCTATATTAGAGCAGAATATAATATTAGACTCTCAGTCATATATGTTCTTTAAGTATTTATTTCTGAGCATTTTCTGTGTTCTCAGCCCTGTACTTGTAACTATAGTGAATACAGAAATAGCATAGAGGGACTTCCCTGGTGGTGCAGTGGTTAAGACTCCATGCTACCATCGCAGGGGGCACAGGTTCGATCCCTGGTTTGGGAACTAAGATCCTGCATGCTGCGCAGCGCTGCCAAACAAACAAAAAAAGAGCATAGAATATCCTCTTTGCCACTGTGATATTACAGTTTTATTGGGGAAAAGAGATACATGAAACAGTTGTATATTATTCTACTTTAAATGTTCAAGTGTTTAAGTGGCTTAGAAAGATACATCCTCATAAAATTTCAGGAAAATTTAGGGAAAACATTTTGGAAGAGGTAAAATCTGAAATTGCTCCCATATCTGAAAAGGATATGTAGGATTTAGATAGATAGGCAGAAAGGTGATTGTTGGTATTCAGAGTCGTGAGAAATAGTATGAACAAATGCAGGAAGGCAGAAATGAGGGTAGTGTGCAGAGGAAATAGGTAAGGAAAATGACTCAAGAGGAATGAATTGTATTGCAGGTAATATAGTAGATGAGATTAACTACATGGAATGGGCGGAGTTGTCAGTGGCCTTGAAATCCATGCCAAATTATTAAACTTGGCCTATAAGCATTGAAGGATTTTTAGCAATAATAGTAATTTTTATAATGATAGTAACTTTTTCCAACATTGTATTACAAAATTTTTACATAACGCAAAGGTGATAGAATTTTACAGTGAACCGTACCACCTAGGAATCTACCACCTAGATCTACTGTTAACAGTTTACTATCCTTATTTTATCACAGATCTATGGATTTATCATTCTTCTCTTGGTCCATTAATCATCTAATTTGGGGGACATGTTTCAAAGTACATTTCTCTTTAAATACTTCAGTTTGTATATAATTAACAGTTCAGTATTTGTTTATTCTGTTGTTGTAAAATGTGTATATAATGAAACACACACATCTTGAGTGTACTTTGAATTTTTAACAAATACATCTCTATAATCCACACTGCTGTCAAGGTGTATAAGATGTTACTATCACCCGACAAAGTTCCCTCATGCCCATTCTAATCAATTTTTGTTCTCATTGCCCAAAGCAGCTTTCAATTTCCTATATAGATTACTTTTACCTGTTTTATACTTTCATATAAATGGATTTGTGTATTATATACTCTTTTGTGTCTGACTTCTTTCACTCAACATGCTTTTGAGTATGTTGTTGCTTGTATCAGTGTTTGTTCTATTTTATTGCTGAGATGGTATGCTATTATATGAATATACCACAATTTGTTTATTCACTTTCCCACTGAAGGACACCTGGGTTCTTTTCAGTTTTTGATCATTATGATTAAAGCTGCTATGAAGTTTATAAGTCTTTCGTGAACATACTTTTTCATATATCTTTTGTAAATAACTCAAAGTGGGAGGCTAGGTCATAGGGTAGGTGTGTGCTTAATTTTAAAAGAAACTGCCAAATCTTTTCCCAAAGTAATTGTACAATATTATACTCTCACCAACAATGTATGAGAGTTCCAGTTGTTCCTTATCCTTACCAGTATTTAGTGATGTCAGTGTTCATACCTTAGCCGAACAGGTGGGGTATAGTGATATCTCTTTATGATTTTAATTAGTATTTTTCCAATGATGCAATGTTGAGAACTTTTTATTGTCTGTTATTGGCTATTCGTATTTATTTGGTCAAGACTATTAAAATCTTCTGCCTATTTTTTATTGAGTTGTTTGTCTTTTCATTATGGAGTTGTAGTAGTGTATTGAGTAGGATTGGATGCCAGTCTTTTGTCAGATAAGTGTTTTACACATATTTTCTCCCCGTCTTTGGATTATCTTACTTTTCTTAATTTTGGTGGTATCTAATGATGAGATATTTTTTTTCTTTTACGTGATACAATAATTTTTAAATTACATTGGATTCTGTAGAAACTAGGAAGTAGAAAGGATGGAAGCAGAGTTATTTGAAAACTAGTGTTAGCCTAGAAGCTAACAATTTTGTGATCATTTGAAATACTCTCTAAGCCACTGAGCTAACCAGGCACTTAAGGTTGTTTTGTTACAGATACCGTTAGTAATTTAAAATAGTTTCTTAGTCTGGGAGAAAAACTATTGTCTGACAGTTGCTGGGGTCACGGGCAGTGGGTGGGAAGATAAACTAGAAATATTCATTGAAATAATGAAGGAAAAATGCTAATGTAGTTAATATACACTATCTGTATCTTTGTGGTGGAGAATGGAATGTTTTATTTGTATAGATTGCTTAAATCTCTATTGCTTAAATCTCTGTAAGTAATTATTTTTGAGGTACTGTAAAACAAAATAGCTCTCTGTCAGAAATATTTTTGTCTTTTGAAATAAAAGAATGTGAACCTACCTGTAAATTACATAGGAATTTGATTGATAGCGCTTGAATTTAGAACCAAATACACTACATCTTAGTTGGTTTTCCATTTTATGTGGAAAATATATCAAATTTTAGGCTTTTAAAAAAATCCTTTTATAATTGAAGAACTTAAAAGTTGCTTTTATATTGTACAGAGTATGAATTTTCTACATATAAATAAAGAAAAAGTACTTTTCCAGAACATAAATCGATAATTAAGTATAGAAGCCATGATTTTTATGCTTATAAATTTTTTAAAGTATAATTTTTGAATAATAAACAGTTCATATTACGAAGCACTTAAGGTATTAGTTAAATAGAAATTAGAGACTCTTTTGAGTGTTATATTGGCCCTAGTATATAAAAGTATCACCATGGCATTAGAGAAGTGAAAGAAGTATAATTGAATGCTTGGGTTTCACTAAAATGTGTTTCTTTTCATTTTGTCAGGATCTTAAATGTGTTTCGGCACTGGGTTGAACACCATTTTTATGACTTTGAAAGAGACTTGGAGTTGCTTGAAAGACTAGAATCCTTCATTTCAAGTGTAAGAGGTATATTATTTGAAGATTTGATTGAATCTTCTGTCTCATATGAGTTTTTTAAAAAATTTATATGACTTTCAATTTAAGAAGCTAAACTATTTTTCATTTTTAAAAGGCAGAAATAACATTTGGAATAATTTTAATAGACTCTATGGAGCTCACATGTGTTTAGAACCACCTGAAGTGTTAAAATCTTGCCTTTTGAAGTTTTTTAGGAGAATCTTTTTTTCTTAAGAAGTCAAAAGTCCTCTTTAGTAAATTTAAGCCCTTTAATGTTATCTCATCTCATGGTTGCCATTCCTTTAAATAATTAAATATTTGTGTAATTTAATCTGTTTTCGTATCCTCCTTAATCTTATTCTTCAGTTTTGAATGGTTAACAGCTTCTTAAGTAATATTTACTTCCCCTGGAAAAGTTTTTGGTGTATTTTTGACACCTGAAAGATAGGAGTTTCCTACCTGAAGTTTCAGAACACAGCCCATGAAATGAAACTCTAGGTGGTGAACATTAAACAAATGTACATATCAAATGTATGCTGTTGAATCAAGAAAATTCATGTTTTCTCTGATAGTATAAGGCATTAATTAAGAATACCTTAATTAAGTCTAGCTTCTTTCATCTCCTACTTGTTCTTTAAGGCAAATTTTACTTTAGAGAATGTGATTCCTTTGTTCCAGTTTTGAGATGTTTAAAACACATTTTTATCATGTGTGCTTTAAAATTGTTTATAGTACTAAGTTAATTTTTAACTTAATGTTCCTAATGAAGACACTAGAGTATATGTGATCTAAGAAGCTTCTAAAATACACACACATATTAGAATAAAGCAAGTAAATGATTTTGTTTAAAGGCCTTTCCTATACAAGTTATACCTCAAGATAACTAAATAGTTGATGAGGGAAAGTTTTTAAAGAAGCATTGCAACTAATCAGTGAAGAAGGAATGATAGAATTAGAATATTACCATTTCTCAACTCCTAGTAACATCATAAAAAGAGAGACGTTATATGCCTCTTATCAGAAATAGTCTTGCAAGTATTCATGTCGAAAGTTTATCCTGGACCAGATCAAATCTGTATGTGTTGATTTACAGAAAATAGAGGGACAGAGAAACATGGCAATTGATACCACAGAGATGGAATTGGCAAAATTCAGACTTGGGAAACTCCACAAGTGATTGAATTTCAACAAATAAATTGCAAGCAAAAATGAGAGATGAAAGGGGAACCTGTAGATGAAAGGAGACTTGACACATACTGACTCAATGCAATATGTAGATCTTGTTCAGATCCTATTTCATACAAACTAACTGTAATAAAACATGAGACAATCAGGGAAATGTGAATACTAACTAGATATTTGATGATATTAAGAAGATATTGTCATTTTTATATGTGATAATTGTATTATGGTGATTTTAAAGTTTTTAACTTTTGGATATACTTAAATATGAATGAAATTATATGATAGATTTGCTTTGAAATAACATAAGGAGTAGAGGGCAGACATGAGTGGGGTTAGATGAAACAAAAAGTGGCTATGAGTTGATAGTTGTTGAAGGTGCATGAAAGTTACAGATTATATGAAGATTTGCAGTTATATCTGTCAAGTAAAGGGCATTTTTGTTTGTGTTCTTTTTCTAGGGAAAGCTATGAAGAAATGGGTAGAGTCAATTGCTAAGATCATCAAGAGGAAGAAACAAGCTCAGGCAAATGGAATAAGCCATAATATTACCTTTGAAAGTCCACCTCCACCAATTGAATGGCATATCAGCAGACTAGGACAGTTTGAAACGTTTGATCTCATGACACTTCATCCAATAGAAATTGCACGTCAGCTGACACTTTTGGAATCTGATCTCTACAGGTAGACAATTAACATTAATTCGCTGCTCTGTTTTCAAGAACTTTGAACAGTTCCATCTATTTTCAGAACATTTTGAAAATTATTCATGTGTGCTTAAAAATACTTCATCCATTCTTGTGGGTTGGGAAGAAAGTTCATAGCACAGTTTTTAACTATAGTCTGTTCTGCAGGTGAAAGTCATAAATTATTGCTCTTCAGGCCTAGATTAGGTCCTAGCAATCCTTCACAAGAGGAGTGGCAGAGAGAAGACTAATGCAGTGCAATAGCAACCACTTTAGACAGTCACCCAGCTCCTATTCCTAATACTTCTCCTATTGCTTTAGTTTGAGTTGGTTCAGTTAAGACAGTCAGTATGGATGCTAGGCTCTGGGCAGCTAAGTAAATAGAATATTGAGTGAGATAAGCTTTCTTCTTTTTTTTTCAAATATGTAATCAAAAATTTTTTTTCAATATGTAATCAGAATTTTAATGTGGGGCTTGACTGGGTTAGGTTTGCAAGGCAAATGAATAACAAAATTCTTAGAGGAGTAAAGATTTCTTCACTTCTTTTAAGGAGTCTCAAATACTTCAGCTATTTGAAGTCAATACTCACTTTAAAGAAAAGTATATTTTTGAAGTAGTGTGATGATGAACCATACTTAAAACTTCTGAACCATTTTCTTTTGTTTATAAGGATCACTAGAAATATGCTTGACTATTTATTTTTATCTGTACCCCATCATTTGTCTTTATATATAAAGCAGTGCCTGCCCCTGTATCCACACAGATCACCCATTTACAACCTAATCTTTTAGCTTCATGGCTTTATCACTTCCAATGTCATTCTTTACTCCAAATCAGACATTTCCTATGGTCATATTCTGAATCTTGTCATCACTCCAAATTTTATTCCAGAATTACTAACTCACACATCTCATACCTTCCTAACCACAGTTTTTTCTCTTTTCAACTTGCTTTATCAACTTCTTCCTCTGTCATTTTTTTTTAAACCACTGTCCTTCCCGGTACATTAGCCTCTTTCTGTCCTCTCCTACCTCATAATTTAAGCTTTCTTCTTTCATTTACAACCCAGGCTCCTGTGAAGAGTAGAGGCCTTGCAAAAAAAAAAAGAGTACAAGCCTTATAGGTAATCGCCACCTGCCAGCCCCAGCCAGAAAATAAACCCCTACCACTATCATTCCATCAAAAACTTTTCTGCATTCAGGAGCCGCTTTTAAAATACAAACACCCTTAAGAAGTTATCCTGATTAGCAGCCATTGTTTTTTTTTAAAAACTGGGATTACACAGGGAAAAGCAAGAATATATAAAGTTTAGTGTAAATGGAGAATGTGGGAAGGCACCAGATATAAAACTTTACCTTCTTTAGAATTGGGTTTCTGATTTGCCCTGACTGTGCTGTTCAGAATTTACACACACATCAGAGTTTGTTACCATCTCATTCAGATTGTCATGTTATATTTTAAGTAATTTGGAGTTCAGGTAGTTTTTTGTTGATATTGTAGGATGTTTTTTGTAGGAAAACACAGTTTTTTAAATTGAAGTATAGTTGATACACAATATTATATTAGTTTCAGGTGTACACTATAGTGATTCAATATTTTTGTGGCTATTTTATTTAAAGTTACTATAAAATATTGGCTATATTACCTGTGCTATATATCTTTGTAGTTTATTTATTTTATACATAGTACTTTGTTACCTCTTAATTCCGTCCCCCTAATTTGCCCCTCTCCCTTCTCTCTCCCTACTGGTAACCACTAGTTTGTTCTCTATATCTGAGTCTGTTTGTTATATTCATTTGTTTGTTATATTTTTTAGATTCCATATATAAGTGATAACATACAGTATTTGTCTTTCTTTGACTTCTGTCACTTAGCATAATATCCTCTAGGTTCATCCATGTTGTTCTAAATGGCAGAATTTCATTCTTTTTTATGGCTGAGTGATATTTGTGTGTGTGTGTGTGTGTGTGTGTGTGTGTGTATCTCACAAATTCTTTATCCATTCATCTGTTGATGGGCACTTAAGTTGCTTCTTTACTGTGGGATTTGTGATAGGTGGGAATGAAGGGACTTATTCCTTAGATAAAGCAAATAGTACAGAATCAGGTTTTTCCTTACAGTGTTACATGAATGGACGTCAGGAATAAGGGAGCACTTAGCTCTATGTGGACCTACTTTCAGAACGTAGAAATACGTTTGTTAAGTGATATGTGTATTATGGAACAAGGGTACCATACGTAAAATACTGACACTCTTTGTAAACTAATTTCTGGTGAAATAGTAGAACCACTTAAAAAAACTTACTTCTAAGACTGTTCAAAGTACCCATTTACACTCAAATCTACTGAACTTTTTTATCATTATAATAGCCAAGTCTGTAGGACAGTGATGGCAATGCCAATGGTCAATTTTTTAAAAATTATGTAATCCTGAATCACTGTATACAGTAATTTAATCTGCTCTTCCATCTGATTTTTTATTAAGTATTTCAGGTATTAAAAAAATATAAAAGATAATACAATGAGGGCTCATTAGCAACAAAAGCATTACAAATAAAATTGAAACCCTTTGTGTAATTCTCTCTAATCCCATTTCTCTTCTTTCTTCCAAAGGATAACCACTATCTTGTATTTGATATTTACTATTCCTATGTATGTCTTTATAATTTATATACATACACACATTCATAAACAATATGTAGCATTATTTTGCACATTTTAAGGCTGTTTATACTGATGTATCATTCTGTGACTTGTTTTTTACTTAAATTGATTCTAGCATTTGTTCAAGTTGCTGAGTATAGCTCTAGTTTGCTTATTTTAATTGCTATATTGTATTCCATTGTATGAATACTCCACAATTTATCCAGTCTCTTGATGAGGAGCCTTTAGGTTGTTTGGGATTTTTCACTCTTGCAAACAGTGCTTGACTGAACATTCTTAAAAATGTTTTCTTATAAACTGGTGTATCTAGAATATATACCTAGGTGTAAAATTGCTGGGTGATCTAGTATGTATATTTTCAGTATTATGAGATATTGCCAAATTATTTTACAGAATGGTTGTATCAACTTTTACTTGCACATCAGTGATGGAGAGTTCCCTTTTTATCCACGTTTTTACCCATTTGGTATTACACTTCTGTTAGTGTGATAGGAATAAAATGGTATTTCCATGTGGTTTAATGTTCTTTTCCCTGAGTAAGAGTTAAAGTATTTTTTCATGTTCGTGGCTATTCAGTTCTGTTTCTCTGTGAATTACCTGCTTCTATGTTTGTTCATTTATCTTTTAGACTCGTCTTTTTCTTATTAAGTTTTAGGAGACCTTTAAATAATTTTGATACTGATCCTTTGTAGGTTAAGTGCATTGATTTTTGCTTCCACAGGAAAGTTCAACCTTCTGAACTTGTAGGGAGTGTATGGACCAAAGAAGATAAAGAAATAAATTCTCCAAATTTATTAAAAATGATTCGCCACACCACAAATCTCACTCTCTGGTTTGAAAAGTAAGTTTTTACTTACTTTGTCTTATTGCTTCTTAATGTTATACTTCTATAATATTAAGTCATATATAAGCAGAAATTCTGGCTGAAAATATATTTCTTCTTTTCTATGTGAAACAAGGAACTTGCTTTCTAAGCCATGATTTTCTGTTTTCTTTCTTTTTGGTTAGGTGCATTGTGGAAGCAGAAAATTTTGAGGAACGGGTGGCAGTACTAAGTAGAATTATAGAAATTCTGCAAGTTTTTCAAGATCTGAATAATTTCAATGGTGTATTAGAGATCGTCAGTGCAGTAAATTCAGTATCAGTCTATAGACTAGATCATACCTTTGAGGTAAGTTTTAGGCTTAAATAGTTCATCCTTTTGGGGGGAGAAAAATTAATGTGAAAGAGATTCCTTCTACCACTGATCTTTTTGAGTAAATCCTTTATAAATCCATCTTACTCCTTAAACACAGTGATATCACAATATTAGAAAATCTATCAATATATATTAGTGAGCCTAGAATTCATCAAAGAATATGAATTTTGTGACTGTGTTTAATATGCTTACCTAGATGTAATGAAGTTCCAAATGGATTTTTTCAGTGGTACATTGATTGTTTCAAATAAATGACAAAGAATTTTAAATATAAATGTACAAATTACTTTAATCACCTGTGATATAGAGTCAAAGAAAGAATAACATGGAGAGAATGCTTTCTAGAACTTAGTTTTTTTTAATTATAAAATTGTGTATGCTTAGTGTTTATCATTGAAAATTCGGAAGATATAGAAAGTATAGAAAAGTTAGAGACTCAGCCATGCAAATACATTTGCCTTTGGGAATGTGAACTTTTACAATGTTACTAGAAAGTAATCTGGCAGTATATGTTAAAATACAGATACTTTTGGACCCAGAAATAAAAGCAGTGGACTATAAAGTTAAGGTACAAAGATCTAGTTTCTGCAGCATTAATTGTAGTAGCAGAAAACTAGAAACAACCTGTGTGCATCAGTAGGAGAATGATTGAGTATGTTATCCTATACCTATGGCGTAGAATATTGGTTAGCTACAGAAAAAAAGTGAATAGAATCTGTGTATATTGTCTTGGAAGAATAGTTGTGACATTTAGGGGAAAAGCCATTTAAAAAATCTTTAGAAAAATTAATATGATTTCATTTTGATGGAACAAAACAGAACAAACTGTAAACGTGTAAGTGAGTTGCACAAGCATTGAGAAGAGTGTGGAAGGATACATACTCTTCTCTTCACATTGGTTCTTACTGTGGGTTGTGATTAGAGGGGAGTGGAGGGTTAGACTGATTTTATGTGTGTATTTTTCTATTTGGGTGTTTGCATGTTATTGATTTGTATGGACTTATTTATATTAAAGATATTAATAGTCAAATATTGCCAAATTATCTAATAGACTAATAATTTCAATTCTCATTTTGAAAACTCTGAAGGAGTGTATTCATTTTGAGAAGTTAAGCTTTAGTTTCTTAAAGTGTTGAATATTTATATTCAACAATATTTATAAAAATAGGTATATGGTATAAACAATAAAAATACAAAGAATACCTGTTTACCTGGCATCCAGTTTAAGAACCCCTCCCAATCCATCTCCTTCCTTGCGCCTTCAGAGCCAACTCCTATGCTGAATCTTGTGCTTATCATTCTCTTGTTTTTTTCTATAGTTTTACTATTTGTATCTCTAAACATTGTTTCATTTTTCATGTTTCTTAATTATATATGAATATAATTCTTCTAAGACATTTTTTTACTCAACATTATATTCCTAAAATTCATCCATGTTGTTTCTTTTAACTATAGTTCATTCTTTTTTTATAGCTGTATCGTATTATAGAAATAACTTTACCAAAATTTCTTTCTTTATTTGCTTATTTATTTGTTAGTTAGTTAGCTAATGGTCATTTGGATTTTTTCTAGTGTGGCACTATTATCAGTAATATTGCCATAAACATTTTCTGCATCTATCCTGGTGCTTACATGCACAAATTTCTCTTAAGTTGTATACCTAGGAGTAGAATTATTGGATGATAGAATAGATAATGCCCAATTGTTTTCTCAAGTATTAATCGTACCAGTTTATACTCCCACCAGAAGCTTGAGTTCTGGTTGTTCCACATTCTCGCTACCACTTGATATTGTCAGTTCTCTTTATTTTTCTAGTCTTGTGGTGTGGGTTTATAATTCCCTAATTTCTAATGAGTTTGAACCTCTTTTAAGATGTTTATTGGCTCTTTATATTGTGGAAATTTTTTACTTTTTTGGTTGAGTTTTTCTAATGAATTTGTATGAGTTCTCTCATATACTGGATTTTAATCCTTTGTCAGTTATGTGTGTTGTAAATATCTTTTTCCAGATTGAAGCTTCTATTTTCACCATTTTTTATGATGTCTTTTGATGAACAAAAATTCTTAATGTCACATTTACTTATTTTTTCCTTTGTAATTTGTGCTTTTTGGTGTCTTGTATAATAGATCCTCCTCTGTTACCTTAATGTTTTATCTTTCTCATTAAGTCCTTAATCCAGCTGGAAATGAGTTTTGAGTATGGAATCTAACTTCCATTTGGCTAGCCAGTTGATCTCACACATTTATTGAAAGTCCATTCTTTCTCCATTGACCTATAGTGTCAGCTGTATCGTAAGTTGAGTATCCATAAATGTGTGGGCCTGATTTTGGTCCCTCTATCCTGTTCCTTTGATGTATTTGATTATTACTGTGCTAGTGCCACATGTTTAAATTACCATAATTTTATACTAGTTCTTGATACAGTATAGTAGGGCAAGTCCCAACCAATCATTCTTTTTCAAGAGTGACTTACTTTTTTTTTTTTTAGTTCTCTGACCAGGGATTGAACCTGGGCCCTGGCAGTGGAAGCGCCGAGTCCTAACCACTGGCCTGCCAGGAAATTCCCAAGAGTGACTTACTCTTGACCCCTTGCTATTATATAAATTTTAGAATCATTTTAAGTTTAATTATTTTAAAGGTTGGGGTTTTGGTAAGAATTATACTGGTTCTATAAATCAGTTATGAAGAACTGACATTTTTACAATAATGAGTCTTCCCAACTATGAACATGGTGTATCTCTCCATTTATTTATTTAATAAAGTTTATGGTTTTCTTGATGAAGATCTCACATCTGTTTTGTTAGATTTATATTAGAATATTTTAATAATCTTGTTTTCTTTGTTGATGATATCTAGAAATGCAGTTGATTTTTGCCTATTGGTTTTGTATCCAGCAATATTGCTACATTCTCTCATTAACATTCTATTTATAGATTTACTTCATGTCTTCACAGACAATCATTTCCTCTGTGAATACTGACAGTTTTTCTTTTCAATCTCTAGCCTTTTATTCATTTTTCTTGTCCATTCTAGTTAGGACTTCTGTATAGTACTAAATAAAAATTACAATGCAGTCACCTTTGCTTTTTCCTTAAGTTAAAGGAAATGAGTTGAGGGACTTCCCTGGCAGTCCGGTAGTTGGGACTTCGCCTTCCAGTGTGTGGGGGTGGGGGGTGAGTGTTTGGTCCCTGGTAGGGGAGCTGGGGTCCCGCATGCCTCACAGCCAAAGGGCCGGGGCGTGGAACGGAAGCAATGTTGTAGCAAATTCGGTAAAGACTTTGAATGTGGTCCACGTCAAAAAAATCTTTAAAAAAAAAAAAAATGAAATGAGTTGAATGGTTTTCCATCAAGTATAATGTTTGCTGTCAATTTGTGTGTGTGTGTGTATCTATCAGGTTAAAAATAAAATAATTCATTTTTAATTAAAAAATGTAATAAGGAAATATAAAATAAATGACTGCTTACTTGGTTTACTACATTTTTGTTCAGTTCTTGTCTCTCTCCCACAGCCTTCTCCTCTTTACCAAAACCTTATTACCCTTAGCCCCAAAAGACCTTTCAGTGGAAAAATATTTGAATGCCATGGGATTATATTTTTCTCCAACAGCTATAACTTGAAACTCTGGCTAATCAGGATTATAACTGATAATGTCCTGTGGAAGATTTTTTTATTGTTTAATCCTCTAATTTACATTAGAAAAAACTAAGTTTTAAAGTTTTATATTTATAGATAAGAAATCATTTCCAGCAAGTGCAGATAAAAATACTACTCATCTCTTAATTTTAAAAATTGTTTTTCAAATATTTGCAAAATTTTAAAATTGAAAGCTCTGCATCTATAAAATATGATTGAATTGTAAAAAAACAAATTATGCTCAGTTTATATATTTTAAAGGCATTGCAGGAAAGAAAAAGGAAAATTTTGGATGAAGCTGTGGAATTAAGTCAAGATCATTTTAAAAAATATCTAGTGAAACTTAAGTCAATCAATCCACCTTGTGTGCCTTTTTTTGGTAAGTTACTAAAAATGGATTTATATTTTGAGGGAGAGTTTGTTATATAGTGAAAAGAGACCAGCCTCTAGAAGCAGATTGTCCTGATTTTATATCTGAGCACATCTGCTTTTATTAGCCATCTATATTGATAAATAAAACCTAAACTCTGTATGTAAACTCTATCTATAAAGTGAAGATTCTAGTAATTACCTCGTAGAGTTGTAAGGAGCTCTGTGGGATCTCTAAGACCAATAGTCTCATTCATGAGGGCACCTCTCAAAGGCCTAACCTCCTCATTCTATATCACACTGGGCATTAAGATTTCAATGTATGAATGTTGAACATTCAAACATTCAAACCATAGCATGCACCAAAAATGTCTCCAGGCATTCCCAGATATCTGTCCTCTGGGGGACAAAATTGCCCCCAGCTGAGAGCCACTGATTTAAATGAATCAGTAATTTTGCATGAAAGAGTAACTGAAGATTTTCTTCCTGTCCAAAACTGAAGAATAATTCTTTTCTATTTAATTTACGGGCTTTGGGAGGGCAGAATTAGTTTATAAATTTGTAGTCTTATTAACCAGAATTGGCTTAAAATTAATTTATTGATCAGTAATCATTTAAGATCATTGGCATTAAAGATTTATAAGTAAATATTAAAATGGTTAGAATAGATTTAACACTTACAATTTAGACTTTGTGAATGATTCCTCCCTTTTATTTTAGGCTATTAGACTAAGAAATGGCAAATTAAGCTCTTTCTAAACCCTAATTTTCTTTCAATTTTAAATTGTTTCCATCCATGTAAAAAAATTCTTAATGTAAAATTGATTATTAAATATATCAGATTTTAGTAGTAAGAACTGCTGTATTATAGGATGTCTTTTGACTTTACTAGATCAATTGTTTTCCCAAATGGTTAAGTAACCAATTTTAAAACTGTTCTTCAAATACTTTTTTTTACTAGGAATATATTTAACAAATATTCTGAAGACTGAAGAAGGGAATAATGATTTTTTAAAAAAGAAAGGGAAAGATTTAATCAATTTCAGTAAGAGGAGGAAAGTAGCTGAAATTACTGGAGAAATTCAGCAATATCAGAATCAACCTTACTGTTTACGGATAGAACCAGAAATGAGGGTAAATATTTTCTTTGCTTTTCTTTAAAAAGAGGACATGTTAAATCCTCTGCCCTCTCTAAGATATGCCATAACCATACATTATGATCTTTATTTTGCTATGAAAATAATGAGTTAATTTATCAATAGATAGAAGTGGTGAATATTAGATATTCTGCACTAACAGTCTGCAGTTATTAATATTATTAGGCACTTTGTCTTGACATTGTTGTTTCTTTGTGCAACTGGTTTAAGTAACACTTTCAAAAAATGAATGACAAAGTGGAATGAAAGAAGCTTTCTGATGTCCACACAGTAAAAAGAAAATCCACTACCAGTACTATCATTGATTGATAGACATTTTAGATATTTTATATGTGCCAGTGTAACATTAAGTAATTAATCCCTTTATAAGAACATTGCGCTTAAATAGGGGAAGGGGTTGGGAGAGTGGTGTGTATATATGCATAGTAAAAAATGATTTTTTTAAAACATTTTCTCACTTGGTATTCTGTTTTGAGCAATAGTTCATAATACTGATTCTGTGGTACTATAAGATGTGAGATATCTTCTAAATTAGAGTAAATTATGGTATTATGTTTATAGTAAGTGAGTTTTATTGTATTATACTTATTTGAAATTCAGAACATATGATAACTATCAGAATAAGTTCACCTTTCACATTAAAAATTGTGCTACACTTTCAGATGTAGTCTGCAGGTTGGGCATGTTGAGTGAAAATGGTCACTATCATTCCCATCCTCCTAAATTGTAAGATGGTAACTATTCTTTGTTCCAAGTTCAAAGCAAAGAACCCTAAAGTCCTAAGAAAAAATGACCTGAAGTATACACCATTATGAAAATACAGACAGATACTTGCTCTAAAGAAAATTGTCACCTATTTCATCCCCTTCTCTCACTATTTAGCGAACCCTCTGTGATGTGATGCTTCATAGGGCTAAAGAATTGTTCTTGAGGGAATTTCCTGGCGGTCCAGTGGTTAAAACTCTGTGGTCTCACAGATGAGGGCCTGGGTTCAATCCCGGGTTGGGGAACTAAGATCCCACAAGCTGCGTGCTATGGCCAAAAAAAAAAAGAAATGTTCTTGAAGCCCAGATTAGAGTTCACACTGTATTTCCTCCCAGAAATAATGTTACATTGTAGTTGGGTATAATTAAAATAGTAATTTTAGCATTCATATCTCAGTAATTCCTAGTAGGTTTCTGTGATCCGATCTAGACATTCTACTGTTGTTTAAAGCATTCTTTTGTGGATTAGGGGCAGAGAATGCTTTCTTTATGATTGACTCAAAGTAAGTTTAAAAAGTAGATAAAGTAGCTAATCACTTTCAAAGCATAGTTAACCAAACTAAATAGTATTTTAAAAAATAGAGCAAAGGATGAAAAAATCACGATTATAACTTTATAAAAGTCTTTAAATTACTGTTGGTCCACTTGATTTAATTTAGCTAACCTGAGTATAAGAATAAATTGTTTCAATATTGTTAAAGGAGTAATATTATTTTCTTGAAATTGGCAGAATGCCTGAAAAATGGAAGAATTTTATACTAGAAATTCTAAAGCTCTTTTTGCCTACTGCTAAAGCTAAACCCCAGAACTTATTTTTATATATGCTTCTAAGCTACTTCAAATTAAATAAAGCTAAATCCAGTAATTTGCTTCTAAGAAATTTTTCTAAGGAAGTCATCAGAAATGCACAGAAAACTTTATGCACAAGGAGTTGTTAATAATAATTATTACTATAATAGCAAAGAATTAGAAAACACCTATGTGGGTTACTACCTATATGGAAATCGGTGAAATAAATTCTGGAACATCCATCTGGTGAAGTATTATATAGTTAAAATTTGTATTATTTAAAGTAAATAAACCATACAGAAAAACATTAATTGAATACTT
This sequence comes from Balaenoptera physalus, assembly GCF_965194825.1. Taxonomy (NCBI): domain Eukaryota; kingdom Metazoa; phylum Chordata; class Mammalia; order Artiodactyla; family Balaenopteridae; genus Balaenoptera; species Balaenoptera physalus. The sequence goes on from NC_138883.1 coordinate 50,305,613, forward strand.
TCAAAAGGCTAAAAATAGCTATGTTGTGATCCCAATTTTGCAGGAAAAAAATTGCAATATATGTATATGTGCATATATTCACGCACAGAGTTAAAACATTGGAAGGATATTCCAATAGTAAAATGTTAACAGTGAGATCTCTGGTTGGTGAGATTACTGTTTATTTTTCTTTTCGTACTTTGTTAAATCATCTAAATTTTTTACTTAAAAACTTATATTTTATAAGCAGCTCATGCAGCTCAATATCAAAAAAACAAACAACCCAATCCAAAAATGGGCAGAAGACCTAAATAGACATTTCTCCACAGAAGACATACAGACTGCCAACAAACACATGAAAAGATGCTCAACATCACTAATCATTAGAAAAATGCAAATCAAAACCACAATGAGGTATCTCTTCACACCAGTCAGAATGGCCATCACAAAAAAATCTATAGGCAATAAATTCTGGAGAGGGTGTGGAGAAAAGGGAACCATCCTGCACTGTTTGTGACCACCTAGAGGAGTGGGATAGGGAGGGTGGGAGGGAGGCTCAAGAGGGAGGGGATATGGGGATATATGTATACATATAGTTGATTCACTTTGTTGTACAGCAGAAACTAACACAACACTGTAAAGCTATTATACTCCAATAAAGATGAAAAACAAAATTTTAATATATGTATTTTATAAACTAGTATATAAATAAATATTTATAAATAAACTAATTTATAAAACAACATGTAAGCTTGGAAAATATTTTTTTAAATTAATTAATTAATTAATTTTTTTGGCTGTGTTGGGTCTTCGTTTCTGTGCGAGGGCTTTCTCTAGTTGTGGCAAGCGGGGGCCACTCACTATCGCGGCCTCTCTTGTTGTGGAGCACAGGCTCCAGACGCGCAGGCGCAGTAGTTGTGGCTCACAGGCATAGTTGCTCCGCGGCATGTGGGATCTTCCCGGACTAGGGCTCGAGCCTGTGTCCCCTGCATTGGCAGGCAGATTCTCAACCGCTGCGCCACCAGGGAAGCCCCGGAAAATATTTTTTGAGTAAAGACAAAAAAGTTACTTTGCTAGAGGCTAACATAGATATGTTTATATAATTGTTCTTGAAATTACTTTTGAATACACTTTAGTCCAATTTATCTCTTTTTTTCTGATCATCAAAGTTTCCTTGTGGATTATAACTATAGTTCTGTTTTAAACACTTTTGACAGCTTATTACTGATGATCATTTTGTTGTTATAATGAGTAGGAATGTTAACTGAGGGATACTGAGCCATTAAGATGGTAATAAGTGAAAAATCTGTTCATCTTCTTAAGAGAACTTTAAGACTGGAGTATACAACTTCCATAAAAACTTTATACTTTTATCCGAAAATAGAGAGATTGGAATCAGCAATTCTTGAGGACTTTTCAGACATTAGGATCTGTTAATTTGTTGATGATATTTTTGTATTAAACTGATGAAGTAAACGTTTTAATAAAATCTAAAATATGTACTCATGGATATTTGTTTAATTCCAGAGGTTCTTTGAAAACCTTAACCCCATGGGAAATGCTTCTGAAAAAGAGTTTACAGATTATTTGTTCAACAAGTCACTAGAAATTGAACCCCGAAACTGCAAACAGCCACCTCGATTTGTAAGTCCATTACAGTTTTGGAAAAATTTGTTTTTTAAAGCAATGTTGTCTTTAGTGTTCAACAGACTATTTCCATTAAAACTGTACTTTGCTCGAATAGCTGGTTTTTTTGTTTTTTTATAAATTTATTTATTTATTTTTGGCTGCGTTATGTCTTCATTGCTGCGTGCGGGCTTTCTCTAGTTGCGGTGAACGGGGGCTGCTCTTCATTGCGGTGTGCGGGCTTCTCATTGCGGTGGCTTCTCTTGTTGCGGAACATGGGCTCTAGGCGCGTGGGCTTCAGTAGTTGTGGCACACGGGCTCAGTATTTGTGGCGCGCGGGCTTAGTTGCTCTGCAGCATGTGGGATCTTCCCGGACCAGAGCTCGAACCCGTGTCCCCTGCATTGGCAGGCGGATTCTTAACCACTGCACCACCAGGGAAGTCCTCGAATAGCTGTTTTTAAGTGTTTTGTTTTGCAGTGTTTATACTATTTCTAAAATTATATATACTGTGGGGGAAAAGTTAGCATTTTGATAAAATCTGGTTTATCCTTTATCTTAGTACCACTTGTTTATCTGTCCATTTTTGATCCTTCCTAGTATAAGGGGAAAAGCTGTGAGAAAGTGAGAACCTAAATGGCAGGTAGCTAATGGAACAGGAAATGAAAAGACCTGGGAAGGAGTAAGGAGAGATATCATAGTTCTTCTGACTTGACCCTCGCTCCTGCCATAAGAGCACCATTGTCCGTAGTTACCACTGGAACCCACCTCTCTCGCTAAAATTTGCTGCTATACAGTAGTTCCTTTTATTCCTGGGGTTCGCAGTGACAACAGAAGTAGTGGAAGACCAATTCTAAGTAGCTGACAGTGAAGCAAGGTGTGGAAGGAAGTAAAAACATTTGTGATACACCAACTTCGAGCCAGGTAGTTTCATGTTACCTCATCTCCACAACAATTGTATGATATTGATCTTACTCTCATTTTACAGACATAAAAACTGAGGCTTGAAGGAGATAAATAACTTTTTTCAAGGCTGCATAGCTAGATATGGGCACACTTGAGGTTTTAACTCAAGTTACCTGAATCTGAGTTCATGTTTTTTCATTAGTTTACCACTGGGAGAAGTTTTAAAAGGGAGTAGAGGTTGAAGGTGGGAGATAATGATAGCAATTTTTTCCAAAGACTCTAAAGTATCATTGTGGAGGTTGGTCATTTATTATTAGGGAGGGGGGAAAAAAAGGTCTTTTTTTTCTAAAGCACCTAGCATAATATGTTGCATATATTATGTCTACAGTGAATATTTGTAAAATTGATATCAGTAATTTGAAGAAGTTTAGGTTCAAGTGTTTGGGGAGCAAACAGTTGTTTTCACACAGATTTTGCAGTATTTTATTTCTGTAGTATGAAAAGAGGTTTACTTACACAGTATTCAAGTCAATGTTAAAATTAAGCCAATCAAATCCCAAAGCGTTCCACTGGAATGTTACAGACTGTCCTTGCAGACTGGGATTTACTGTACTCTCTTAACTGTATGCTAAGAATTAATAAGGTAATACTAAGTCATAATAAATAAAGTACATGCAAGTTTGTAATCGTAATTATATTTGCTTTTCCTAGCCTAGGAAATCAACTTTCTCTTTAAAATCTCCTGGAATAAGGCCTAATACAGGCCGACATGGCTCTACCTCAGGTACTTTACGAGGTCATCCAACACCATTAGAAAGAGAACCATGTAAAATAAGCTTTAGTCGGATTGCTGAAACAGAGCTTGAATCAACAGTGTCAGCACCAACCTCTCCAAATACACCATCTACTCCACCAGTATCTGCTTCTTCAGACCTTAGTGTGTTTTTAGATGTGGATCTCAACAGTTCCTGTGGTATGTATTTGATGTAAACTATTTGGCAAAAAAAGGAATCTTGTGTTTCAGTTAATTCTTTTCATCATTTTAATTAGGAAACTGTAGAATCCTTTGCAAACTATATTAGTGTGAAAAGTGACATCTATATGTGAAAACAGTGATTAACATGGGAGTAAAGCATTATTTGTGCATTGTTTATGCATATTATTTTCTAATTTATTCATTCAACAAAGATTTATTTAGAACCTTTTGAGCCCCAATGCTACTCTAAAGGGGAGAGGTAGACAGTGAAAAAGAAAACAAAGCAGATAAGTTTTGTGAAGGAAATTTAAAAAGAGACTGTGTTAGAGAGGGAACTACTTATACTAAGAAAGGAAAAACATTCCAGGTACAAAGAATACCAGGTTCATTCTTTAAAAACTAACATGGCCAAAGATGATGATAAAATTCTGAACTCTGTGTGTTATTATGTATGTTACTTTATGCAAACATATTTTAAAAATATAACCGTACATATTACCTTCCTTTTCAAATTGATATTTCTCATTCCAATAGGAAGCAATAGCATCTTTGCTCCAGTCCTCTTGCCTCATTCAAGTAAGTAAGAATTTGAGTCGATTGTAATGAAATGACTATAAAGATAATAATTGAATTGATAAAATTTGTATATGAATATTTTGGGTTTTAGCAACATTTTAAAATTTTAAAAAATGAATGAAATTCTTATAAATAAATCAAATTATTTTCTTTCAACTGGGTACTATTTAAACTTTACTACAGTTTATTTTCATCATTTTACAACCTATCTATGTTCTAAGGGGTGTATGACATTGAACAAATTACTTTGCATATCCAATTTGTTAAGGGTCAGATGAGATAACTATTTAGAAGCAGCTAGCAGATTACTTGGCACAGGATGAACAGTGATTTCATATCAGTTGCCTCTCCTCTTCCCCACTCCTTCCAATTCATTTCCTATAGGAATAATACTAAATGTTCATCAGGTTCCCAGGCTAGCCTTGATCACTTATTTCTTCTCATGAGCTTTTTTTAGTTAAAGCAGCATTTTAAGTAAAATACTGTCACCTTTCTTTCTATGGTCATTTGTTTAAAACAAAATAACCCAAAGGGACACAGCAGCTTCAGAAATAATTCTCCCAATCTAGAGGACTTCTGCTTCTATCATAGTAAAATGTAAATCATTTAGATAGTAGCAAGAGAGTTTCTGTCTTGTGAGAAAAGTAAAGTTTTTCTTTTAAATGTTTAATTCTGTACTTTATTTTAATTTTTAAATTTTTATCAAGGTGATATATGCATAGAGTTTTAAAAGGCAAATAGTGCTTAAAACACTTAAGATAAAATTAACAACAGTTCTACCCGATGACTCCCCACCCCTTGTTTTCCAGTGGTTCTTCCACATTTTTAAATGATGTTTTTATATTTTTCTCTCTCTAGAATCATTTATTTTAGACAGTGTTTACTGATTTCCTATTATGGTAGATGAAGATTTCACCCTTTACCTAATATACTTAGCGCATTTGGGGAAAATATTATTCACTGCCAAGTCAAGGAGTGTATACTCTGATCATGCTTCCTTTCTTGTACAGCTCTGTTTCCTGAAGTTAATAATAGCTTCATTAATGTTTAGGATTTTTGTTTGTTAGTTTTTTAAACATCTATTGCTACATCTTCCCACACCTTTTTACAGCACAGTTTTCCTTAAAGTCAGACCATTTAGGGACGTTACCTAGGTTTTTTTGTTTTGGGGGTTTTTTGTGTGTGTGCTTTTTAACTTGGAAACTTCCTTCCTGATGATCTTTTGTCCTGCTCCAGTTGGGACTGGTTGCTGTCTTGGCCTCTGACCCAGCTGAAATCCTAGAACTTTCTTTTGTTGTCATACTAGAAATTCCCTTCATCTCTCTTGTGTTGGATTCTTGTTTTTTGGATTCCTTGTCTTCTTTCTTGATATGCTTCCTTACTTTGGTAGGGGTACATCTTTAGTAGCTCCCTGAGAAAGCATACATAAGATATAAATTTTTAAGTTCTTGCATTTCTGAAAATGTATTTATACATTTAGTTATTATTAGTTTGGCTGGGGGAATTCCCCAGCAGTCCACTCCACGCTTTCACTGCCAAGGCCCCAGGTTCAATCCCTGGTCAGGGAACTAAGATTCCACAAGCTTCATGGTGCAGCCAAAAAAAAAAAAAAAAAAAAAGTTTGGCTGGGTATGGAATTTTAAATCATTTTCAGTCAGAATCTTGAAGACAGTTTCCCACTGTCTTCTAGCTTTCATACTTGCTGTTTAGAAGTCTAATATCATTCACTCATAAATTATTCATGCATAATCTTTTTTTTTTTTAAAGGAATTCCTTTATTTTTATTTTTTATTTATTTATTTATTTTTGGCTGTGTTGGGTCTTCATTTCTGTGCGAGGGCTTTCTCTAGTTGTGGCAAGTGGGGGTCACTCTTCATCGCGGTGCGCGGGCCTCTCACTATCGCGGACTCTCTTGTTGCGGAGCACAGGCTCCAGACGCGCAGGCTCAGTAATTGTGGCTCACGGGCCTAGTTGCTCCGTGGCATGTGGGATCTTCCTGGACCAGGGCTCGAACCCGTGTCCCCTGCATTGGCAGGCAGATTCTCAACCACTGCGCCACCAGGGAAGCCCCATGCATAATCTTTAAATGCCTGTTATATGCAGGTACTGTTGTAGGTGTGAGAGAGGTGGCACTGAACAAAATAGACAAAAATCCTTCTGTCAGTGATGCTACATTCTTAATCCTTTTTTTGAAAACTGGGGTTTACTTGCTGTAGCAAAGAGACCCAAAAATACAGTGTCTTACATGAAATAGAAATTTACTTCTCAAAATAGCCAGAGCAAGTAAACAACTCTGCTCTATAAGGTTTTCAGGCTAGCAGGGCAGTCCAGCATTCTCAAAATTTGGCTTCCATCTCTGAGTCTTGAGCAACTGATTTGAGTTGTTACCATTTTTCTGCCAGCAGGAACATGGAGGGCAAGGAGCTTTGTTACAAAACTGTGATCTGGGAGTTGCAGGTATCACTCCTGCTCTCATCCCATTGGCCAAAACTTAGTCCCATGGACACAGCTGCAAGGGAGGCTAAGAAATGTTGTCTGTAACTAGGCAGCCTTTTGTCTTGCTAAAATTCATGGGATCCTATTACTAAAAGGAAGAAAGGGACAGGTGCACTGGGGGACAATTGGCAGTCTCTGCCACATTAAATTCAAGAAACTTTTAGGATCTTCTGTTTATTCCTAATGCTCTATACATTCACAATGATCTGCTTTGATGTGGGTCTTTTTTTCTTCTTTCATTTTGCTGTCTATAATGAGCCCTTTAAATTTAGAGATTCATGTCTTTGATTTCTAGAAAGTGTTCCTTGTATCATTTTTTTTTTAATATTTTATTTATTTATTTATTTATGGCTGTGTTGGGTCTTCGTTTCTGTGCGAGGGCTTTCTCTAGTTGCGGCAAGCGGGGACCACTCTGCATCGTGGTGCGCGGGCCTCTCACTATCGCGGCCTCTCTTGTTGCGGAGCACAGGCTCCAGACGCGCAGGCTCAGTAGTTGTGGCTCACGGGCCCAGTTGCTGCGCAGCACGTGGGATCTTCCCAGACCAGGGCTCGAACCCGTGTGCCCTGCATTGGCAGGCAGACTCTCAACCACTGCGCCACCAGGGAAGCCCCTTTGTGTCATTTTTTAAATAATTTCTCCCCTGCCATGTTCTCTGAGTCCCTTTTTGGAGCTTCTTTTCCATATTGTACACCCTAGATTCATCCTCTGATTTTTTTTTATCTCCTCTTGTCCATCTCTTTGTTTATGTGTTCTGTTTTCTGGGAGATTTCCTTACTTTATTGCCCAGCTTTTCTATTTTTTTTTTCATCTATCATGATTTTGAATTTCTAAGAATTCTTTCTAAATTCCCTCTGATCATGCCATTTTTATATCATCCTAGTCTGGTTTCGTTATTCAGTTTTTGAAAAAAATTAATTTTATTTCTGGTATGGTTTCTTTTCTGAGTTTCTTTCTTCTATTAGTTGTGGTCTGTGGTCTTTCATATTGGAGGTTTTTCTTTCTTGTCTGGGATCCTTAGCTTTCTGTTCATATTTTAGAGTGAGGCAATATAAACTGATGGGAAGTGCGATATCCGTGGGCAAAGCTTGTTGCCTTGTAGGTTTCACTGTTAGAGTGATAGAGTGATGAGAATTTTTTTTGCTTAGGAAGTCCCCAAATTTCAGAATCTATGAGGCGTTTTCTCTAAGAGTGTTTAGTTTCTCCAAAGAAAGATCTTTGAATCTTCTTCCTGGGAGATCTCTGCATTTAGTATGAAAATCTGTGTTTTCAGCACAGACTAGTGTTCCCAAGTCTGAAGTTTAGATTCTCCAGAGAATAAAACCCTCAGTCTCCTGCAGTGGTGGGAATGTGGTAATTGCCTGGCCTCACTAAGTGGAGAATAGGATTTGGGGGTTCTCACTGGTCCTTGTATAGACGTAATCATATCTTCTGTTTTCACGTCCATGCCTTCCATTATACCAAGTGCCTTTAATTCCTGATCCCTCCTTTGGTTCTCTGGGGGCAAATCTGCTGCTGTTTGTCAGTCCCACTCACTATAGACATTTGGGTTTCATATTCCTCCATTTGTCTCCTTCATGTACATTGTAGTCCACCTTCATGCACTGAAGCTTCAGGATCCACATGTTTCCTGGCTTCATTGAAGTTTGTGCATGTTTCTTATTTTCCTGGTTGTTCAGCAGTGGAGATGTTTTTACTACATATATTAGTTTCTAGTGCTTCTGTAACAAGGTACCACAAACTGAGTGGCTTAAAGTCCAGTTCTGGAGTCTAGAAGTCTGAAAATCAAGGTGGCAGGGCTGTGCTCCCTCTGAAACCTGTACGGGAGAATCTTTCCTTACCTCTTCTGGCCTTTGCTGGCAATCCTTGGCATCCTTTGGTTGGTAGATACATCACTTTAATCTCTGTCTCTGTTGTCACATGGCCATCTTCTCCTTGTATCTCATTTTCTCATCTCCTGTTTTTATAAAGACACCAGTCATACAGAATTTGGGCTCACTTTCATCCTAACTTGATTACATATCTGTAAAGACTATATTTATAAATACGGTCACATTCATAGGTGCTGGGGTTAGGGCTTCAACATAACTTCTGTGGGGGGGACACAGTTCAACCCATAACACTATGCCATTTGAGAACCAGGAGTTCTAGACATTATTCTGGGTGGTAGTAAAATACATTTTCCATATGATAAAGCAAATCATGTCTTGAATTTTAATAGAAAATATTGAGAATAACTGCATAAAATTCTGAACATCTTAAAATCCTGAAAGAAATAAAAGTATGAAAAGTGCTCACATACAATGGGAAAAACAGCAAGGCTCCATTAACAATGGGCATGAATAGACAGTTTACATCAAAGTATGAGCAAGCCTATGTTAAAAGATACTCATATATTACTTATCCCTTGTAAATTGATATATTAGTATGATCCTTTTGGAAAGAAATCTGAAAACAGCATATCAAACCAAAAAAATGTTCACACCCTTTAGTTATTCATTCAATAGAGAATTGAGTACTTTGTACCAGCTACTCTGCCAAGTACTAAGGATTCAACAGCAAACTAGAAAGACAAAGTCTCTGCCTTCATTAATACCGAATACCAAAAAATTTTTGTGAAGAAGTCGCATACATGAAGATCACATTGTTCATCCTGCTCCCGTGGTTTTTCTACTTTACTTTTAGCTCCTTAGTCTCTCTTGCTGGTTTCTCTTCATTTTCCCAACCTATTAACATTGGAAGGCCCTAAGTCTCTGAATCTCTTTTCTTCTCACTCACTTGGTGTCTCGTTCACTGTTATATCGTCTATATGATGATAATTCCCCAATTTTTTTTCTCTGCCCAGAGCCTGTCTCTTGACCTTTAGGCTCATGTATTCAGTGACCTGTTCGACGTCTCTATTTGGATATCATCTCCTCTAAAGTTGTTCTTCCCATCTCCACCTCTTCTTAGTCATGACCACATTTGTCTAATTGCTGAGGCTGAAAATGTTAGAGTTATCATTACTTCTTTCTTTTTCTCATACCCCAAACGTGATCCATCAACAGGTCTTATTTACTTTCAGAATATATCCAGGATCTAACCATTTCTTTACTGCTGCCACCTTGGTCCAAGCGACCACCATCACTTACCTGGTTTATTATAGTAGCATCCTAACTTCCCACCTTCCACACTTTAGTCTGTTTTCAATACAGCAACTAGGTCCTTTTAGCATGTAGGTTAGACTCTTCTCACCTATACTTAAAGCCAGTGGCTTTCCATCTTAGAGTAAAAGCCAAAACTCCTTCAAAAGGACCCATAAGGTCCTATGCAGTTTGGCCTTCTTTGATCTATCAGACTTCATCACCTACCCTTCTCTCCTGTTGTTTACTCTGCTCCAGCTACTCTGCCTCCTGAACAAAATAGACAGATTCCCACATCAGGACTTCTGCTCTTGCTGTTCCCTCCACTTGGAATGCTCTTCACCCTTCTGGCCTCGTGGCATGCTCCCTTGCCTCCTTCAGGCTTTTGCTCGGTGTTACCTGAGTGAGGCCTTCCCTGATCACCCTCTTTGAAATTGCTCCCCCTTCCCTACCTAATATTTCTTCTTTTAACTTATAGCCATTATACTCTTACTTAATTATCATGTTTATTCTCTCTTATCAACCTAGAACATAAGCTCCAGAAGGACGTGAATTTTTGCTTCCTGTTCACTGCTGTATCGCTAGTGCCTAGAAGAGTGCTGGCACTATAGCAGATGCACAATAAATACTTGTTGAGTGGAGGGACGAGTGAATGATAAAAAATTGGAAGTAACTTACATAGCTAGCTAACATTGCAGAAATTGTTAAGTAAATTATCCTGCATTCACTGGTTTGGAATACTAAGGTTATTTAAAATGCTCACAACACCTGTATAATCTTGTGGAGAAGTGCTCTTAATAGAAAATAAAATTGAAGTTGAACTTCACACTTCAACAAGGGTTACTGAGTGCCTCCTATGGAGAAACATTCTGTGTTTAAGTGTTTAAGTGGGCTGACTGTAGAGTCAGACTCAGAAACTTTCACAGCTATCCCGTTATCATTAAAGTATTTTCTGCTTCCATGAGCGTGTGTGTTTCTGTAAGGAAGAGAAGACTCAACTAAGTTTGCCTTAAACAATAAGAAAGCATTCTGACTCAGAGAGCTGGAAGTCTGGAGGGAGGCTGCTTTAGGACTGGTTGATTCAGTTATTAATGATAACTGATAATGATAACTTTAATGATGTTATTAAAGACCAGATTTCTTTTTGACTCTTCATTGTTTTGTCCAGATTATCAGCTTTATCTGAGGCTGTTTTTCCTCAAGGTCATAAGAGTGGTGGCAGGAGTATTGGTTATGTGCTTCCTTGTTCAGTCAAGTGAGAAAGAGGGGTACAGAGAAAGGCTGACAGACCGCTTTTCCAAAAGAGCAAGGAACTTCCTTTTCAGTAGCCACTTGTAAACCTCCTTTCAAATTTCAGTAGTCTGAATTAGTTCATGTGTCGACAGCCAGTTACTCTGGCTGAGGGAATGGTCTAATCAGGCCCCACCTGTGGAGCTAAGGGGTGAGATCAGCTTTCACTGAAGCACACAGCTGTATGCATAAAAGAGAGGCAGATGAAAGTCTGATCAAGTTAAGACAGCGAGTCCTTTGTCCACTTCTTGACTGGAATTGGGGTGCCCTGGGCAGAATTGGCTGACTAAACCATATGGGATGGATTCACCATCACCAAGAGACAAAGACAAGGCAAAGTTTGCTGGGCAAGCAAAAGGAACATATTCACAGCAGGTAGTGCTCTACCTAACCTCCTCACACCATCTGCCAACCCCCCCTAGGCATACTTTTTGTTTCTGCTACTGGCACTGTGAGCCATCAAGACACCCTGAGGTGACTGCAGAGTCACGTGATCAGGACAGCAATTTTTGACATGGAGTAATGCGTGACATCTTTACTTGGATGTCCCATAAGCAGTTCACACAAATTCAGTGTGTTTAAAATTAAACTCACCAACTTCTTTCCCAACTAGCTCCTATAAACCCAATCTCAGTACAATGATAAACAAGATATGATCACTATCTTTATAACAACTGTGTGTGGAGATATAAAATAGGAAGTTGGTCCATAATTACAGGTATTTTTTTAACCATATGAAAAAGACAAAAGAAATGAACATGAAAATCGTTCTTATTCTATGTCTGGTTGGCATGTTTATGGGTAGTTTTTCCTCTAATACTGTATTATTTTGTAAATTTCCTTTAATGCAGTTGTGTATTGTTTCCATTATCAATGAAAGACTTGCAAATAGAAGAGTCCTGTGATACAACCCTACCCTATGGTCTCCTATATGGAGGTTTTATTACCTGTGTAGAAATGTATCCAATATTAGCTGCTTCAAAAAATTCATGGTATTTTACACTGAGAATACTGTTGATTAGCTAAGGATTTAATTTTTGACTCTTGTCTAAAACCAGTCGTCTACACTGCATGTTTATGTAAGTTAACATGATGTTAAAAGAACTTAAGTAAAAATAATGTTCATTTCGGGGGAAAAAAAAAGCATGGTCTCTGTTTATGGATGATCTTTCTCTGGAAGTAGGTACAGTTTATACAAACAAAAGGCTTTTCAGGGAGCAGAATCTCCTTATTAATCTTAATTGAATAGTATATTTTCATTTAGCAGTAGTACCTAGTATGTGCCAGGCGCTACCACTGTGTTACATGCTACAGATATGAAAATAAATACACACTGCCCTCAAAAAGCTTACACCTTAATGGAGAGGATAGCTAAACCAACAGTCAGCTACAGTACAGTCTGACAGATACCATAGCAGAGGTGATCACAGATTGAAGTAAAGTTTTGTCTTATGATTGCATTGTGACTTGTGGTTAAACTAATCTTTTTTACCCCCAGAGTCTTTCTTTAGTTCGTGTGGTAGTTTACATAAACTAAGTGAAGAGCCACTGATTCCTCCTCCACTTCCTCCTCGAAAAAAATTTGATCATGATGCTTCAAATTCCAAGGTAAGGAATTCCCTGGTGGTCCAGTGGTTACCTCCGGGCTTCCACTGCAGGGGCACAGGTTCCATCCTTGGTTAGGGAACTATAGATCCTGCATGCTCCTCCTCGTGGCCAAAAAACAAAAACAAAAAATCAAATTCCAAGGTAGTCAACAGGACTTAGGTTTGCCTCAACTTATTCAAGGTTGTGAATCTTCAAAATAGGGCTTGTTCTTATAAAGAGTCTGTCAATTACAATTTGGTCACCCATTATGGTTTTTAAATATTTAGGTTGTTTTATTTAGAAAATACCTTAAATAATCGTTTAATCCTCATAATAATTTTTCTAAAAAAAGAGGCTGGGCAGATTCACAGATGCTCAGAAGAAATACTTTTATTTCTGGTGGAGATGGAAAGAACTGTAGTATTCAAACCATTCTCCAAACTTTCACCTGGTGCTTTTCAAACTTTAGATTGCATCAGAAGCACCTGGAAGGCTTGTTAAAACCAGATGGCCAGAGTTTCTGATTCAGTAGGTCTGGGGTGGGGCCCAGGAATTTGCATTTCTAACAAGTTCCCTGCTCGTGTTGATGTTGCTGATCCCTGGCTCACACTTTGAGAACCACCACTGAGCCTCACTGGGGATCGTAGAAGTAAATGGCCAAAAAGCAGAAGCTGGATGTTAAGTCCTCTTGTCCTTTCATGTCCTTTCATGTCTACAAAGCTATATATTCTTTTTACATCACTTGCCCATTATTATAAATAAAACCACACATTTATAAACTATATATAAAGCAAGATAATCTGAGGCTTTATAAGATTTCAATTAAAACATCTCATATATCAAAATATTAAACTGGGCCCTGAGTGAAACTGGGAGTAATTTACTCATAAATCTGATCATTAAACCAGATTAACCTATTTTGAGACTCTGGATTTAACTTAACACATAAGAATTCTTTAGTCTTTTTAAAACATTTTCTCACAGATTTTTCAGGAGAACAGAGGTATAATTTAATCTTTTTGTTTTTGAGGGAACTATGAAATCTGATGATGACCCCCCTGCTATTCCGCCAAGACAGCCTCCTCCTCCAAAGGTAAAACCCAGAGTTCCTGCTCCTACTGGTGCATTTGACGGGCCTCTGCATAGTCCACCACCGCCGCCGCCGAGAGATCCTCTTCCCGATACCCCTCCACCAGTTCCCCTTCGGCCTCCAGAACACTTTATAAACTGTCCGTTTACTCTTCAGCCACCTCCGCTGGGACATCTTCACAGAGATCCAGACTGGTTCAGAGACGTTAGTACGTGTCCAAATTCTCCAAACACTCCTCCTAGCACACCCTCTCCAAGGGTACCACGTCGATGCTATGTGCTCAGTTCTAGTCAAAATAATCTTGCTCATCCTCAAGCTCCCCCTGTTCCACCAAGGCAGAATTCAAGCCCTCACCTACCAAAACTGCCACCAAAGACTTACAAACGGGAGCTTTCGCACCCCCCATTGTATAGACTGCCTTTGCTAGAAAATGCAGAAACTCCTCAATGACCCTAGCCATATGTAGTCATTGACACTGGAATGGTATTTGTAAAGTTTTTTTTAATTTATTCAAAAGAGGCATAGTATTTTAGTACTTTTTAAAAATAATGCTCTTACAAAAATGCTACTGATCAAATAAGCTTTTAAAAATTGGAAAAATAAAAATACAGAAGTCCTTTACCATTATCCTCAGGTGATCAGTAGCATTGCCTTGTCTTGGATCCTCAGTGCTGCCCAAAGGCCAGTATAAAGAATTTATATTTGCACTGTAGACTCTGCTAAAATATGGTTTAAAGTGACATTGATTGCACTGAAAGGGGATAGTGCATTTGTGGAATTTTTCAAATTTGAGTAACAGATGACTTTTTAAGGCAGTAAATTTATACACATATAGGGGGTGTGTGGTGATACTGATTTTTAAGCCTCTTTGACCATCTTCTAGTTTTTACGTCTAGTTTTTACATTTAGGAAGATCGTGAATAACACCCACTGTTCTTAAACTCTTTAATGCCATGTCTTAAAATCCAGAATTTGCTGCTGAAGACAAAAGTGAAAAACAGAACAAAAATAATAGAATGCACTGTGTTTATTGTTTTGTCGAAATGTAAACAGACTACCTAACCCAATCATAGAGGAAAAAAGGGCACATATCTTATACAGATGTGCCTTTTTGTTTTTGCAGACTATGGTGTCTTTAGCTAACGAGTTGCCTGTTGTTTTGGAAAACAAAGTTAATATGCCATACATGTACAGTTTTGTTTATATTGTACATTTAAAGATAATGCTAATAACCTATATAAATTTATGTGACTCAAGGCCTATAATACAGTCTGCTACTTTACTAATTCATAAAGCCGGAGGATAAGTTTCTTATGGCATAGGAAAAAACTGCATTGCCTTCAAAACCAAGTAACTTTCTCTATAAATCTCGTGTTAACTAAAAATTTTTAAAGTATTTTTTTAGATTGGTAATATTTAAACCAGCAGACACTTAAAGCTTTATTAAATTTTTAATCAGAGACGTGATTAAAACTTTTATTTGCCATTTGTACTCCTTCATTCTAAGTGATGAAAAAGCGTGTTTTCCTCTTAGTGCCGTAGCAGCAGTTGTAAAGTAGCCAAAAGCCACATTGTTTATTTACTGGTCTGTGGCCTTTTACTGTGCTTTGTATCAGAGTTCCTAACAAGATTAATAAATCACCCCAGTCTTAATTTTTAAAAGACGTTTAAAATATGTGTTTTCATTATAAGGAACAAGGGGGGTAAGATTGTTGAGTTCTGTAGAAGTAATATATACACACATTTTCAATAATTTGTGCAATTTAAGTTCCATAATCCCAAAGAATTTAAGTGGTGTAAACGTCAGAGGGATAACTTTGTCTTCACCGTTAAACGCAGTCACAAGCTTCTTGCAACCATTTTTACGCATTCAGATGAAAAATTAGGAGCATGTTAGGAATTCTCTGTAAGCAGGATTATAGCCATCCTTGGTAGGATCTTGGAAGCTGCCTTGATTTAAGGCCAGTAATAAAAAAACAAAAAAAAACCCAGTGTGAATCAACCTCCAACTAGATAAAAACACTCAGGTTGGCTTTGTCCGGAAAAGTAATTTAAACTGCCCGTTCGTTGAGGCAGACTTGTAATTTAGGGGAGAAAGAGGCGGTTCCGCGCGCAGGGGAAGCCTTGGCCTGCGGCTGGGCCACGCCGGTGAAACGCCGCTTTCCGGGCTTTGTGCCTTTGCGCACGCGCCATGGCGCCAACTCCGCCTCCTGGAGGCGCCGGGCCCCTTGCAAGGCGGGGCCCAGGGCGGTCGTGTGGGTGTGACGTCGCTGCGCTCGACACTCAGTGTTGCCGGGCGGCGATGGCGGCTCCTCTGGAGTCCTCCGGGGAGGACCAACTGCGGAACTTTGTGCGAGTTTTGGAGAAGCGAGATGGCACGGTGTTACGACTACAGCAGTACGGCTCCGGCGGCGTGGGTTGCGTTGTTTGGGACGCTGCCATCGTCCTTTCTAAATACCTGGAAACGCCCGAGTTTTCCGGCGATGGGGCCCACGCGCTGAGCCGGCGGTCGGTGCTGGAGCTGGGCTCTGGCACCGGGGCCGTGGGGCTCATGGCTGCTACCTTCGGGTAAGAGTTTGGCGGGAGGGGACGCCGCTTTTCAGGAAACCCCGGTTACTGGCTTCCCATCCTTGTGCCTACACCTCAGTCAACGTTATTTTATAGGGCAGATGTCATAGTCACCGACCTAGAGGAATTGCAAGACTTGCTGAAGATGAATATTAATATGAACAAGCATCTTGTCACTGGTTCTGTTCAAGCCAAGGTACTGAAATGGTTTGTATGGCCTTTCAGCTTGTTTTAAGATAACTATTTGTAGTTTGCTTTAAATTGTGTTACACTAAAAGCATGGTTAATACGAAGGGGACTTTCTGGGTTTTGTTTGTAAAACAGGTAAAACAGGAATATTTTAAATTAGTGAAACAACAGTTTAAAATATTGGTTGACATTTTTAAGGGGGGAAGAAATAGAAGACTTTCCTTCTCCTCCAGACTACATCCTGATGGCCGACTGCATATACTATGAAGAGGTGAGTATTTAATAGTGAAGGCTCTTCCTTTAGAAGATTTAAACCGTATTTGGTGGATTCTATAGCACGCATTTCTTCGCATTTTTACACCTCTGAATGCAGGATATTTGTTCCATAGTTGATGACACAGAAAAGAGAAAATAAAGGTCACCAGGAGCTACATATATACACTCATGATTAACATAGAGGCCCATGAAGCATATTGAGAAAAGTGATATGTGCATTTTGCGAGAGGTGTCTGTAAAATTTTTGAAGGATTTTGCCATTTGGATCTCCTGTAAAAGACTAAGATTTCTTCTTGTTTTTTTTCTGATGAATGTGTTAATCGTGACATTAATAATTAAGTTGCATCGTAAAGAATTCATTGTTCTGTGGCAAGATTTATTATATTTATAGAATGATTTTTTTTAGAATATCAGTTTGTGTAGTGTTGTGGGCATCACTCATTTTTTTCAGTAATGAGCATTGAACCAACTTATGTTCTAGTTAGGGTTGGACTTGCTTTTGTAGGTAAATTGTTGATTGTTTAAATCCCAAGTTAAATTAGATTAAGTTTAATTTTAAGAGTGCCGTCAATTCCATTTGTTTACCCATGGGGACTCCAAAATGCAGTCACTTGAATCCTTTCTCTGGAAACTGAAATTAATATGATGATTGATTAGTTAAGAGTTTACTAATCATCAGTTAGAGAGCTGTAACTACATTTACTTGTTTGGATTGATTCCAAGATGGATGAATTGTAGGGAAGTTATAATTACTCCCTCCACCTCCCCTACTCCCTTTTATAGTAAACATATAAATTTTTAAAAGTCATAAACAAAAATCATATTCCTTTTTGAACAGTCTTTGGAGCCACTGTTGAAAACCCTAAAAGATCTCAGTGGATCTGAGACTTGTATTATATGTTGTTATGAACAACGAACAATGGGAAAAAATCCAGAAATCGAGAAAAAATATTTTGAGGTGAGTACTCTACTAGATCTGTCTTTGTAGTGATTACCCTTTAGAGAGGCTATATGTGACTTTGTGTTCAAGTGTATTGTGGTAATTTTGAGTAGGGAAAACAGTCTGCTTGTATGAACCCAAGGAGAGGATCTTTCATAGCACACCATTCTAATAACCGCCAACCTCCCTCCGCACCGCCTTTTTCATCTTTTCTGATTATTTATTTTTTTTTCTTTTCTAACTTGTCGATCTGTAAAACAATGTAAAATAATAATGTGACACCCTTGTCTTTCCTGAGAAAGTTTTCAGCGTGTCTTTATTAAACACGTTGCTGGCTTTTAGGAACATGTTAACGATGTATATATTATTTTTGGAGATTACATCATAGAAACATGATACGTGGTATCTTTTTATTTTAGTGTTTTCTACTGTATTTTTATGATAGCTTTGACCAGTGTATCCTACCTATTTTGAGGTTTTTCTTTTTTTTTTTTTTCTTTTGAAAGAATTAAAGACCCACAGGAAGTTGCAGAAGTGGTACATAGAATCCCATTTATCTTTCGCCCATCTTCCTCCAGTGGTCACCCAAGCCCTTTTTATGGGCAAAAATCCACCACATTACAAGTGACTCCTCATAAGGGTACATCTGATTAGCCCTGCAGTTTTATCCTCTGAAAGGGTTACTTTGGGTAAAGTGACTCTTTATGACTCTGCCTCAGATATAAAATGAAATGGTTTTTTATGTTTTTCTTGAATATGAAGAACGTTAATGAACTTTTGAAATAATGTATAATTGAAAATTTTATTTTATTAATCAACTTCAGTTGAGTTAAAACATGTAAAATGCACATGTATCAAGTGCTTAGCTCAGTTTTTCATGTGCCCCTCCCCAGTCAGTACTCCAAAGGTAACCACCATTCTGATTTCTGTCACCAGATGATAGTTCATATTATTAACTATAAAGTATATCTTTTTTAAATTTATAGCTTCTTCAACTAGACTTTGACTTTGAAAAAATTCCTTTGGAAAAACATGATGAAGAATATCGAAGTGAAGATATTCACATTTTATACATCAGAAAGAAAAAATCGGTAAATACGTATTTGGCTTTTCATCCTCTGAAGCGATTTCATTAGCTGGACACTGTCTCTGAGCTTGTGTGTGATGTAGATGTTAATTTTCATGTGGGGAAACAGCTTTGATGATTCACTGGACTCGGGCACTAACTCTCAGCGTTAAGATTGCCTAACCTACCTGGCCTCAGGTTTTTCCTCTAAAATAAGGCAGGCCTCTTTTGTAAAGGTCTTTTCTAGCTGTAAGTTATATGGCTTTATAATTGGGCATTACCTCAGACAAGGAACTTAACTATTTATAAATTTCTGTTATCTGTTAGAGGTTTTAAAATGCCAGTTCTGTCCTTCGTGAACTCTCTCCAACCATTCATATGTTTTTTAATGGTCCAAGTAAACTATAAAAAGGCAGATGTGTCCAATAAAGAAAAATGCATTCAGTTAAGTAGAATTTATATATGTTCCCCTTTTTGGTTGCTTCCTTTCCCTGTTATACTAATTACATTTTATGCACGTTGCCTCTCCAATGCCTAGAATTTGAACCTGTAGAAAGGAAGAATTGTATCTCATCCATTTTTGTACGCCAGCACCTTCTATATATGTGACTGCTATAAGGCAGGGGCAAGATCAGTTTTATGAATTGAGAGTGCTAAATTTACTTAGTTCCATTTGTTTCTATTATCTTTCCTTTGACTTTGTGAGGAAGTTTTTTGATTATGTGAATTCTAGCCAAAAGCAAATAATGTGTAATTTTTGGAGTCAAGACTAGGTGTTGAGACTATAAGGAAAGAAGAGCAGTAGGATTAGTAATTCAGATCAATTATTATGTAGCATGGCGCTAGAGACAAAAAGATAAATTAAAAATGTTTTATGCCTTAAGGGATCCAGTTTTAGCTGAAGCTGTTGTATAGTTTTAAAAGTAGATTTTTTTTTTTTTTGAGGCATAAAGATTTTGTGTTTCCTAAATATGAAGGCTTTTTTTCCTGCAGAGAATCATTTGTTTCTTTAACTTGATATAACTTACATACTATAAAGTTTACCCTTTTAGAGTTTACACTTCAGCGATTTTTAGTATATTCACAGAATTGGACAACCATCACCACTTTTTAAACATTTTCATCACCCCAAAAAGAAACCCCATACCTGTTAGCAATTACTTCTTTTTCCTGCCTCCCCCAGCCCCTGACAACCACCAATCTGTATCTCTGTGGATTTGCCTATTCTGAACATTTCATACAGATGGAATCACACATTATGTGGCTTCCTGTGTCCGGCTTCTTTCATTCTGCAGTGTTTTCAAGGTGCATCCATGTTTTATAGTTGAATAATATTCCTTTGTATAGATATACCACATCTTATCCATCCATTCATCAGTTGATGGGCATTTCTGTTGTTTCCACTTTTTGGCTCTAGGGAATAATGCTGCTGTGAATATTCATGTAAGAATTTTTGTGTGGCACATGTTTCAAATCTCTCCAGTGTATGTATACCCAGAGTAGAATTGCTAGGTCATACAGAAACTCTACATTTAACTTTTTGAGGACTTGCCAAACTGTTCCAAAGCTACTATTACCATTTTCCTTTCTCACCAGCAATGTCTGCAGGTCCCAGTTTCTCCACATCCTCACTAATACTTATTGTTGTCCATCTTTTTTATTGTAGTCATCTTAGTAGGTATGAAGTGGGTTTTATTTCCCTAATGACTAACGATGTTGAGTATCTTTTTTTTACTGACCTTTTGTACATCTTTACAGAAATCCTTTGCCTATTTTAAAATTGAGTTGTCTTTTCACTGTTGGGTTGTAAACTTTCTTTATATATCCTGTATACTAGAGCCTTACCAGATATATGACTTCCAAATACTTTCTCCCATTCTGTGGGTTGTCCTTTCGTTTTCTTGATAGTATGTCCTTGGAAGCACAGAGGTTTTTAATTTTGATGATGTCCAGTGTATCTGTTTTTTCTTTGGTTGCTTGTACTTTAGGCATCAGCCAAGACCATCTCTAAACATTATGCATGGCTGTTCATTTGAATTGCATTAGCCATTACTAGGAATATTACCTGGTATTAAGTACCCGGTAAATACTTAATTTATGATAAGAGATCAGTGTTTTAAGGTTTCCATTTTTTTCTTATAGAAATTTCCGTCGTGAAATCTAGTCATCTTACCCAAGCCTCTAACAACGTGGGTAAGCTAACATTGTGAATGGAGCATGTGAATACAGCATGGGAAGATTGTGTTCACAGATTTTTCCAGCATGTCCTTAGGGATCCGATATGTAGACAACCACCACGGGCTGCCTGCAGTACGAAAAATGATTGACTGACTGCCTACCTGCCAATGGGCCTGAAATCCAACTTAGTTTACTTTTAGCTCGTCATCAAGTTCTGCTTAAAAGAAACATGTTTCAGTCACTCCTCAAATAAAAATAGGTACTGGGGTTAGCCTAAAGTCTGCCAAAAATAGTGAAGTAGCATGGTTGACTTGGTGTATTTTCAGGAAACTAGAGATAAGTTGATCCGGTTTCTAAAGAGAGATATCAATTACTATTTAATAATGTTTAAATTCAAATCAATAAATTTTAGCTTGTCTTCAAGATAAATTTAAAAGGTTTTTATTTTAACGTATTTATGCAGTGGTTTTTACCGTAAGTATCTTCCACTTCATTGCTTTTAAGATAACTTTAATACTTGTGTTCTTTTACTTTAAAAAAAAAAAAATGAAAATACTGTTTTGTGGCCAAGTTCTATGCTTTTCCTTCACCATACTGACTACAGTATAATTTACTATGTGAGTTAGATAGTAGATTATACCGTAGTCAGTTGATAAAGATGAAAGTAAGGTATCGGGAGATTGGGAGGGAGGAAAAGGTATCTTTACAAAATTGTTTACTTGAGAATGGAGTGAAAATAAAAAGTCCAGCTTCAGGCTCTTGCATTTATGTGGCTCATGCACTTTTCCTCATGTATAGCTTCCAGGAAAATGCGGCTAAAGTCACTGGTGTTAACTTGTTTACATGAAACAGAGAAAAGTATTTAAATGACTACGAATGTAGCTCTGTATACATTTATCAAATGATTTTGATTCTGTGTGGTCTCTGTTTTATGTTCTCATGAGAATCATCTGTTCACAGACTGATCTATCAGGACTTCAGTCGCATGGTTCCAAAGTGTAATGGTAACCAGATGGAATTCTGGTACTTACAGACATTGGTGCTAGGTGGCACAATTTATGTGTTAAAATAAACATTGTTTTTGAGATCCTGTGACTTTGAGAATGTTTCAGAAATAGCTTTTGAGAAAATGAACATTTAAAGAAGGTGACTGGTTTCCAGAAAGAGCAAAAGCAGCCCTAGAGAAATTAAAGATTAACATCAAGAGAACAGTTTTTTCCTTCAGGCTTGCTTCAATCTTTAATGTTTGTTCTGCTGGTTTTTTTTTTTTTTTTTTCAAACTGCTCTTAGCATTTCATTAAGCAGCTTACTAAGCAGTTAGTGTAACCTAAGTATATGATACTTTCTTAGTTACAGATAATACCAGGTATTACTAGTGAAGTCTTAGAACAAATGACCACTTTCTGGCTTGTTTCTTTCTTTTTTTTTAATATTTATTTATTTATTTATTTATTTATTTATTTAATGATAATTTTTTCTTTTACTTCAGTGTTTATTTAGGCTGCACTGGGTCTTGGTTGCAGAATGTGGGCTTATTTAAGGCTTCTTAGTTCTGGCATGTATGCATGCAGGATCCAGCTGCATTGAAACTGGGTATCCTGTACGGGGACCACAGAGTCTTATCCACTGGACCACCAGGAAAGCCCCAATAAAGCTTTTATTTGCATATCATCTGCAAGACATGTAACTCTGTAACCCCCACCAGAGATTAAAGAACAAAAAAACCCAGAAACACCTAAAACTACACCTAATGGGACACAGATTTCTAGAAAATTTTTTTCACTTTAATACACCCACATAAATAGCCAAACAAACACTTGCAAGTCATCTTGCTGTTAGAGATGAAAACGTAATAATTCTTTTGAAAAGATAATAATTCTTTCATTCTTACCACAGTTAGGCAGCCTTGCCAAAACAAGGCCTCAAAAAATTATTGTAAGACTCAGTTGTTTCCCTCCACGGAAATCTTTAGTAAAAGGCGAAAGATTTATGCGTTATGAAGAGAAACGAGAGTATATGGCTTGTTTCTTAACATTATAGAACTTGTAGAAATTAGTTTAACATTTACCAGCAATAGTAGTCCATCCAGATTCCTCAGATACCTTTCACCCTCCTCCCGTTTTCACTGTACTTCTGAAAAGAGTCGCTGTGGGTCTTGCCTGAAGTGCCCTTGACAGTCCTGTAATGAAAGCCCAGCTCCTTTACCTCAGACAGGTGACCATACACCAAAACCTCCTGGAGGGGTTGGGCTGAAGTCAGCCTCTTTGCAACTTAGCCAGAATCACACCCTTGCTTGTGTGTGCTTCCTCTTCTTTCATGTCCTATTCCCACTCCCTTACTTATCACCTCCTTAATAAGTCACTTGCATACATGCATTGCCATCTGTTTCTGGGGAACTGACCTAATGGTACTGACTACAGAATTAAGTAATTTGTAACAGAAAGTCAAGTGAGTTTTATTTTCTTATTCTGGAATAAGGCCGAAGCAGAGGTTAAAAGGTGCCCATCCCCACATTCTAGGATCAGAGAACCACGGTGATTAGGACCAGTAAGCACTGCAGGGCTTACTGAGGGGCGCCAGGTCAGATAACACCTGCTGTCACTAACCACCATCACACAGACACCTGGGGAGGCCTGGGAGAGGTCTTTTGGAGAAGTGCAGTGTTGGGGAAAGGGATTTAGTCCTTTGAGCTCTCACAAGGGAAGGAACAGAGTGCGTCTGTACTCAGAAACCACAGGAGGGAGACCTGAGGGAATAATTCAAGACCCAGGATGCCTCCCAGAAGAGGAGACCAGCACCTTTTCCACCTGGTTGGGTTTGTCTTTACTCGGCAGATGAACACACCTGTTTAATCCCAGAGCATGGGAATGGAATTGGAGAGGCCCTGTGGGGACTGTCAGGCCGAGAGGCGTTAGAGATGGATCGTGCGGCCCGAGGACTTCTGCAGCAACCTGGGGAGGTTAAAAGGCAGGTGGTGCAGCAGGTGAGTGAGGCGTGATGCCACTGTCCGGGGATCTGCCAGAACATAGGCAACTTTGAAATCTCAGTGGACTGCCAGGGCCAGGAGGAACTGCTCAGGAATGGGCCTCTGGTCCTCCAGGCGAGTGGGGGTTGCCGCTGTGCACAACGAAACCCATAAGCCGCTTACCACAGTGCAGTGATGGCCAATTAGAAAGCCATCCCCCCAGTAAGGCGGTGCTTCTCAAACTAGCTGTACATGGAAAACTAAAAGCAAGCAAATCATGTCCAGGTCCCATCCCAGTCCAGTTAAACCAGAGGCATGGTATTTTTGGTGAAGGGCTCCGGATGGTTTTAATGTTTAGCCTAAATTGAGAACTACTGCAATAAAGAAACCTCTTCTAGCATCTACTTCCAAGAAGAGAGCAAAGAAAAGGAAAGAGAAGTATAAAAACCATCTGTGATTAAAGTGGGTCTGTACTTTAAAGGGAGGGAAAGAGCTTTGAATCCGATGTGGCATTTTCTATGAAATAGGTTTTAAAATAAACAGGGATGAGTTTTAGAAACTAAATATCTGAAAATTTAGAGAATCTGGCCGAGAGGGTAAAGGTGATGCTATTCAAGAGTAAGGGGGAATTCAAGAGCTGGGAAAAGAAAATTGTTACAGGTGTAGCCTCCAGTGACTATATATCAGTTATAACTTTGAAGTCTTTTAAGGTTACATAGCTTTAAATCTTAACCTTCTACAGTTCATAACCAAGGGTCCACGGATCATATGTTTGGTGAATTTGGGAGTGAAGTTAGGTTATTTAAAATTATTTTAAGAAGTATTAATAATCCAGAATGACTGTTAGTAGGGCTTTTTACACAGCATACCTAGTTTCCTTGTTAAATGATGTCACATACAGTATTAACTCAGACTACAGACATTGTATTCATTTAAAGAAAAGTATGGGTCATAGAAATATGACTGTTGTTCCTAAGGTTCCCTGTAGATGGCATTGCTTGACTTTGTCTTTAAACAGTTTATAGACAGGAAGTTGTTAAAATAGAACATTTTGAAACGGAATCACACTTGCATTTTAAAGGTGAAGTAAATTAGATTTTAAAGAATAAACGTACCTATCATGAGTTGCTTTCAGAATATTATGTGGTTGTCTTAGTTCGTTTGGGCTGCTGTAACAAAATACCATAGACTGGGTGGCTTGTAAACAACAAAGTTATTTAACAAATTTATTTCTCACAGTCCTGGGAGGCTGGGCAATGCAAGATCAAGTTGCCAACTTCCTCATAGGCCGCTGTATTATTGTAACCTCACAGGACAGAAGGGAGAAGGGACTCCCTGGGATCTTTTATAGGGCACAAATCCCACTTATGAGAGCTTCACCCTCTTGACCTACTCACCTCCCAAATGCCCCACCTCCAAATACCATCACACTGAGGGACTAGGTTTCAATATATGAATGGGGGAGTGGGGGGAGTACAGACATTCAGGCCATAACAATAGTGTAAGTGAAAAGGGATTTTTTTCTTATAAAATTGTATTTGATTTATCTTTTTATTGCATTTTGATATGCCTTTTGAAGTTTTCACTGTCATTCATATAGCTGCATACATTGCAATTCATAAACCATTTCTCTGCTATTGGTATCTTCCGTGAGAGACAGACATTGCAAAGTTCTAAAAATTAAATTCACCTTGAACGTACCTTTTATATAATGCATGATCTTACATCTGAGGTACTTGAAACTTCTAATTAATTTCAATTAGTTTTTCAAACCAGTATACCTTCTTCACTAGAGTAGTAAGTAGCTTTTACATCAAAAGACTGAAACTCTGTCTTTGGCTATATCACAGTTCTATAACTGATATTTGACTTTCAGTTTTAATTTTTCCTCAAAGAACATCAGGATTTGAAAGAGTTTTTGATTCACTGATAATAAACATTTTAAAAGTAGAATATTCAGTTTTCATACCATAGAGACCTTCAGGCTATATTTGAATTAGAAAAAGTTTGTGGCAACAAAATTTTACTGAAAACTAATCAGGTAATGGAAAGACAAAGTTTTCACTTTAAATGATTTGGGGTAGGAAAACAAATTCTGAAACCATTTTCACCAGTTAGGTTAAAACTGTTAGGTATTTGGGGTCATTTAAGACATTGTCTTAGGTCCTTTTGTGTTGAAGTTCTGGTAAAGATCTAGTGAGTCCATCAACTGTGAGATACATTTTATGTAATTCATTATTAATAACATAGTTTTCAAATAATAGGTTTTAAAATATGTTAGAGCAAATTATCTCTATGATAATGTTTTTCTCACGAGCATTCTGAAAACTATCAGAGCACAAGCCTTGAGACCAGATTATCTGGATTTAAATCCCAGTTCCGCCATTTACTTAGCTCTGTGACTCTGTGCCTCAGTTTCCTCCTATGTGAGGTGAGGATCATAATAAATTGCCTCATAGTTTGCCATGGGGATTAAATCAGTTTAGTACATGGAATATCTGGCACACGGTAAGCCTTCAATAAATGTTGTGATTATACTAGAGATGGACTGACTTTACATCAGGGGATGGGAAAATGTAATAATGCGAGTCTGTGTTGCAGTGCGAAATCTGGGCGTCTTTTTTAGAGTATAGAGCCCTTATGAACATCACTGCTTCATCACGGTGGGAACGGCACCTGGGGTGGGAGGAGCCTGAGAACACGTGCACAGTGCTGTTAGTTGAACAAGTAAGCAATTTAGAAAGAAGAAAAAGATACAGTGGAAGGAAAACCTTTGTTCGCTGTTCATTTTTATGGTTTTAAAGCAAGTGCCATGAGCATTCAGAGGCCAACAAAAACAGAGGAGATCCTCATTTCCAAATAACGGAGCCTGGGCTTGCTGGCTGGAGCTCCAAGATTCCACCATCCTGGACCCTTAGCGAATTTTTCCTTCTGTGGTTCTTATCTGTATTAAACTGAGACCAGATAAGTAGTAGATAAGTGGCACCAGGTCATTTTTCTGAAGTCTGGGGCTTGATGTATCTGCATAATTACTTTCAGAGTTTAGATGTGTTCATTCTAAAAGAGCAAGGTGACTATAAAGTACTTGTGTAGCAGTTGCCTCCTGGATAAACCATCTTTTACCATGTAATCAGTATATATGATGGGTTGCAGGAGCTTAGTTTAACTAATCCCTCAGGCTGACTGTACCAACAGATAAGAATGAGAGTCAGAACCGTGAATTGTGTCTGCTTCTCTGTCAGCCAGAGTAAAATAGCACAAGTGCTTAACTGCATTATATTAAACTTTCAGGATCTTTTTGTTTGCAGCTGATGGAAAAGATTGTCATGAACACTAGATAGCTGGTCTTAATTTTTAGAAACATCTATTGCTTACCTGTAATACACTAACTTACTTTGGTGAAGGATAAGTTCACACTTTTTAATATTCACAAGGTTAGAAACAATGATATTTCTTCTTTGCAAAACAAAATTAAGGCTTTTGAAAAAGAGCTGTTCTAAATGCAGACCTTACAGGGTTAAATGTTGAGTACTTAGCAGATTTCCTTCATGTCATTAGCTCTAATGAAGTACCGCTGGCAGTCTGTTAAACCCTTGACGGGTCAATGCTTTTAAAAACTCTTGAGTAATTTTTTAAAAGTTAACTTTTATTCCAAGTTGTTAATCTTCCGAAGTCCAGGCATTTAACAGTCTTGAGTTCCAGGTTCATGTGTTGGCTCATTGGTGCTTTGATAAATCATTGCCAGAGTTATGTGTATATAATACACACACTCCCATGTATCTACATTCAGTACCTGACCTTGTTCTTTTAGGAATGTGTCCTGAAAACCTGCTTGTACTGCATGCACAGTACAGTTGCATATTGGGGCGCACCAAAATAAATGGCATGTTTTATCCAAAACTTAGATGGAGAAGCTTGATATTTACATTCCAAGTGAGTGTAAAGGATAATCTCATGGCGTGTAATGGACATTGAACATAGGCCTGGTTTCCTGAAACGTAAAAACAGGAAAAACAAGTTTCACACTCCCACAAATAATAAATGTTTAACCAGAGAATGCCTTTAGGTTTCAGTGACATTTATGAACATAGGTACAATGTACTTTTAAAATAGCTATCGTCTTTCTAAATCTTGCCACAAGGATTTAAAAAAAATTTTTGCCGTTCAAAACTCCTTTCACTCTCCAGCATATCTCTGACACCCACATTCAGTCTGTTACTCTCTGTCTGAAATAAGTGTCTGGTTGTTAACCTTAGATTCCAAGGAAGAGAGAACAGTGGAGGCTTAGTGTGGCTGGTAGGAACAAAATTCCAAATTAGCTCTGGAAGACAGCCCCAGATCTGTTCTAAATCCACTCACCTTCCCTTTATGCACCCAAGCGTGAACATTCTGTTTTTCTCCCAAGGAGAAAATGGCTCACTTGACTACCACCAAATCTAGCTGTATGTCCTTGAGCAAGTTAGTTTCTCTGAATGTTAGTGTCCCTCTCTGTAAAGTGAGAATGACGTCTACTGGATAGCACTGTGGTGATAGTTAAACTAGATAATATATGTGGACAAGGGTAGGAAAGAACGCATCTCCCCAGCATAAGCCTCAATTATTTGCTCTGAGAGTTCAGACTGATAATCTCTTGCAAACTAGAGGTGCGATAGAAGTCATCCTAAGTAAACAACACATAACCTGGGCCAGAAAAAACAAAAGCCTCTATTGTCAGAAAGGCGGGATTCCCAGTATAGCAGCATGCCTGTCATTTACTTTTACTCCCACCTGACTTCTTCACCTTCTCTTTAGACTCTGCCTTCATCACAGGAAGGGAGTAAGAAGTCACAGGGGAGATCTTGCAATTCTCTTGATTCTAACCACAAGCCGATTGTAGGTTCCCACTCTCTGGCCCTCTGACTCTGACCCCTCTCCTAAGCTCTGGCCTCGCCTCTTCAGCTGCCTGCCTAATAGCTTCCTCTGCTCGCCCAACCAGCAGTATTTTTGTCCTGTCTTCCTCCCCTTCCTCTTTTTACTGCTGTCGCCTAAGGCCAGGCCTCATTACCTCTAATTTATGCTCCTGTAATGTCTCCCACTTGCAATACCTCCCCACACACCTGTGCGAACAGTGGTGCCGGAGCGCTCTCCTGACTTGGAGTTCCAAACTGTTCAACGTCCTGCTCAAAAACCTCCCCAGAGGCTGCCAGGTGAAGTAGAAACTCCCATGCTGGGTATTTGATACCCTCTTCAGTGTATCTCCTTTTGCTTCCTTCTTGCTCTCTCACCAGAACTGACTTTTCTGGATGTACACGGTGTGCTTCATTGCTTCTGTTAAGAAGCATGATCTTTTTGTGTAGTGGATATTTGTATCAATGACTTCTGTCCTCCATCAGACCTTCTCCCAACTGACTGATGAAGACTAAATCTCTTTCTGGGAACCCACTGCACTGACCCCTCTGCCTGCCCCATGACCAAGCCCAGCCAAACAGCCTCATGTCCCCCACCACAGTTTAGGGGTGGGTGTCACATGACTGACACCCCACGGAGCCCTCCTGGGTAAGAGGCACTTCCTCTTTTCCAGGGTAGCTAATGCTAAGGATAAAAGTAAGACTTGAGCTGCCCCAAAATAAAAATCAACACAGACGAAAGCAGAACCTAGGTGCAAAGAGAGAAATCAGAACACTGTCTTGATGATTCAGTTTGAGCCTCTGAAACCAACTTTGCCTGAAGCCAGCTGCACCCCCTCGACTCCCAGTTGTATAACCTAGTTAACTTTGTTCTGCTGGTTTGAGGTTGGGTTTCTCTTCCCTGCCGTGGAGCAGGTCCTAACTGATCCTATAGATCCTTCAAACTTTTCTGCCTTTCAAACCCTACCCCTATCTTATGATCCTTCTCAACCACTACTTTTCCCAAGAAGTAATCTGCTTTTTAAGTCTTCATTTTGTCCATAATACCAGCTAAATCATCCTAGCAGTTGATTTACAAGCTTCCTAGAATAGTGTTGGTTGCTGATCATACTGTGGAAATCTTAACCTATGAAACTACAGAAGTAAACATCATAAAACTACTCAGAAAGCAAAAGTGAAGAAATAAAAACCCATTGTGAGAGCGGTTTAACTGTGTTACAAAAGAGCAAACCCACTGCCTTTGCACCCGGAAAATGTTCAAGCTTCCCCCGCTCCATCCCCATCATGGGGTTGTTACTTAGCATTGAGAAAATGAATTGTTGAGAAAACGAATTGCTTCAGAGAGAGTGGATTCTGGGGTAGGACTAACCCCTGTGGTTAGGGGGGCTGCCTGAAAAGTGGAGGGATAATTACAGCATGTATTAAGTGAGGTCTGAGATCTGGAAAGCAAGACTAGGAGCAGCAGGTGTCATCTAAGAAAGGTTAAAAAACTTCCTTGCTGCTTCTCATGGGTTACAGGAAAAGCCTACATTTAGTGTGAAGTTTTCATTTTTTACCTCTTTTATTTTAACTCCCTTTAGTTACGCAGCTTTCAGGAGAGTCTCATACCTGGGTCGAGCCTATATGTGGTGGCAGAAAGTGAAGAGGCCAGTGTAAGAAACATACTTGCCCCACCTTCACCCTGCAGGGGTACCCACAGGAAGGGAGCAGCATCCTCTGCATGGAGGTGGGTCTGGAAGGCCCGGCAGAGCTCACCAGCTGGACAGGGCAGAGCTGGAAGGGCCAGGGAGGGTCCCAGGGCTGCATGGGCCACAGAAAGTGATGCAAAATAAAACCTCCCCTTCCCGGTATATGCTAGAGCAGGGCTCTGGAATGGAGGCAGAGCTGACCCTTGGGGTGCACATGTTACATGCAATAAACATTTTACTGAACTTTAGTAAAATGAACAGTCATGAACAGTCATGAACAGTCAAGGTGTTTGGAAAGATTGAAGTGAACCTAATTTTTTTTTTTTAATATCACCAGATTTGAAACTGTCAATACAGTTTATACTCACATCATGTTATTCCAAATAAATTGGTAGGGTAGTTTTTAAAATTAATTGTGACTTGTATGGGATACCTGAGGTCCTTATGTTGTGACTATACAGCATCCTAAAACCAAGTCGAGAAAAAAAAAAAATCTAAAGACCATGAATTTAAGTTTCCAGAATGATCCCTGACTCATAAGGGCTAATTTATGAAAGACGTAAGACAACCATTCACTTATTATTCCCACAATAGAGACTTGGGTTAATTTTAAAGGCAGCTTTGATGATTGACAGATGATTGGCTGCAGTTGTAGCAAAATTAAATTACCAACCAATAGGAAACCAGATTAAATGTTGGCGTTGCATATGGGTAGGCTTGGGACTGTCAAATTCGATGTAAGTCCTACCTTATGTGCTCATGCTTAATGTGATCAGGGCTAACATAAGACCCAAGCTAATAGCTAATAGTGCCACTTAGCAATTCAGAGCTTTGCTTTAGATAAAGATCTGTGCCCAAGCCTGTGAAATGTGAGCAGAGAGTATGATGGTGTGTGTGTGTGTTGAAGGGTGGAGGCTGTAAGTAGGTTTGTAATTAATGGATAAAAGCCTGAAAGAGGAAAACAAATACCGTATGCTAACACATATATATGGAATCTAAAAAAAAAAATGCTCCCGAAGAACCTAGGGGCAGGACAGGAATAAAGACGCAGACGTAGAGAATGGATTTGAGGACACGGGGGGGCGGAAGGGTAAGCTGGGACGAAGTGAGAGAGTGGCATGGACATATATACATTACCAAATGTAAAATGGATAGCTAGTGGGAAGCAGCTGCATAGCACAGGGAGATTAGCTTGGTGCTTTGTGACCACCTAGAGGGGTGGGATAGGGAGGGTGGGAGGGAGATGCAAGAGGGAGGGGTATAGGGACATATGTATACGTATAGCTGATTCACTTTGTTATACAGCAGAAACTAACACACCATCGTAAAGCAATTATACTCCAATAAAGATGTTAAAAAAAAGAAGAAAAAAAAAGCCTGGAGGAATTCTACGGCTTTATTTTTCTTACCAGTGTCTCTGGAGCACAGGTGTAACTTGCCAGGTAGCCTTGAAAAATGTGACCGTTATTCTTCAGCAAAAAGAATGGCATTGTTTGTGCTGTCCTGCCACGAGGACCCTAGCAAGGAGAGTGGGCTTCTGTAAAGAGCCCAGGGCTCTGGCCTGCTCAGCCTCCCCTGGTAGGGATGGGGGCAAAGTGGCTCCAGCTGGCAGATCTCCCCAGAAACACTTCTCCGAGCACAGGAGAGTTCCCACGACTCTCTGGACTCAGCTGTGAGTTCCCAGGGCGTTTTGCTACCACCTTTCCAAACAATCAATGCCAAGTGTTGACTGGTGGCCAAGTATTAGGACAGTGGCCACGCAGACCCTCTCAGGTCACCCTGTCCCTCTCCTGGTTAAAGATGTGCCTCGGCAGTGTTTGGTGGAGATGTCCTGGGCTCAATAGAAGTCTGAGGGTGAAGGCTGAACTCCTACCTCTGCTGTTGACTAGCTCTGAGTCGTCGGGCAGTTCCCTCAGTCTGAGTTTGTTTCTTCATCTGTCAGATGGGGATGGTGATGGTGGTGGTGACATTTGTTTTGCCCACTCACAGAGTCCTTAGGATGCTCAAACAGGAAAATGGGTGTGAGAGCCCAATGTCGACCTGAAAGCTGGATGGAGGTACGAGTTACTGTGTTTGGTGCTTACGTCTGACAAAAGGCTTGAGCTTGATCCTTTTTACCCCTTCTCAGCCAAGTGTGTGCCATTCTAAAATAAACAGAGGGGATCTACTTCATCTCTAATGAGCAGGGGTCTTAGCCAAAGGTCCACAAAAGGGAGGAGAGACAGACCAATTCCCCTTGGTCTCTCAGTCTTTCTTCTTTTCACACCCTGGTTGATCTTGGGCCAGATGTTATCAATCGTCCGCCTCACTCTCTCGTCACAGCAGACATACAGAGACAAAGTCACCATCTCTCCTCATTTGTGTTCAACGGGCCAGGCTTGTGGCAGGTGCTGGGGATACCCGTGGGTTGTGAGTTGCTTGCTGTCGTGGAAAGGAGGAGGTTCCTAAAAGCAGTGAGTACTCTAGGACGGGGCCCAGAGCGTGCCGAGCATTTTACAGACACTTCTTGCGGTTATTGTTACTCTCACTCGGGGAGCATAGATGACTGGCCTGGTTTTGCAAATGTGTTTCCCTCGACTCCTCCAGCCTATCAAATGAAAGGACTCCTCAACTCAACACTGCCTTATTTCATTGTTCTCGAAAGAATCTAGGGTAGCAGGTCTGCCCAGGCAGGCTGTAGACACTACTTGGCTTGTGGGGCTCCGGGGCCTGACTTAAAGCTGCCCAGCCTTGGGAAGCCTGCCATTGGGGTCCTCAGAGCCCCGAAGCCTGACGCTGGCCTGTGCCTGCCTCCCATGCATTCTCTACCGCCTTCCTCCCGCCAGGGACACTGTCCTTTTCCACAAGAGTGCCCCCAGTCCTTACAATGCGCCTTCATTCTCTGTGCCCCCGCTGTAGCAGGGTGGCTGGGTCCCGTTGGTCCTTGCTGCTCACGGTGACTTCATCGGCTCGCGGTCACGGAAGCCCTCCGTGAGCACACAAGGGTGCCCTTCTCCCGACGCCTCCGTTTTAAAGGTTCTCTTCTGTTTGTTTCCAGTGTGGCTCTGGTGACATTTTTGTCATGTTTCTACCTTGTCTCACTAACTCCTTGGCCCCCCTCCTTGAAGACAAGAACAGTCTTCTTTACACCCTTCATGGTCCTTGCACATCTCACTCGAAGAATATTCCATTAACCCAACTATCTTTTCTTGAGCGCCTATGATGCTTGGGGTGGGTCCTGGAGGGAATACAAAAATGAGATATGAATAAAAGTGACAGAGTGGAGAAAGTGAAAGCAGCAGCTTACTTCATAGGGTTTGGGGGGGAATGAGGGGAGAGTCAGGGTTGAAAGAAGGCTTGTACAAAAGGATGAGAGAGGAGAGATTGTGGCTGAAGATAAAGGGGGGCTTGAGGGGGCGGGGGGCAAGTGGAGGAGCCCGCAGGGGAGGAGTGAGATGCAGAGCACAGGCAGGTAAACTGATTCTGGAAAGAAGAGGGTCAACTCTTCAAAAAGACTAATGGAAGGAAGGAAGAGAAGGGAAGGAGGGAGGAGGGAAGATGTCGCTAAATTTGGACATGGATGTGGGGGGGAAAGAGGCTCACCACTAATGTCCTGGGTTTTTACTGTTAACTGAATGAAAGAGGGGACTTGGGCCTCCGCGTTAAGGAGCTTAAGCTGCTAAAGGATCCATTACTGGGGTGACTTGGAAGTGGCCTCTGTGACACAGAACTGCCCCTGTGGCCTGATTGGGGGAGATCTGGAGAAAGGGGAGAAAGAAATGCAAAGTTGAGAAACAGGAGTTAACTCTAGGGTCACCCTTCTCTCGCCCCCCCAGCCCATCCCATGTACCAGGATCTGGAGGCTCCCAGGGGAGCACACTGCTGAACTGACCTTCCCCGGGTTTGGAGGTCCCCCCACTCCTTCCTCCCGCAGAACACCGCTTCCTGGCCTCCTGTCAGCCACCTGCTGCCCTTGTTTCAGGAGGTGATCGTGGCTTTGGGTGCTTTTCTCTTTCAGGTAACAGTGTGATACTCTCGGGGGTGGGGAGGTCCCAGTAGATTGTGGTTCATACAGGCTTTATATCAGCTCTGGATCAATATGCCCAATTGTTAATTCTCAGAGAGACTACTGAATAAAGTATCATTTCACCATATGGCCAACTTGTCAAATGTACCAAAATAAACCAGTGTACTGAAAGCTTGTTTCAAAGAGTCTCTCTGTATGAATATATTCATGCATATATTTTTCTCAAATATAGTCAGTGAATATAAATATATTCTTTATGCATAGTCAGTGATTCTGAAGATGTCCAATAAATAGGAATTTGTTTTTAATCTGAATATAGTTAATAAATATATATTTGTTTTGGGCTGAATTGTGTACCTCCAAAATTCGTATGTTGAGGTCCTAACACCTAGTACCTCAGAATGTGACTGTATTTGGAGATAGAGCCTTTAAAGAGATAATTAAGTTGAAATGAGGCCATTAGGGTGGACCCTAACCACATATGACTGGTGTCTTTATAAGAAGAGATTAGGACACAGACGAATAAAGAGGGAAGATGATGTGAAGACACAAGGAGAAGGCGGCTGTCTGCAAGCCAAGGAGAGAGGCCTCAGAAGAAACCAACCCTGCTGGCACCTTGATCTTGGACTTCTAGCCTCCATTACTGTGAGAAAATAAATTTCTATTGTTTTAGCCACCCCGTCTCTGCTACTTTGTTACGGCAGCCCTAGCAAACTAACATAATCATCTTATATTTTTAAATATGAGATGTATTTCATTAGTATTTTAAGGAATGTTTGATTTGCCAAAAAGGTTTGAGTTATAGAGTGAATTAGATTTCTCATAAATATATTCAAGAAGAAGATATTCATGTGACATATTAAAAGTCTTAACATAAAAAGCAAAGAATTTGTTCAAATTCACTGCTTCTTTTCAGGAAGAACATATTTAAAACAAGCTTTTGATAAATGTGGCAGATTGGTCACTGATTTCCGGCAAATCTGGCTGCTTCCCTGCCTGTATGATCCAACTGTCCTCTGTGCACAGGGGCTGGCAGTGCGGGACCTGGGGGTCTAGAGTGGAAATTCTTGTTGCACTGTGAGCGCACGCACAGTGCTGGATGCCTCCCCAAATGTGATTCCCTGAATTCTCACACCAGGATGAGGAGATGGACAGGTATCCCATGGTACATACAAGGATGTCAGAGCTTAAAGCAGTTAAATAACTCCCCCTGGTCACAGAGCTAATCATCAGGGAGAACATTCCCTAAATTCTGATAGATCTAGGTACAAGTCCCAGCTCTGCTGCGTCCCACCTGTGTGACCTAAGGCAAGTGGCTTAACTTCTCCATGCCTCAGTTTCTTCATTTGTAAAATGGGATCAATACTGCTATCCACCACATGGGTTGTTGGATGGAGTAAATGAAATAGTATATGTGCTTGACACAGAGCCTGGCACATATGATGTTCTCAATTGTTAGCTACTACTATGAGTTTAGGAAATATGATAAATATAACACCAGACATTATATAGTATTATATAGTTGACAGAGTGCTTTCAGTTTTTCAGATGAGGAAATCAAGGCTGAGAGAAGTTGAGGGACTCAGTTGGGAGCCCCCCCAAATCTTTTGTTCTCTTTAGGCCTTCAACTGATTGGTGAAGCCCACCCATATTAGGGAGGGGAACCTTTTTTTTCTGAAAGTCCACCAATTTAAATGTTAATCTCATCCAAAAACACCCTCAGAGAAACATCCAGAATAATGTTTGAACAAATATCTGGGCACCGTGGCCCAGCCAAGTTTACACATAAAATTAACCCTCACAATGTCTTTGCCCAGAAAAAGCAAGGATTTTTCTGAGAGAGCTTATGCATGGCGCTTACCCTATGTAAGTACTCCCCAAATGCCCTGAATAAGGTTGAGTCTTTGAGCCTGACTCTCCCATCCTTTCTCCTTCAGAAGAAAAATGCTGTAGTGAAACAATTTACTTAGTTTCATTTTCAGACTATTCACTTGTTGTATCAGGCTAGTAGGGTTGTAGGTGAACATTTTTTTTTCTTTTGTCATTTCTTTTGATATGGCTGTAAATGTTTTAATTATATATTAACTATAAGCTTGCATTGCAACTTAATGAACCAGGGGGAAAATGTGTTTATAATCCCTTATTTAATTATGGTACTTGATTAAGGTTTGCTTAAGCATTGCTCATTTAAAAAAAAAAATTTTATTGCAGTAGAACTGATGACTTCAAAAATAGATTTTTAAAATAGTCTATATGTAGAGATGGTATAAAATGAAAAGCTAAATACTTCATAAACTGAAGTATCACCATCTTGAATATCAAGGAAAGGACACACCTTGGAGACTGGTCTGAAGTGCAGGGCAAAAATCAGGCTCTTGGGACTTCCCTGGTTGTGCAGTGGTTAAGAATCCACCTGCCATTGCAGGGGCACAGGTTCAATCCCACATGCCATGGAACAACTAAGCCCATATGCCACAACTACTGAGCCTGCACGCTACAACTACTGAAGCCCGCACACCGTAGAGCCCATGCACCACAGCTACTGAGCCCACACACTGCAACTACCAAAGCCCGCGTGCCTGGAGTCCATGCTCTGCAGCAAGAGAAGCCACCGCAACGAGAAGCCCGCACGCCGTAACGAAGAGTAGACCCCGCTCACCTCAACTAGAGAAAGCCCGCGCACAGCAATAAAGGCCCAACGTGGCCAAAAAAAAAAAAAAAAAAAAATCAGCCTCTTAAGCGTTAAATCTATAAAACAGAAACCGTAAAGCAATAGCTTTGTGGCAGTGTTAAAATTATTATAATTATTAGGTAAGCTTGCTAAGGTCAGTAAGTAGAAATTCTCATCTATTAATGCAAATTATAATACTGTAGGAATACTCAGCTGGCCAGATACCTGAAGCATGTCGAAGGAAGGACTCTAATAAAAACTAAACACCTTATGTTTATATGGCACTCTTAAGATTTTCAAACGTCTTTCATTTACATTAATCTGATTTGATCCTTGCAAACTACCCCATGCTGCAGGAAGGCCAGATATCATTCTTCCCCTTGAGACTCACAGAGGTTCTAGGTTATATGGCTGCAAAGTGGCAGGAAAGAGACCAGACCAGATTGGCTTTCTTCTGCATCATAATCAGTCCAGCTTCTTTGTTGGGTGCCTGGGACGCACAGCCGGGGTACAGGGGTGGGTGGAGGAGAACAGTGGACAAAACACAAATCATGGCCATTCTTTCTAACTGGCCCACCTCAAAGAAAACTAGAGTCAGTTCAAAATGGCATTGCCTATTTTGATTTTGAGACTTGGCATCATATAAATGTGCAGGCCTGCCCAGAACTGGTAAAGGCAGAAGAAAAAAAGAGAAGGAATGAACGCTTCAACACAATTTACAGGCTACTGCCTTTCTCACCAGCAAAAAAAGTCTCCCAAGTCTGGAGGAATGGAAGTGGAGGAGGGTGAGGGAAGGAGCACCACTGGTGACAGGTTTTCTCCCAAGAGAAGGGAATCACACCCTTGGAGCTGTGAAAAATGAATCATGTCTTTTCTATCAAGACTTCACACAGATTTTCTGGGAAACTTGTCATTGAGGATACAATAGAGACAACTGTCCTTTTTGGTAGTGTAGCATTTTCTGGAGGGAACTGTGTAAATCATTTTGGGGATTAAACAGCAAATTAAAATGAAGATTAAAGGTGTGTCCTGGGGCTTTTGTGGGCTGTGTTCACCTTTTCTGGAGGTCAGTACATCCACCTAATTGAAAGAGAAAATGTCACATTTAGTTGCACGAGTGTAAAGGGGTGACGTTTTTCGTCCCACCTTTCATGCTAGGATCAAGGTCTTCTCTTCAAAAGAGCAGTAAAGAGCATCTATGCAGCACCTTTCGGTTTACAAGGCACTTCCATGGGCATCGTTATACTCAAGCTTCACTAAAGCAGATTTATGGGGCCTGTCTTCTAGGTGAGATGGCTTAAGGTCACAGCTGAGGGCACACATTGGTGGGCTTCTAGCTCAAAGCCTATGCTCTCCACTTAATCACAAGGTGGATCCACTCAGTCTGTAGACAGGGGCAGAGTGATTGATGTGCTTTCTTGTTGGCGCCACGTTGAGAAGATGAACAACCATCTCAATTTGCCTGAGACTGAAGCGTTTTCCAGGACATGGGACAGCCCTGGGCAAATTGAGACAACTGGTCACCTTATGTATTATGTCTCCAGAAGTCCTCATAGGAGATTCTTCAAGAGTCACATTGAGTGCTAAGATGTTTTAGGAGGACACAGCTATATATGCATGGGATTGGCATATAATTTCCTCCTACTCAATATTTGCAAGCATTTAAAAATTTAACATTTTGCTGTTCTCCTAAGGTCGTCATTTTGACCACTTTTTCTTCCTCATTTTTTCTTACTTCCTCGTTGTCTCAAATCCCAAGGGGTGTATGGGGAGGAGGGATGGAAACAGGAAAAAAGTAAGTAAAGAAAGACATTGGCTCCCATTTTTAAAATGTGGTTTTGGTTACAGTTTGTTGAGGACTAATTTGTAATAGTAATTCTCAAACTTGAATATGTTGGTAGACAGCCTCTAAGACGGTCCCCAGTGATTCCTGCCTCTTGGTGTGGATGATCTTGTGTAATTCTCTCCCCTTGAGTTTACTCTGGATTTGGATTTGTCTTGAGGAGTCTGTGTGTGTGTGTGTGTGTGTGTGTGTGTGTGTGTGTGTGTCTCTCTCTCTGATCCCTAGCTCTGGGAAAAGCCAGCAGCCCATGTGGTGAAGAACTGATGTTTCCAGCTAATAGCCAGAAAGGACCTGAGCTTGGCAGCAGATTCTCCAGCACCAGTGCAGTCTAGAGATGTTTGCAGCCTGAACCAACACCTTGATTTCAGCATCATGAGAGACGCTTAGCCAGAATCACAAAGCTAAATCAATCCCAAATTCCTGACCCATATGAACTGTGAGATAATCAATGTTGGTTGTTTTCAGCCTCTGTGTTTTAGGGAGATTTGTGTGGAAGCGATAAACAACTAGTACAAATGTGCATCAGAATCACCTAGATAACAACTTGATAAAATGTATATTTCTGGGTCCTATCCCTGGAAATTTTATTCAGTAGATGTGGCCTGAAGGTTCTGCTTTTTCATCAGGAATCCCAGGAGAATCAGAACTGAACGAATATCTGCTTGAGAGCACATAGCAAGAAAAAACACTCCCTGTGAAGACTGGAAAGGGGTATGGTTGCCAGATAAAATACAGGGCACCCAGTTCTATTTGAATTTCAGATAAATAACAAAAAAATGTTTTAATATAAGTATGCCCCTTGCAGTACTGGGGACATATTTATGCAAAAACGTATTTGTTATCTGAAATTCAAATTTAGCTGGGTGTTCTGTATTTCTCTTTGCTAAAAAACCATCCAAAAGGAAAGCCCCACCCAAGGAATGGCCCAACTGGAAATAAAGTAGTGCCTTCCTTTCGCAGATGGCAGGATTTTAGTCCCTGAGGGGCTGGTGAGGGGACTGCAGGTGCCTGGCTGGGCCCTGCCCCTCTCCAACCCCCAGGGCAGGCCACAGACTTCAGGCCCTTAACTCTTTTCTTTGGAGGATTTGGGGGTGGGGGAGGAGGGGCAAACGGGGGCAGGGTGGGGAGCTGCTCAGGAAGTCCTCCCACACGGCCCCGCCCACCTCTGACAGGTTGTGTCTGGCCCCTTGCTGCCCCAGCTGTTGGGTAAGGAGGCCCAGTGCCCTCAGCTCCCTGGAGAGGCTGGACCCGCTGTTGCAGATGCTCCTGTCTGGTGGGTACCACACTCGGCGCTGGGAACTTGCTCCTTTGGGTGCTGATGGCATCAAGCTTTTCCAGAGCAGTGAATGAATGCAGTCTTCCCCCACATCCCTCCAAGAACTCAGACGAATGCAGCTGCTCGTAATAATATGTGCGTTTCTCATTCTGAGTATGTCTGAGTCTCTGATGAGTTCTATTTATTGTAGCTCTCAGCCCTGTAAAGAGGAGGATGGGTCCAAAGACATTTCTTAACGACTGAGGTTTTAAGAACTCTGGTTTCACTTCTGTGTATGCTTCCTTGTCACAGGGAACCGTCTTGATGTGTTTATTTTCCACTATGAAATATTTTCAAAGAGATCAAGAACGAATGAGAATATGTGTGTGAGGGAGAGAGAGGGAGCTTGGCTGGGTAGATCGAAATGCTTAAGGCAGGGATGGAAGATAAAGGCTCAGAAAATGTACAGCTGCAGTAGAATCAGAGACTTAAATATGTGCTTTGAAACCAGACACTGAAAGTGAGGTCACGTCACTCTGAGCTCTGGTTCAGCCTTGCCCAGCGGCCTGACACAAGCTGAAAACCCACAGGAGGGGAACTCAACGGAATCTCTCTCCTGAGTGAAACTGGAGGGGGCTGAGTTTTTGAGACGAAGGGAGGCGGTTTGGAATCAAATGTACAGCATCTCTGTCTGCCGTAGAGGCTCTCAAGGGCCCTAAGAGAGCTCCTTTTGTGCTGCTTCTTAAAACCAGCACGGCCAACACAAAACAGATTCGAAAAGTAGAAATCCAAGGATGATGGTGCCGATTCACACTTTGTACCTCAGGAAGAGCCCCACAGGAGTTGCCCAGTCCTAGGACTACCACCTCAAGTGTGGCTGACTTGGGAGGCTTGAGAATGCGATGAATCTAGACATATAGAATGGTCTAGAGCTGGAAGGGGCCTCAGTCATCCAGCTCAGGTTCCTCTTTTACAGAGAAGAATCTAGGCTCCCACTTTGGCCTTCACCGTGGCCTCTCTGGGTTTCTGAAAAATTAATAGCTACCTCAAAAGTTTATTGTGAGCTTTCGTGTAATGATGTATATAAAGCACTTGGCACTGAGCGCTCAATAAATGGGAGCTGTTATTATTATTTCACCGTGTCTGTATATTTACGTGTGTGGTGGCAATTTTGGGGTCAGAGGGGATTATTTTAGTATAGTTTAAAAAAAAAGAGCCCAGCTTCCTAAGACAGGGTTCATATCTACGCAGGGTCTTTGGACTGGAAAGAACCACTACACCATTTAATTCAATCTCTTTGTTTTAAAGATGATGAAACTCAGGTCCAGACAGGTGAGGGCTTGCTCAGGATCCTACAGCGACTTCCTTTTCTGGAGCCCCCGGTCCTGCCACCAAGGTAGGGAAACTTCCATACACTCAGCCTAGAAACTCCGTTGAGATGGTATCTCTTTTCTGCAGCAGCAAATGGGAATTTCTAACACATAACTCAAGTGCTCTGTTGGACTCTTTCAGACACCACCACTGCTGTCACCACCACCACCAAGGCGGGCACCTAAACTTTTTGTAAATGAAAGTGCTACAGTCCCGACTCCTGAGAGAAGAACTAATAATTATGTACAAAGGCAAGTCTGGGTTTGAAATTAATGACTGTGGGATTCTAAAATGATTTTGAGATAAAGTGAATAGTTTACATTAATTTGCACTGCAGTAGACAACACTGCTTAGGAATAACTGCTCTGTTGAATTTAGGAGACAAAGATCAAGTCTGTTATTTTAGTTCATGGCCTCGGGGAGCTTGGATAGGGGACGGGCAGTGAGGAGTTTGAAGCTTTTAATGCTTACTGTGCAGAACTATGATTTTTTTTCTGAAATAGATTAGCTTTTAAGGATGTAGTAACATTGGTTAAGTACTTGGTATGTATTTTGCCTGTGTTTACTTTTTTAATCATCATGAAAACCTTAGGCAGTAGGTGCTAGAATTATGCCCATTTTATAGATTAGAAAACTAAGACCAGAGAGTAACTTATTCAAGGTCAAATAGCTAATAAATGGCATCACCAGTTCCAAACCTTGGAATCCGGCTGCAGAGACTTGCTCTTACCCACT
This sequence comes from Balaenoptera physalus, assembly GCF_965194825.1. Lineage (NCBI taxonomy): Eukaryota > Metazoa > Chordata > Mammalia > Artiodactyla > Balaenopteridae > Balaenoptera > Balaenoptera physalus. Next base: position 50,347,894 of record NC_138883.1, read on the forward strand.
ATATTCTACTGCCTTGAGAGAGTTAAAGTACCAAACCCAAGACACCAGGAACTATTTGACATTCCTCATGAGCATATACTTTTCATCACATTACTATTCCAAGGTTAAATGTATGGAGCTGAATCCTGTGGTCCCGAATGCTCTAGTCCAGCTGCCTCCACCATACTGTTGGTCTGGAAATGCCCTGGAAACATAGGTGGGATTTTTTTTATGTATAATCTCCAGTGTTCACCCCTTACTTTACACTGCTGGATGAAAATCAGAACCCAACTCTGCTTTTCATTTCCACAGATGGCTTAAGAGACCAGCACCAGGCTCAGTAGTATAGATTTTTCAAAAGGACACTTACATGAACCCACCCCCAAGAACCCACCAATACCAGCTTAAAAGGAGCAGGATATTTCAGTGAGGAGGCTAATGAAGAGATGAGATGAGACCCAATCTATTCCATCTTTTCCTTGGGGGTATAAGGAGGCAGCTAGATCTTAATCCCCTTTCTCGTCATTTTGATTCAGAGATGATGGCACCAGGGCTTCTTAGAACAAGGTAAGTTACATGATAAGTCTTCAAAAATCTATAATAAACTCAATAGAAGTAAATACATGGAGAAAGAGGCACTTACCAGTAATTTAATTTGAATAAGTAAGTGAATGCTTTGATATCCTTTTTACGTACAAGGAAGCATACTACATACTACACCCGCTATACACGCTATACCCACTCCTCTGCACCTTTTACACTTAATGTGTCTTGTAGCATATTCCTTATTCAATATTATCACGTAAAAATTTACCTCATTCTTTCTCATGACTTCATAAAATTTCATTTTTGGATGTATCAGAATTTATTTAACCATCATCTATTAAAGAACATTTTAATTGTGTCTAATCCTATGCTCTTACAAATAATGCTGAAAGAAATGTTTACACACACGAGTGTATTTTTGTTTTGGCTTGGTTTTGTTTTTGTTGTTGTCATTATTATCCATGGGGCTGGGGTTGGGGGGGAATCCTAGGAGTGGAACTGTTAGGTCAAAGGATATTTGTATTTAAATTTTAATCACTATTTCCAAATTACCCTACAAAAAGTTTATACTAACTTGCTCTCAGTGAGAAGGAATTTGAAAGGCTGGGTCTAGCGCCCTTGTTATTTGACTAGATTTTCATATAAAATACAGCTTTGCTGTGTGGTGTGACAGGTAAGTCAGATGATGGTGAATAGTAATAGGAAATGGAATGGGCTCATTTATCAAAATATTTTTAATTGCTTAGTGGTCGGGAGGGTGGACCCCGGCAGTGACACTCTCATGCAAAGAAGAAGGATCAGGTGTGGTTTTCGTGTCTGGTAACTGGCAAGTGGTCACTAGTGCAGGATATCTACCATATTTCACTGGGACCTCCTAACACCATACTCTTCTGTCTACACCCAGGTTGGTAAAGGGAATATATATGATGCAAGCTTGTACATATTCCTGATTACATCAGATAAGCACATAGAACTCATCTCTATAAAATCCATTCCCCTCTGAAATGTACATCTTTTTTTTAACCATTTTTTAAATTGAAGTATAGTTAATTTACAATATTTTGTTAGTTTCAGGTGTACAGCAAAGTGATTCAGTATATATATATACACACACATACACACACACACACATATATATTCTTTTCCAGATTCTTTTCCATTATAGGTTATTACAAGATATTGAATACAGTTTCCTGTGCTATACAGTAGATCCTTATTGTTTATCTATTTTATATATAGTATTGTTTATATGTTAATCACAAACTTCTAATTTGTCTCACCCTTCCCCTTTGATAACCATCTTTGTGTTCTATGTCTGTGAGTCTATTTCTATTTCATAAATAAGTTCATTTGTATCATTTTTTTAGATTCCACATATAAGTGATATCATATGACGTTTGTCTTTCTCTGTCTGACTTCACTTAGTGTGATAATCTCTAGGTCCATCCATGTTGCTGCAAATGGCATTATTTCATTCTCTTTTACGGCTGAGTAATATTCCATTGTATATTTATATATCACATCTTCTTTATCCATTCATCTGTTGATGGACATTTAGGTTGCTTCCACGTCTTGGATAGTGTAAATAGTGCTGCTGTGAACATTGGGGTGCATGTATCTTTTCAAATTAGAGTTTTTCTCTGGATATATGCCCAGGAGTGGGATCACTGGATCATACGGCAACTCTATTTTTAGTTTTTTAAGGAATCTCCATACTGTTCCGTGTAAGTTCCATCCTCATCCTTCGTTACTAAGAATGGTAACAAGTCAACTGCATTACTAACCTAGTCTGCACCTCTCAAGGTACCAGCAGGTGGTGCCTAGCCTAATCAAGACTCATATTTAGGTGCTAGAAAATAAGTTTCCTGTTGCACCAGGCCCAGAGCATTCTATTACAAGATATGCTGAGTGTCTACCCCACATCCACTTCTGGACCAGGCACTATGGGAGACGTGAAAGAAATAGAAAGCGTTGGACACAGGCAGATTGCTGCAGAAAAGAGTAGATGCAGAGAATAGCTGGGAAGCTGTCACTGCTATTCAGGAAGGAGATGGTAAAGGCCTGGACTAGGCAGCGCTGGCAAAAGCAGGAGAGAAGCAGCAGTTAGGGAGTCACGAGAGGAAGCATAAATCAGGCTGAGCATCACTGCAGAGTGCCAAGAGCACGGGCCGGGTCTGATCACCTCACCGCTGCGTGGCCCCAAGACCCGGAATCGTTCTGAGCCTCGGTTTTTCACCTGTGAAATTAGGGCAGTAACACTGTCCCCACCTCACCGGATTACTGAGAAGATCCATGAGCTAGCATCCAGCCCCTGGCCTGTCTCATCGTGGTGAGTGCTCAAAAATGTTTGTTCCCTTCCTTGTCTACCCACCTCTGTACCCCACCTCCTGTCTTGTGGTAGGAGATTGACTATAGCGGGGACAGGGGAGGAGAGGGCCGAGCAGTGATGTCTGCTTTCCAGGTGGTGCCATTAAGCAGATGGAAAAAGTTAGAAAGGGGAACTATTCAGAAGGGGAAGATAGGTTGATTTTTTAATTGCAGAGTTTAACGTGATGGTGGGATAGTCACGCTGATGGCTGGAAACCCAAGGGCTGAGAGCTGGCAACGGAGGACAGGAAGGCAGGAGTCCTGAGCTGGGAGAGGCCGGGGTCGTTCAGGCCGCACGTGACTCTGAATTCCTAGAAGAGGCTGCAGCAGCCATGGCTAAGGTGAGCAAGCAAACCTGAGACTGCTGGGCTCAGTAAGGAAGGCCCTAAAGATGAAGCTGACACATCCCTGACCAGACCACACGGAACCCATGGAAAATTAGACCTGAAGGTAACAGCACCCACGCCAGTCTCCTGGCTGCTTGGTTACAGATTTTCATCCATTTTTGAGTTGACAAGAGCAGGGAGACTGGTGTCAGAAGCCACTGCTTCTGCTTCACTGTACATCAGAGTGTGTCTGTGGGTCCCCTGGATGGTTAAGTTCATGGAAGTAGGTGTATTTTATTCGACTATGTATATCAAACAGGTTTCCTGCTGAGCTGGAGCCAAAAACAAACAAAAAAATCATTCTATTCACATTTACTGAGTTCCTCCCAGAGGCTAAGGGCCTGAAAGGTACAAGGCTCTCTGTGTTTGTAGAACTGGCATTGAAGGAGGTCATGGGAAACTGAGAGAGAGAAAGAAGTGACCAGACCATCTGCCAGGAGCTTCTGGTGATAAGCTGGCTGGCACGAGACTGAATCTTTTTTTTTTTTTTTTAACTTTTTGGCCATACCGCGGGGCACGTGGGATCTTAGTTCCCAGACAGGGACCAAACCTGCGCCCCCTACAGTGGAAGGGCAGAGTCTTAACTGCTGGACCGCCAGGGAAGTCCCAAGGCTGGATCTTGATTACACCACTGGTCTCAGGTAAGAAATCCCCAGCCCCCCACTTTGTTGAAGACAATCGGGCTAAGTCACGACTCCTGACAGCAGCTGATGCCAACAGAAGGGGCAGCGCAGTTAGAGTTGGGGGACCACCCCTTCCTAGCTCTGGGAGCTCGGCAAGTCCCTGAGCCTCAGTTCCTCCTTTATACAGTAGCACAGAGAGATCTCGGCTCTGCGACAAGGCCTTGGTGAGCTCGCAAGAAAGCAACTGTCTGATGGAGAACTCTGTGCAGACAGTCAGTAGTGCTGAACTCCAGGCCCACCACGTTTGCCCTGAGGGAAACAGAGGTTCCTCAGGTAATCTCTCTGCTCAGAATCAGCCTTAGGGAAGGCTGCTGTGAGAAAGCGGAATTTGTTTCCCATTTGTAGTGGGTTGAATTGCAGCCCCACAAAGACATTCAAATCCTAACGTAACCACCCCACACACACACACCTGTGAGTGTGACCTTATTTGGAAACAATCTTTACAGATGTGACTAAGTGAAGGATTTTGAGATAAGATCATCCTGGACTTAGGGTGGCCCCTGAATCCAGTGATGGTCCTTATAAGAGAAATGAGAGGGAAAATTTGAGACCCAGAGGGGAAGGTCATGTGAAGACAGAGGCAGAGATTGGAGCAATTTGTCTACAAACCAAGGAACCCCAAGGGTTGCCCGCAGCGACGAGAAGCCAGGAGAGAAGCATGGAACAGATTCTCTCTTAAACCTTCCAGGAGGAACCAACCCTGCCAATACCTTGATTTCAGACTCCTGTCCTCCAGAACAGTGAAAGAGTAGATGTCTGTTGTTTTAAGTCATGAAGTTTATTAATTTGTTACAGCAGCCCTAGGAAATTAATACACCATTCAGGTGGAGAAGCCTTGGCAGGTGAGGTTGCCATGTGCTGGGTGACCTCGGCCGTCCAGCCTGGTCCGTCTGCCCCTGAGGGCCATGTTCTCCCTCGGCTGCTGACACTCCCTTTGGCAGCTTTTGGTTCACAGTAGCTGAGTAGCGTCGTCATATTTTGATAATGCTGCTCCCCTTCTCAGAAGCTACCCTGAGTTCCAGTTGATTCCAAATCTCATTTAAAAGCATTCTCACATGCCTTGAAGTTTTGTTCTTGGGGGAAAAACCTGGACAGTCTCATTGCCTGGGACCATCAAATTTATCTTACTTAGTAATAACATAGTGATTGTGTGACAGTTGACAAAGCAAACCATGGCGCCTGAGGATCTGTCTCTAGCTTGCTGCTTAGAGCGGAGATTGTCAAGCTTTAGGGCACAGAGAATTGAGTGGAAGGCATGTGAAAATACAGATCACGGGCCCCCTTCCCTTCACTCCCCCCTTCCCTTCACTTCCCCCTTCCCTTCACTCCCCCCCTCCCCACAAGTTTCTGATTCAGTAGGTCCGGTGTGGGCCCAGAGAGCGCTCAGTTCTAACAAACGCCCAGGTGATGCTAATGATTCTGGACGTTACTACACATGAAAACAGCAAGAGCTCAGAGCCCTGGTTCTCAAACTTTGCTGCACATTAGGATTACCTGGGGAGCTTCTAAAAACCCCATGCCTAGGCTGCAACCCATACGTATTAAATCAGAATCTCTGAGAGTAGGACCCAAGCATCAGTAATTTTGAAAGCACCTCAGGTGATTTTCATATGCAATCAAATTGAAAGCCAGTGGCTTAGAGGCACTCCCTCCCTCCCCGGGACACTCCCTTGCAGCCAGGCCTGGTGCCTCCCTCTGGGAGGGCGTGAAGGAAGGAGACAGAAACCCGGGTCCTAGGGAAGCATTACCTCCCTGTGGCCACAGCCTAAGAGCTCCATCCAGGACCCAGCAAGAGAGAGAATCTATAGCTGGGATCCCGAAGGCCTGGGTGTAAAGCCCTATTTCTGGCACTTTACTTGCTTCATGAATCTGGTCAAGTTGCTTAACTTCTCTTGGCTCTCCTTTCCTTATCTATAAACTGGGGGTAATAAAAATACCGACCTCAAAGTGAAACTGTAAACGATTAAAGGAGAAAATATATTTGAAGCGCCTGGCCCAGGTGCTATAAATGACAGATGCTCAGCCAATGCTCGTTTCCCTCCCACAGGCTTCCTTCTCACCTCTCACCTAACTGGGTGGGAGAAATAGGCCAGGGCGCTCGTCCTTTTGTTTCTACTTTCACTACCAGAGGTCAGGACCTGACATCTTAGTCACACTATTTTTAGCGTTAAAGGAGGTCTTTAGGACTCCTTTTTTGTTTTTTATTCCAAGATTTCTTTTAAATATACAACGCTACCCACCCCATCCCACGTTCTAAACAGTATACCTTTTTGTCCACTTTGCTTTTTTCGTTCAACTATACGTCCTGAAGATGACTCCACAGCAGTGTTTGGAAATATTTTTTCTTCCTTTACAGAGCTGCAGAACGTTCCATCATGTGTGTGGATATAGTAGTTTATTCAACCAGTTTCCTATTCACGGCCACTAGGGTTGTAACTAGTCCTTTGCTGTTAACAATAGTGCAGCAGTGAACACACCTGTGCACGTTTTTCATATTTTGCCAGCATGCCTTCGGGAGAGACTCCTGGGGTACTCCCCTGCTGCGGCCCCATCCCCACGACTGTTCTGGTGCCCTCAGCCTGGGCATGGGATGCTGGAATGCTAACTCCAGCCTCCACACCTCCTTTCCATTCAGTTGATTGGCCAGGCCGGTAGAAACAGCAACAGGAAGGCGGTCTCCCTTCATTTTTGTCCCCCAGTCTCATACCACAGCATCTTATTGGGGGGAACCTGATTCATAACCAGAACTCTAGCTGGAAAGGAATCTGAGAAGTGCAGTTTTCCGCTTTCTTGTCTCTACCGCACAGGACAGCTCGAAGAAGTGGGTTGGGTGCCAGTCACCACATCTAGCTCCCCACTTAACTCCTTTGTTTCACAGAAGAGGAAACTGAGGTTTGGGAGGGGTGCGTTATTAGCTGAAGATCACTAAACTGGTTCGTGGCTAACGGCCCGGCCATTTCCTCCTCACTGTCCCTGCCGATGGGAGTCCTTGTGAGTTGGAGTTTCACTGAATCAAATAACTTAAAAAGGCAGAAGCCACTCCATACGCTATGAACTTTTACTTTTCTCTGTAAAACAAAACAACTGTTCCCCAAGCCTCCTTTTGGAGGTATTATAATCATTTAGCAACTGTTATGGTTTGACTTGTGTCCCCCTAAATTTATATGTTGAAGTCCTAACCCCCAGTTCCTTAGAATGTGACCAATTTGGAAACCGGGTCTTTAAAGAGGTAATTAAGTTAAAATGAGGTCTTTAGGATGGGCCCTAATCCAACACAACTAGTGTCCTTATAAAAAGAGATCTGGACACAGACAGGCAGAGGGAAGGTGATGTGAAGACACAGGGAGAAGGCGGTTGTCTGCAAGGCAAGGAGAGAGGCCTCAGAGGAAACCAACCCTGCCCGCACCTTGACCTTGGACTTCTAGCCTCCATTATAGTGAGAAAATAAATGTCTGTTGTTTAAGCCACCAGTCTCTGGTACTTTGTTACAGTAGCCCTAGCAAACTAATACAGAAACTAAGTTCTGGTAAGAAAAAAGAAACATGCTTTGGAAGGAGACTAATTTGGTGTCTCTGGTAAGTTGCTCCAGTTGCTAAGTGTGTCTTGCCATATACATTTCTCCAGCTGCCTTACCTCTTGATGCTTTTGCCAAGCCAGACCCTTTCTGGCATCTTTCCCTGTGAGCTGATGTCTCTCGGGAAAGTGCTGCCTGCAGCTTGCACAGTTCAGGAGTCTCTGGAGTGGTGAATTGGCTGCAGCTTTGATGGTGACAGAGCCACCAGCCTCCACAGAAAGACCACCCCAGCTCCTGAGAGCTTTCACCTCATTGGGCACTCGATGAGAATTGTCACTCGCTTTTCTAACCCACCCTCTCAGGGAGCTGTGGCAATCTCGCCCTAAATGTATTTTCCCCCCATTTTCAAGGGAGGTAAATGTGGCATGCAAAATGTATTTTTAATGACTGAGATCTGCATTTAAGCGTATTTCCCATCTTTGCTGGGTCATTAAGGCTTTAAATCTGTCAATATTTTAATGATTTTTATAGTCCAGTGATGTATAGGTTTGTTCAAGTTTTCATTCTCTCCACACTCCCTTGCCCATAAGATGCTCCAGCCAGAGCTCACCAAGGGGTAATTGAACACATGTGCTGTTCTGAATGGGTTCTTTCCTGGCAGCCCATACCCTGTGCTGGCAATGATCACAGCAGAGCACATCACACCCAGGCTCAGGTTCTAAAGACTGAGAGGATGATTCAAATGACCCTTGGAAATGCAGTCAGAAGTTGCCGTGGTAGAGACCATGACGCTATTTCTCACTAAGTGCAACAAGACCAGCTTCCCCTCCAGTGTTGGGACAGAATACTGTCTCTTCAGTGGAGCCCCAGGTGAAGGATTGGCCTGCGTCTAGGGGCTGTGCTAGAGCTACACAAAGCCTGACTAGTTCTTACACAATGAGAAGGAGGCGGGAACCAAGACCCACCGGGAACAACAGATTCATAGCCCTTCATTGAGTGGAATAGCAGGCAGAATTGCCTGCATTATACAAACAACTCTCTCTCTCTCTCTCTCTCTCTCTCTGTTAATTTTACATTTGCTGAACACGTGGCAATTTACAACATGGCTGGATACAATATGGCAGACAGAGAACACCAGACTGGGGTTGCGAAGTCAGTTCAATCACAGGCATTTTGAAGAATGCTAAAGCGAAGGGACTTAGGTCATAGACTTTTTATTTTAATTGTTTCCATTTGGTCCAGGGCTTGGGTTAAAAAGCTGCCCAGTGGCTGCAGAGAGAGGCTCAGGCAGAAGCCCGGACACCAGGGTGATGCAGAGGGGCTCCTCAAAGGCTCCTGGGCTCCGGAGGCTCCGAGTTAGTTGTGCTTAAGGGTGAGCCTTTTGAAGAGCTCTTCGCCCAGCCCCCAACTGGGGCCCGCCAGCCCGGGAGGTCAGTCAGGTGGCCGCCCATCTTCTTGATGAGTTTCACCGGCTCATCTAGTTTGCAGCTCTCCAGGAAGTCAGAGCTGGGAGTCTGCGTGGCAGAACCCAGGGCATGCAGATCCAAAAGGACCGGGTTCAGGTTCTTCTCCACGACCGTGGTGGCTTCCATGACGTCTGGGTTTTACCTCACTCATCTTTGGAACAGATTCTGCACATCCTGGAAGAGGGCACAGCCACTGAGCTGGTTTGGCATCTTCAACAGATGCTCAGTGCCCTTGCGCTTCTCCTCTGCCAACTCGAGGAAGAAGTGGCCCAGGCCCTCCAGAGCCACATCGTCGCAGTCGAAACAGACGCCCGGGGAGAGGTAGGTGTGGGACGCCCACAGATGTGTGTTGACCAGGTGGTTGACGGCGGCCTCCACCTTGGCGGAATAATTCTGATGAATCCAGGGGCTCATGGTTGATCGGCAATAAGGAGCTAAGCTCAAAAAATGGTGTTGGCTGGTCTGGGGAGGTGGGCAGAGGATGTCTAATTGGTTGGTTCCAAAGGTTGCGACTGGAAAAGAAGTTGGACGGTGGCCGGGGGCTGGCAGAAGGGGCATCTACGGGTGTGTTCCACCCAAACACTGTTGAAGCAAGAGACAGATCTGTGGGACCGCCGGGTGCACTGCAGGCCGTAGACACTTACAGCAAATAGAAATCATTACTTTCTCGGAGGTTCCGTTTCCTCACCTATAAGATGCGGGCTTTTGGGTGGGATGATCCCGAGGTTGAAGGGATCTCGGGATTGACATTGGTGAGTTCAAGCTCAGGGCTCTTGGCCGAGAAAGACTGGCCACCTAGGACCACCTCAGTAACCCAGTGGCCTAGAAAAGCAGCAGCCCCTCCCTGCTCCGCCTGGGAATGTCCTAAGACAGAATTTGTTAAAAGTAAGAACAAAGGTGAGAAATAGCTTCTGTAAGGGAATTCCTGGTTGTTCACACTGCTTGTCTCCACTGTCTCTTCAGTTCAGCAAATCTGAATTTAGCACCTGGTAAAGACAAAACAGGTGCTCTGTGTTGGAGAGGTAAAGACAGATAAACTGTCCCTGACATTGTGGAACTCCCAGTCTTGGTATAATTTTGAGTGGTTTATCACAAGTGAGAAGGCCGAGCATTTGGGCGGCGAGGGTTGGCAGGGCGGTGTTGAAATCCGTTGGTAAAAACTATGGTGTATCAGAGCACCTTTTGGCCTTTAATTCCTAGATTCACGTCTTCAGAGCTGTGGTAATCGTTAGTGCTGTTCACCAAGTATTTCCAGGTCTCCTTCTACTGAGCATATAGGTGGGCCGTATTTTCCTAAGCCACTGAAGTTAAGTGTGGCCGTGTGACTTGCCTTATCAATGAAATGTCGATAGCGTGATATGTTTCACTTCCCGGGCAGAAGCCTTAAGCACCATCAGACGACTCCCCCATGGTTCTTTTCCTCCCACGGTTCTTTTCCTCCGCCATGTAACCAGCAGTACCCCGGATAGCAGAAGCTCACTAGTCTGTGCCTCTCAGCGAGGACAAAGTGGGAGTAGAGAGCTGACTGATCCATGATGGGTGTGTAGTAGGAGCAAGAAACAAATTTTTGTTGTTTTGAGATTAAATAAAAAATGTTTATTATGGAAAATTTCAAACATATGAAAGCAGAGACAATAGGATGTTGAACCTGCTATACCCATTACTTTAACTTCAACAGTTATCAAGATATAAGCCTCTGTGATTTGGGGCTTGTTTGCTACCACAGTACAACCTAGATTAATCCTGCCTAAAACAGAGGGAAAAGGATGTTATTTCCTAGAAATACTAAATGAGTGACAGGTAAAAAGAATGGAAACACAAGATATGAGATTTTCTTTTGATGCCATATTTTTCTTAAAGTTGTTGATGCTTTTAGGGTTACAGGAGAGCTGAATGGATTAGCTGGAGTAAAAGTTGCTGGACCCTCAGAATGCGGCTGCTTTGTGGAATCTGTCTTTTGGCTCAGACTCAATCCACCTCCTTTTCGGCTCGGCCTCCAGCTCCTCTGGCAGGTGGAGCTCACCTTCTCATTAGCGGAACAATGCATTTCATGTGGGGAGAGCTGACACCCTGTGGCTTTGTGTGCTGCCCTGCCTCAGCTCTGTATGCCTCCACAGCTTCTTACGTCCAGCATCTTGTTGCTGCTGCTGACTTTGGGGGGCAGCTCTAGAAAGTTAAGCCTGTAGGACATTAAGGGCTGTCCTCTCCACAGAGCCAGTTTCATGTAGTTCATTTTGAGTCGTGCAGGGACCTCAAGGTACTGTTATCAAGGCTGTTCCTCAGGTCTACTTGTTACAATGGTAGCAGGGGAGCAGACGATCCCAACAAAACCTTAACTTGGGGCTAAATCCATTGAGAAGGTGTGCTTTTATGTGACATTTCGATATGTATGTATACACATACAGTCCACGGATGTGTTGCCGTGTTTTCTACTCTGCGCCACTGGTCTGTGTGTCACTGAGCCAGTACCGTGCTGTACTGCTATGCGTCCGCAGCGTGTTTGATTGAGCAAGTCTCCCTTCTCTACTCTTCTTTTAGAAAGATTCTTATTTATTTGTTTATTTATTATTCCTCAAAAAGAAATCCAACTGGAGTTTTGAGTGGGAGTGCACTGAATTTGTAGGTTAACCGTGAATTCAATTAGGTCTTTATAGAATCATCCAAGACAAGTCATCCTATATTCGGGCATCCAGTCCAAAAGCATGGAATGTGCTCTATTTACTCAGGTCATTTTCTGTTTCCTTTATTAGAATTAAAAATTTTTGTATAGCAGTTTTGTATGTTCTTGGTTAACCCCGAGATATTTTGTAATTCCTGTTGCCGTTGTTGTTCTTTGGCCGGGCAGCTTGTGGGATCTTAATTCCCCGACCAGGGATGGAAGCACAGAGTCCTAACCACTGGACCACTGGGGAATTTCTTCCTGTTGCTGTTGTAAATGGTATCTGTTTAGTAATATTTCCTAGTGGCTCTTGTATCGGGGAGAGAGATGCTGTTGATTTGTGCAGGGAGATCTTGTGTCTGGCAAACATACTGTGCCTTATTAGTTCTAATTTGTTTGAGCCTTTGTTTTTTTCTAAGTTGACATTTTGTTTTTCCACTGCTGCAGTAAGGAGCCCCCCCTGCCATTTAATATCTGTGGTAAGGGTGTGGCGGGGGTTGAGGGGATGACTCAGTAGAAGGAGGGAAAATGTTTCCTCTTCTCCCTCCTACAGGGAGGGGCCAGACCTCTGTGATGTGAACATGTAGGGTCTCCACATCTTCAGAGACTTGTAGTCAGGCCATTGGCCACCATGATGGGAGAAAGGGTGGCCTAAAGTTCTCTGGTAACAGGAAAGGGGAGGGGAGGGGATGCTACCAAAAAGAGAGAGGGAGGTGTTTGGAAAGGAGGAGGAAGATAGAGAAAAGGGAAAGACTCTCTTGAGGGGGACTTTGATGGGGTGGGGGTTGGTCTGGGGAAATATCAGGGACAGTAGACAGTAAAAGAATCTTCAGTTCCAGAAGAGTAGGTGGACCACACACCCACCATCCAACAGTGTCACCCAAAGAAGCCCTGGGATCCTTTGGTCACCTGACATGGGGCTGGGGGAGGAGCTGGAGCACCTGGGGAGATGGGCTTGAGCACCTGCAGCCCCTCCCAGCACCAGCCCATGCCAACCAACTGATAGAGGCCCCACCCCATGCGGCCCTTGTCACCTGTGCTGCTGTGACCCTAACCCCCAAAGCTGTGGGGCCTGGGAACTCCCAGGGTCTGGACCTCCTACATCCCCAGAACTCCCACGAGTCACAGCTAGATCCACAAGGCACGCTGAATTGGGGTCCCTACACTTGGTCCTGAACAGAAGTTCACTGAGGGAGGGTCAGGAGTTGAATGTTTTAACCAGGCAGCTGGTTTGCCTTGCTTGATGAGTAACTGTGGCTTAGTAGTAAGGTTGCTTTGGTTTGGAAACTTCTCTGCTCGCCCGCAAGGTGGGGAAATGGGGCTGCCTTCTGCCCTGCACAGCATTTGATGGGGCTGCTGGGGGCAGGATGGGGAGGCCTTGGTTCGCAGCTGTGGTTGGTGACCCCAATTTCAGTTGCTGGTGGAATAACTGTAAAATCAGGAAGTGAGGGGGCCTCCTCCCCGCCCCTCCTGCCAAGGCTTCCCCAGGATGGGCTGATGAACGGGCAAGTGCAGCTAGCTGGTCTTGGCTGACCTCTGCCCGCTTTGTGCCCCTTCACTGCCTTTCAGGGCCCACACCTCTGACCTTAAGGAATCGCTCCTAGAACTTGCTTTTTTCACACAGAGATCGTGATAAGCAGAGGCACCCAGGCTGGTGTGTTCATGCAGAGAAGCAGACAGATGCCCTCAGATCCGATCCGATGCCTGATCCTTTGCGTCTTGGAGGGAGACGGCCTGGCACTGCTTGTAAGCAAGCCGTGAAGAAGCCAGACTTCCCTTGGAAGTTTATAACGCCAAAACAAAGCAGGCTATTTTAGAGCAAAGAAGCCAGAAAAAGAGTCAGTGGGATGAGAGAGGGAAAGCCTGGTCCGGAAACGCAAATGCCCTGAGCCTATCAAGGTGTTTCCAAGAGTGGAACAGCCGGGCTGGACCCAGGGCATCCCCCAGGCCTGTGCGAGGGTGAGGCCCTGTTTCTGGGTGTGCCCCTCATTTCCTGTTGTGGCCTGTCTCCACATGCTGAGTGGCTGTGAAGCAACGGCTGCCGTCCCTCAGCTTTATAAATAGGACATCTACAGTGAGGATGGTAGGAAATTCCCAGAGTCTTGTGCCTGGGCTTATTTTGAGTGTGCAGCTTACACAAGTGAAGTCCCAGGCCCCCCCTCCTCCAGCCCCCCTCCCTATAGCATCCTGGGGTGTCCGATTGGAGGCCCATCTCCCCTGCTCTGTGACTGGAAGTCTCCCAAGGGTGGTCCGAGAGGCACAGGGACTGGAGATGTCCACCTCTGACCTTGTTCAGACACTCTTGGGGGAGAACAGCTGACCCTGGTCTCCCGCCCCCCACATGCCACGCGCTGTGCATTATCTCGCCGACATTCACTTACTCCCAGGAGGAAGGTGCATTATTATTCTCATTTGGTAGATGGAGAATCTGGAATCCAAACCCATGTCTGACTCATTCTGGATCTCAAGGATTAACCACGGACTCAAGTTCCCCTGAACAGAGAACAAGAATGAGAAAGGATCAGAGTAAGGAAAGGGGAGCCCTCTGTTTTCTGGAGAGAAAGAGAGGAGAGGCTGCCTGTACCCTGGGCCTTTGGTTATATTTTCCTTTCCTTCTTTCCCCTAGTGACACATTTCTAGGCTGGTGGCTATTTCTGGAAAGCCAGACTTGAGCTTTGAGTGGCTCGATGGCCCCCTGCTGTGGCTGGGTTTGAAGGAGACGCTGACATGACTGCCGGCACCAGGCAGGAGGCCCTGCAACTGGGAGGCTCAGGCCATTACGGGTTTAGGACTGAAATGCTGTTCAAATAGTTGCCCAGCAATTTCCAGTGTGCTTTGCAACAGGTAGCATAAGCAGCCTTCGCGAAGTCATTGATGGCCTCACAACTAGCCAGGGTCTCTCTCACCCCTCTGTTGAGTCCCCTGTGGTTGAAGAGTTCCCCTGTCCTTTTCTGTATTTCATGATGTTGATATTTTTATGGCCTGTCCCTCGGTTTGGATTAGTTTTTCCTCATGATTAGAATCAAGCTATATATTTGTTAACAAGAAAGCAGCAGAGGTAGTGTTGGGTCTTCTCAGGGCGTTACATTAGGGGCCCATGATGTCAATTTGTCCCATTATTGGTTGTGTTGTTTGATCCCCTTGTAAAGGTGGTATCAGCCAGATTTCTTTATTATAAGCTATCATTTTCCTTCCATACCTGGGAATGGCTAAATAAGTACATGTTTTTATGGGGATTTCCTGAGCTCCAGTTCCCACAGGTCAATGCAAAGAGAGCCAGGTGACAACTGAGACTGCAGTGGGTTACGTTACAGGGGAGGAAGCCTGAGCTTAGGGAACCCGAGTATTTTATAATGGTCCATAGGTCCTGACCTCTTCTGCCAAAGGAAACATTATCTTTATCATACTGGACACTCAGCATGCCTGCACTTTGTTCTATGGGGAGGCAATGTCTCTGTCTTCCAAGACTATTCGCTATACAAGCATCCTTGCAAAGACAGTCCAGAACAAAGGTAGCTGGTGCCTCTTTATAGGACACCCACAAATGTGAGAGACCCATGGAGAACTGTCTCCCAACAGATCTGTGAAAATTGTCTTTCTACATACAATCTGGTCATGTTATTCCGGTCATGTAACCAACCATGCTGTGGCTGGTTGTTCCCCAGTATCCATTCTCTGCATGTTCAGTAATGGAACCCCACTTCCCCACAATAGCTGAGCACATGGCTTTTCAGAATGACGTCTGCATTTCCCATCTTCTCTTGCAGCAAGGTGTGGCGGTGTGACTAAGTTTTGAGCAATGGGCTTTAAGTGTAGTGTGTAACTTCTGGAAAGTGCCCTTAAAGGATAGGAACGTGCCATTTTCCTTCTCTTTACTCCATCCTACAACATAAAATAGAAATCTCCCTCTTCCATGGTGTTTCCTAATCCTCTCCTCTGCCTTTTTTTTAATCTTCATAACACATAAAACCATGGACATACTATTTATTTTGCTTATGTTTTATATTGTCTACCTCTTCTGTAATGTAAACTCCACAAACAGTGCTGGTCCATTACAGTATACTTGTACCAACTGTTAAGATATACTGAAATATTTCTGTACCAATTGGTGACTAGCCACTGCCCCAAGTCCCCATGTACCCCCCAATGGCAACTCCCAGCTACCCAAGAGTCTTAGCTCAGGCTGCCATAAGAAAATTCCATAGACTGGGTGGCTTTAACAACAGAAATTACTTTTCTCACAGTTCTGGAGTACTGAGAAGTCCAATATCATAGTGCTGGTCAAGTCAGTTCTTGAGAGAGATTCTGGAAAGGGTACTCTTCCTGGCTTGCAGAATGCTGCCTTCTTGTACACCACACACACACAGAGGAAGGGAGGGAGAGAAAGAGAAAGAGGAAGACAGAGAGAGAACTCTCCTGTGTCTTTAACAGGTTTGACCTACTTTGGATAGGAGGAGCAGGGCAGGATGATCTGAGGAGGTGATCTGTGAGCTGAGACCTGAAGGATGAGAAAGAATCATCCATGGGGACTTCCCTGGTGGCACAGTGGTTAAGAATCTGCCTGCCAATGCAGGGGACACGAGTTCGATCCCTCGTCTGGGAAGATCCCACATGCCGCGGAGCAACTAAGCCTGTGCGCCACAACAACTGAGCCTGCTCTCTAGAGCCTGGGAGCCACAACTACTGAAGCCCACGTGCTACAACTACTGAGCCTGCGCCCTAGAGCCCGTGAGCCACAACTACTGAAGCCTGCACGCCTAGAGCCCGTGCTCCGCAACAAGAGAAGCCACTGCAATGAGAAGCCCACGCACTGCAACGAAGAGTAGCCCCCACTCGCCGCAACTAGAGAAAGCCTGTGCGCAGCAACAAAGACCCAATGCAGCCAAAAATAAATAAATTAATTAAAAACAAAAAAGAATCATCCATGCAAAGGGCGGTCTGGGCAGCAGCCCAGAGAATCTCAGAGGCAGAGCTGGCTATGGAATTTGCTAAGCCCAGTGCAGGGGAAAATGCAGGCCCCCAGCCAGGGGTGGGTCAGTCAATCTCCCCTCCCTGGGGGCGCCCCTCCCCAACCCACAGCAGGTGGGAGATCCCAAAGAAGCACAACCTCTGCCCCAGGACATGCTTGATACCTGGATCCAGACAGGGAGAGAGACCCCTGTTATCACCCGTTAAATGTGCTGTGGGACTGCCAGCCTGGGTAGAGATGACATCACATCGGCTGCCTGTCTCCAGCCCTCCCTGCCACACTGCCCCACAGTGAAGGGCGACAGCAGAACGTGGGCCTCGCCTGCCAGTGCACTGATCACTGCTGCTGGCGGAGGGAGGCAGTGGCCACAGGGAGGAAGGGGAGGCCAGGTGGGACCGGGGATCCAGGGAGCAGGGGCACGGCAGGGGGTAGGACCGGAGGAGAGCTGAGGCTCTAAGCCCCGTGCAAAGGGTACGCTCCGTTGTCCCATCAGACTTCACTTGTAAAACACAAATTCAAAGATTATTACTGGGAGTTCCCTGGTGGCCTAGTGGTTAGGATTCCAGGCGTTCGCTGCTGTGCCTGGGTTCAGTACCTGGTCAGGGAAACGAGATCCTGCAAGCCGTGCGACGCAACCAAAAAAACAAAGAAACCCAAGATAATTACTAAGAATGTCAAGATGGCGACCACAGGGCTGCACGGGTCGCAGACCCTTGAAGCCAGCCCTGCTCAAAACTGACCGGCAGCCAGCATGACGCATCCCGGCGAGCAGTGGGAAGCAGATGAGGGGCAGGGGCCACATAATGCCAGGATCTGTGGCTCACTAAAGATTTTGGAATTTGGTCTTTGACCAGTGAGAAACCACCAGAGGGTCCCAAGCAGGTGAGTGCCATTTTAAGGTCACACTGGCTGTGGTGTGAAGAGTGGGTTGTGAAGAGTGGAAGTGTGGCTGACCAGTCCAGGCAAGATATGATGGGGACTGAACTCTGGCAGAGGCCGTGGAAATGGAGAGAAGTGGGTGGATGGGAGACGTTTTTCGGGCATAGGGTCAAAGAAACGGGAGACAAAGACATCAAGGAAACGAGAGTCCAGGGAGTGGAAAGGTTCAACCAAGCAGCCATCAAAGCCACAGAGAAGGAAGACACGTACTGTAGCGGGGAGGAAGACCGCAAAAGCCAGTGCCGGGTCCGTCGGAGACCTGCCTCTAACCCTGGGTCTCGGGAACCTCACTTTTGCAAATGGTACTTGGTTGCCTTGTTCTTGTATCTGGCTGAACCAGGTAGAATGAAGTGAGGTCTTCTCTGTCTTCCTAGCAAGATGGACCTCTCCCACCCAATCTTTTCCAGCAGACACTAGCCCAGAGGCCTCGATTTGTCAGCTTGCAGGACGTCTTGCCTGAGGAAGCCAGCAAAGGCTGAGGGTGCCTGTGCCTTCCCTCCCACGCACGATGGCCTTGCCTCTTAAAACCCACATACAAGAATGGGAACAAAGGTGAGCCCACAGGAGGGCCAGGGATGAAAGGAGAAACGGTAGTTCTATCTGTGAAATCAACCTGAGCCTTGGTTATCTCAAAGGTAAAGAGTGGCCTTCCCACCTGTCCGACCCCTGCCCTGTCTCTGTGGCTCTGAGGACCTGCAGGAAGGCAGGACCAGGCTGTTCTCCTAAGCAGAGGCTACAGCTGGGTTGCTACTTTCATTCAAATATCAGTGACAAAGAAACCTCAAGGTCTCCTTTTTGTAAACTGCTTAGTGATGTCGGAAAACAAGGGAAGACGCACAGAGGAGAAGTGGGGGTGGGGAGACAGGAGGGTTAGGGAGGAGGAGAGAAAGGAGAGGTTTGCAAAGCTGAGCACCTGGTGAGCTTGACGCCCGCCCGCCAGTCCCCGGGCGGGCTGTTGGCTTCAGAGAAGCGGCCTTGGGAAGCACTGAGGATAGCATTCTCGCAGGCTTTGCTGGTGCTGATGCAGTTCTGGCTCGGCCTAACCAGCAGTCCTTCTTTAATCATTATTAAAAGCCGTCATTTGCTCCCTCCCTGGTGGCCAGTTTAGTGGTAAGAAATTCAACTAAAAGTAATGCCTTAAACCTATTAATTTGGAATGGCCAAAAAGAAAAGGAGCCTGCCAAAAACAGAAAACGCCTGCCTTTATTTCCTGTTAATTGGGCCAAAGGAAGCTCTCTCCTTCAAATTACTGAGCGGTCCTTGTTGTCCCCCAGCATTTGCATGGAGCGCTGTCTGGGTCCAAGGCTGTGCTCAGAGAGCTCAGGACTGTCCTTTAACTGAGAATAAACAGCAAAGTGGGACTCAGCTTTTCTCAGCATGCCTGCAGGAGGTGAATAAGAACTCCCAGGAAAAATAAGTTTGGGAAGCATTGGGTTCAAAGAAGTAAAGTGGGTTTCTTAATATAAGAAAGAAATATACTTAAGAGCCTTAAATATATGCATGTGCAATGTGGCTCTCCAAGAAGGGTTTGAAAGAACCTGTTGATTTCCTACTCAATACACTTCCCCGTGCAGTCCCAGGGAGGAATGCTCGTTGGTCTGAGCCATTCCCCTGGATGGTGTTTGCTTTATTAAGCATGAGCATGTGATGCAGCCCTGACCACAGGCGGTAAGGCTTGGGGACTTCCAGGAAGGTGTTCCTTGCTCTCAAAACAGAACACAAGACAGTACTTGCCTGTTCCAGTCTTTGGACATTATCACAGGAAGAGGTGAGCTTGGAGCTGCTGCAGTCATGTTGGGGTCATGAGGAGAAAGTCGAGACCATCCAGAGATGCTGATCTCTATCACTGGTGTGAGATTAAGCTGTTGCTTTGACTCTTTGGGTTTGTTTCTTCCTTGTTCAGGCCTTGGGTGTTCCGTGTTTTTCAACTCACAGCATCCTGAAACCAATGGGGACACAGCATGCAGACATTCTCAAATTCCTTTGACTACAGATGGTCCCTCTGACTGGTGCTTACTGAGAATGCTGTGGGAAAGTACACCAGGGTGAGGGACGTGGAGTTGGGGGTCAAAGGCTTCGGTTCTGCTTTAGGTTCTGACAATCACGTGAGGTCCTGGGCCTCAGTTTCAACTCTGTGAGAAGACTACCTAACTCAAGTGCCTAATACCCTGCCAGGCACATAGTAGGTATGTCACAAACGTTGTTGTTAATAAAACGGGGCAGGGGAAGAGGAAAGGAGTAGTCCAGTTTCAAATCTCATTTCTGCCTAAGAGTGCTAACCATTCCAAAAGTAAAACCTGTGTTTTCTGGCCCCTTACCAGCTTATAGCACCCTCTAGCCCTGCACTCAGCAGGCAAAAGATAAAACAGGTACCATAGACGTCTCAGGTGAGCACCGTAGCTCTGGGGCCACAGCCCCTCACTCTTCTGCTAGAGCAAGCCTGGGTTCTGCTGGGCAATGCTCCCTGAAGGCAGTGTCCCTCTGTGCATGCTAATGGCTGCGGGACCCTCCTCAGTGAGAACTTCCACGTGTACTGGTGGCCCTACCTGCCCCAGAAGGACAATCTCCAGTCTAGACACTCATGTGGATGCCAAGGGATTGAGTTCCCCCTTGTCCAGGGCTCTGGCTGAGACTCAGAGCGGCAGCTGGCAGACAGCTGACCCGGGCTTTGCTCTCTCTCTCTCCATCTCTCGTGTCCATTGGGACATTTTATTTGTATGTAAGTGTTACATCCCTAGAAGAAGAATCCCAGGATTTTCCCTCCTGTGTGTTTTCATCCATGATGCCAACTGAGGTCATCACTACAGTGAAACCAAAGGGATAGGGACAGATGGTCCTGCTGTTACCAAATGCACATTCATGTTACTGATGCATAGTGAAGCCAAACAATTGGAGTTTGGAACAGAGAAAGGTTTATTGCAGGGCCAAGCAAGGAGAACAGGTGGCTCGTGCTTAAAAATGCTGAACTCCCTGATGGTTTTCAGGGAGATGTTTTTTTTTGTTTTTTTGTTTTTTTTTTTATTAATGTATTTATTTTTGGCTGTGTTGGTTCTTCGTTTCTGTGTGAGGGCTTACTCTAG
The DNA here is from genome assembly GCF_965194825.1 of Balaenoptera physalus. Classification (NCBI taxonomy): domain Eukaryota; kingdom Metazoa; phylum Chordata; class Mammalia; order Artiodactyla; family Balaenopteridae; genus Balaenoptera; species Balaenoptera physalus. The sequence goes on from NC_138883.1 coordinate 50,368,482, forward strand.
TTGCGGCGAGCCGGGGCCCCTCTTCATCGCGGTGCGCGGGCCTCTCATTATCGTGGCCTCTCTTGTTGCGGAGCACAGGCTCCAGATGCGCAGGCTCAGTAATTGTGGCTCACGGGCCCAGTTGCTCCACAGCATGTGGGATCTTCCCAGACCAGGGCCCGAACCCATGTTCCCTGCACTAGCAGGCAGGATGTAAACCACTGTGCCACCAGGGAAGCCCCCCCAGGGAGATGTTTTTATAGGTAAAATTTGGGGTGAAGGCTGCAGGGTGTGTGACCATCCTCTGATTGGTTTGTGGTGAGGTAACAGGGCGGTGCTCCAGGAATCTTGTGCTCAGCCTGAAGTTACCATCCTCCTCTTGGGTGAGAGCCTTAGTTCCTGCAGAAAATGTCAGAGATATGTTGTTGTGTACATTCCTTGAGGAGGAACTAGAACTCTATTTATCTAGTGCAGTCAAACTGCACTATTGTTTTTTGACTGCTCTTTGCTTCTGCATTCTCTCCCTTCCCTGATTAGCAACTGTTTGAATCTGCCCCTTGAAACCCAGGGAAGGTATAGGAGGCAGAAGCCTTTTCCTACAAACAAGAAATGGGAGACACAAAGGCTTTTGTACCCAGAAGGGCCCCACAGGGTCTTGCTTGGTTTCACTGCCATTGTTCTCAATCTTTGAGTTGCACGTCAGATCTGGGGCTCCACCCACACTTGCTTAATGTGCCCGTGAGGTTCATAAAAGTGTTCCCGGCTCTGTGACCAACAGTGATTTCAAAATTGCCAGTGTAACCATGCTTCATCATCACAGTTAGAAACCGGGCCATGACTGCGGAGCATGACCTTAAAAGAACCTGGTTTTGCCTTTCTTTTTGGCATTGTTGATGCTCTTGAGAGTATCAGCCTGGACATTCATGGGCACCATTATGGCGGCATGGAAGGATGATGGAAAGACTGGGGCTTTGCTCTGTTGGGTTTGGGCCGATGAACAGCAGGGAGAGGGAGTGACAGTGTGTGAGTGTGTGTGTGTGCACGTGCGCACGTGTGCGTGCACACCCAGACACAGTCATGGCTCAGTAGAAACACCTCATGGAAGCAGGTGTTGCAGGAAGGGGAACCCCTTGAGATCCCAAGAGTGGGCTCTTGTCTAACACTCAGAAATGAATTGTCCGAGGAGACACACGTGCTGACAATGCAAGAGGCTTTATTGGGAAGGGGCGCCCAGGCAGAGAGCAGGAGGGTAAGGGAACCCAGGAGGACTGCTTTGCCACCTGGCTCGCAGTTTTATGGTGATGGGGTTAGTTTCCGGGTTGTCTCTGGCCAATCATTCTGACTCAGGGTCCTTCCTGGTGACACACGTATCACTCAGCCAAGACAGATTCCTGCAATGAGGATGCTGGGAGGTTGGTAGGACATATGGACTGGCATCTCCTCGCCCCTTTTGACCTTTCCCGAATTCTTCCCGTTGGTGGTGGCTTGTTAGTTCTGTGTTCTTACCAGGACCTCCTGTCGTATAATAACTCATGCAAATGGTTACTGTGGTGCCTGGCCAGGGTGGGCGGTTTGAGTCAGTGTTTCCCCTAACAGAGTGAGGTAGATCAGGCAAGTATTATTATTCATCTTTTACAGACCAAGAACTAGAGGTTCAGAGAGGTACAGGGGCTGCCCAAGGTGACATACCAGTCAGTGGCAGAGCCGCTTGTGAGAACAGGCCTCTGGCTCCCAGGCCATCTCTCTTCCCATGTTCTGTGAAGAACACATCAGGTGTTCGGCAATGACCAGGACACTCACTGTTCAAAGATGGAGGAGGGGTGGGCAGATACATAGAGAAGCATTTCTACTGCAGCCTGGGGCTCTGAACCCACCAAGAGAACTGGGCACAGCCTCTTTCACTCCTTCTGCCTGCCCCGCTCTCTGAGGGGAGAGGAGACCATGCCACATGGCCAGGTTCTCAGGAGAAAAGCAGAAGAACTGCATCACCCAAGAGGCCGGGTGAGGCAGGGGACCTGGGCATTTCGGGACCACCACCAGCAGAGAAGAAAGGGGAGAGAGGTACCAAGACAGGGGTGTTCCCCTGACTTTGGGGATACTTGGGGGATTGAAATTCCTCTTTGGGCAACACTTTAAATATGACAGTTCTCTGCCACTGGACTGTGGGAGTCCTAACTTATGAACTGTTACCAGTACATGGTAGTCATGCTCAGTGCTAGTTTGGAGGAATGCTTGATGGGAGTGTGTCAATCTAGGAAGGCTTCCTGGAAGACGTGCTTCTTGAGCCAAGTTATAAAGTTGTGCTTCTTCTCTGAAGTGCATAGGAATCACCTGGGGTCTGAGCCAGTAGGGCTGGGGTGGGGCCTGCAATTCTGCTCTTCTTACCAGCTCTTAGGTGGTGCTGAAGCCTTGAGTAGGAAAGTTACAAAGGTAAGAGTTACTGTTACCGAACTGACCTTGGGTCTGCTCGCCTGCTGCAGAGCAAAGCCAATTTACTGACCCTGGGTTGTGGTCAAAGTACAGCATTTACTGCAGGTGCCAAGCAAAGAGAACATGCAGCTCATGTTCAAAAGACCAGAGCTCACAATGGCTTTCAGGGAAGGGTTTTTAAAGGCAACATCTGCGGGGAGGGTTGCAGGGTACATGACTCTTCTGATTGGTTAGTGGGGAGGTAACGGGGCAATGTTTTGGAAATCTCAATCATCAGCCTTCAGTTTCCAACCAGTCTGGGGTCTACAAGCTCGTGGTCAGCATGCAGACACCATCCTCCACCTGGGTTGTGGGGGAGGAGGTCTTAGTTTCTGTAGAACAACTCAAAGATATGAGTCAGACTGTATATCCCTTGAAGAGGAGCTAGGACTCTGTGTTATTGCTGAACTATTGTTTAAAGTATCATTGCTTTTCTTGCTTGACTGCTTTCCTTTGTTTCTGCATTCCCTTACTTCCCTAATTAGTAACTGCTCATGTCTGCTCTTTGGAACTCCGGGAAAGCTTAGGAGATTATAAAGTCTTTTTCTGTAAACAAGAAGTGGGGAACACGGAGGGGCTTTCGTATCTGGGAGGGCCCCGCAGGATCCTGCTCGGTTTCAATGCCCCCTTTTCTTTGATGCTCCTCAATCCTGAGGGGAACAGGGGCGGGACAAGAAAGGGAATAAAGTTTTGGATAGAGAGGTTAATCATAAACTTGGCAGGGGAACTCAGTTTTAGGGGGACTCCGTTTCATTAACTCATTGAAAAGAGGAGTCATTCAGAGAGGACATTCCTGGAAACAGGCAAGATATAACAAAGGTCAAAGATGAGAAGTACCTTGGAGAGCAGGGTGTGTGGAGGAGGGGGTGCATGAGTCAAGGAGGTGGCTACAGCCTCACTGAAGAAGGCTGGGGATGCTGGAAGCGCCTGGTAAAGTGAATGAGGAGCTTGGATTCCTCCCATGAATCACACTCTTGGGGTGGATCCACCCGCCCTCTACCTGAATCCCTGGGCACTAAGAGTGTTAAGAATGTTCATCCTTTGGCTTCACACAGCAGATCCTGGTTTCTTCTGGTTAGGGGCTCAAATCTGCATTATAAAGAAGCTCTCAAAATGATTCAGATGCAAACTAAAGTTTGCTAACCTGTGTTGGGCAATTAAAGGGTTTCAGATGGGGGAGGGACAAGATCGAATTTGCATTTCAGGTGGATCCCCTGAAAACCAGAGGAGGACGGGCCGGCCGGGAGCAGGGAGGCTGGGGAAGGCTGGTGGTTGTACAGGCCAGAGAAGCTGAGGCCTTGGACCAGGATGCTGGCAATCAGAAGGAAGAAGAGGATGAAGGCAGATATTCATGGGTGACTCATCCGAGAGTTACTGCTAGATCCCCAGTCTTGGGTATCCAGGAATAAGAGAGGTGATGAGTTTCATTTTAGACCTGCCAAGTTTGGGGGCCATCCAGGAAGAGAGAAGTCCATCGGGCACTCGGATTTCAGAGTCTGAAGTTCAGTGCAAGGACCAGGTCTGGGTATAGATTTGGAAGTCAGCAACTGTAGTATATTTACCATTAAACATCACAGTGAACTTCATGTTGGCAGCAGGAGGCTTTTCAGACTTCCCCAGGGGAAAGGCAATCTGAGCACTAATTTTGCCAGACGTCAGTACTATTATCAACAGCGATGTTGATACATTGTGTGTACAGAGGGCAGACTCTTCCCGAGAATCTTGAGCACAGAGGAACATAAGTTCTCCCCTCTTTCAAGTGGTGAGTCTAACCTCCCAGAATTGGTCTGAAAGAAGGAGGAACTCAGTAAAAAGGATCTATCACATCTATCTTTCTGCTGTGATTTGACCTTGTAATGCACATTTTCTGACTCCAAGGGCAAATCATGCCAAATAGGATAGCGTCAGCTCTCCTAAATTTCTCACTCCCTTCACTTAGGGAGCGCTGCGCTAGGTTCCATTCCTTCAGGACCCACACTCAGTTGAAAGAGATAGACAAGGAGGTGGCTATCCGTGGTGCCTTGAGTGCACAGAAATATAAATTAAACTGCGTTTTTAGGGAAGGCTTATTGGAAGAGGTGACATCTGTTAGATTTTGAAGGTGGAGTAGACGTTAGGTAGATGATGAATAGAGGTGGGGGAGAAGATGCGTTCTAGGAAGAAGAAAGCACCTGCCGGGCACCAGATCACGAACTAGGATGTGATCAGGGAACAGTGAATGATCAGATAGGGCTGGAGCAAAGAGCAGGTGTGGAACAGGGACTGGAAACGAGCCTACGTGGGGAGTAGAGCCTATGATGAAGGGCTGGCTTATATGCAAAGATACGCAATTTAAAATATCTTGAAAACACTAAGATGCCATTTAAGGAGGGGCACTTAACTGTGACAGCCGGCTGTGGGGTGCGTTGGTGAGGAACAGGCAGGAGGTTTTGCGGTGATCACCCAGGCATGAAATGGGACTTGAACCAAGACAAGTCTTGGCTCTTCCTGACAGCCCAACCCCCAAACAAATCTCCATTCTTCTCCTCCCTACATCCGGCAGCCAAACGAGCCACCATCTCCTGGTCCTGGGCTCCACAGTAGCCCCTGACCAGTCTTGTACTTCACAACCTGTTCCCCACAGGGCAGCCAGAGTGACCTTTTAACGATGTATCTGTCCCTTCTCTGCTTAAAACCCTTCCGTGGCTTTCCATTGACTGCTCCTGAAAGAAAATCCAACCTCCTTACCCCGGTGCATTGGATCTGGCCTTTCCTACCAGCCCAACCTCGTTTCCAGTCACACAGTCTGTCATTGTCCACACTCCTAACACCTGGCCCTTTTTTCTGTTCCTAAAACATGCCCGGCTCATTCCCATTTAGAGCTTTTGTGCCAGCTCTTCCTCCTGCCAGGATCCTCACATGGCTGGCAATCCTTGCTTTTCCAGCTACAATTTAAATAGCACTTCCTCAGAGAGGCTCTCCTTGAAAATCCCCTCAAATCTACAGGAGCACAGATTGCTCTGTTTCAATTCTCTGAGCAGCTCTCATTACTCTCAGGCATTTCTCTGTTTATTTGTCCACATATCTATTATCTCCCTCCTCTGTAGTCAATAATCTCCAAAAATGGCCACCATCAATTCTTTCTCTCATTGTATGTACACTGATCACGAGGTGGGGTCTGATTCTCCTTTCATTGAATCTGGACTTCTTATTACTTGCTTTGACTGACAGAATGCAGCAGAAAGGATGCTGTCCAAGTTCTGGGCCTAACTTTTCAGAGACGTGTCAGCTTCCACTTTTACTCTCGGAAGCTGGCTGCCATGTAACGAGGCTGACTACCCTGGACCACCATGCTGTGAGGAACTCAGGCTTCCATATGGAGGAGGATGGAAGTGCCAGACATGTAGTGTTGCCTGAGTGTAGATGAGTGAGTGATACCAGCTGACACCCAGGGAGGTAGAAGAGCTGCCTAACCTAGCCCTGACCAGTTCCTGACCAGAGAATTCTGAGACACAATAAGTCCTCGTTGTCTGAAGTCACTAATTTTGCAGGTTTGTTATGCAGCAGGGGATAACTGAAACATCTTCCCACTACAATGAAGCTTCACCAGCTTTGCCTGGCATACCTGGCACATGCATAGACTCAGTAGATATTTGTTGAATGCATGAGTTTGGGGGAAATGGAGTGGACCATTGACCAGAAGTCTCAGTGAAGCAAAAATGTTGATGTTTGACATTGTGAATGCTGGTAACCAAGTTTAGGGATATTGGAGTTTAACATTTCAGTCCTGAGTTTTGAGAACATACAGGATATGGTCATGGTTGAAGTGGTGAGAAGGCAAAGGTCCCTGAAGTTGAGGAGGTGGATAACTTAAGGCTAGGACACCCAGAAGAAAATTCAACTCTCCCAGGATGATGGCAGGACTAGCAGTGGGGAGAGGCCCTGGAAGTTTCCAACTGAGAATTGTAGGAGGCCCATGGGGGGGAAGGTGGTTTCCTTGGAAAGGTCTATTACAGTGTCAACCAAGGCAGAAAGGAGTCAGTGAAGAGTCTGCCCACGGGAGTAGGATGGAGAGGCCGTTCACAATGGAACAGAGGAGGACAACCCAAAGGAAGGGGTTGTCAGGGAAGGCTGCAGTGGGAGACGGGGCGGGGGTGGGGATGGGGGAGCGCGGAGGGGGTGTCAGAAAGCTCTGCTGGCCTGAGAGTCGAGCGGAGCACAGATGAGGCTTTCACTCTGGGCGGAAGTGGAGGATGACCGGGATGAGATCATGAGGGAAGGTGACTGGTCTCAAGATTCTGGCCAGCCTGGAGGTATAAAAATTTGGTTTTCCTGCCAACACAGCCAGAGGATAGATAACGTTTGCTGTTGGCAGTAGAGTCGACAATCTGAGGATTTGCTCAGGATTCCAAAAGAAATGCGAAAGGATGCCAGTGGGGCGTGGTTAGGCCCAAGTCGGGAAACACCCAGCGGGCCTGCCGGCCTAGGCACAGCCCCTCTGAGCAGAGAGGGGAGGTGTGGGCAGGCTGAGTCCTGGGGTCAGAGGGCAGCACTCGCCTGGACTTGTGTGCTCTGCAGAGCTTGGCTTTACAGGAAGGGTTGGCATGGCTGGTCGGAGTTACCTACCTGGACAGGCACCCTAGCAGTCTGTGGAAAGGGGAACTGGCCTGAGTGGCATCTTTTCAAATCCTTTGAAACAATAAACTTTATTATTATTCTTTCATAGTATGAAAGTGAAGAATGATTAACATGAAAACTTTGTTTTCAAATCTCCAAAGCAAAAAGGCCTTCCACCTCACATTCCTCATTCTTGTCTCCTACACACAAAACAATGAACATGAATGAGTAAGAGATACGTTCTTAACATACTATTAAATTCTCGTTTTAATAATGCAGTCACAGTCTCCCTGGGCTATTCTATTTCTTGCCCTGATTCTCAAGTCAAATGGAACCAAGCAAAGAACGGGTGATAGAACTAAACAATGGATTCCTTCAAGCCCTGCAGGTCTATTACTCGCACTGAAAGGTATTTATTAAGCATGACCCATTAGTCAGGACCGTTTTGATTACAAGTGACTGAAACCCAAGGTAAGCTGATTTAGGCCAAGAAGGAAATTTAGTGGTTTATACAAATGAAAAAAGGAGAAGTCCAGAAGGTCAGCTCAATCAGCTGCTTAAATGATGCTGGCAAGAATCTCTTCCCTCAGTGCCCCATCTTCTCAGCTCTGATTTTTTAAGATCAGCTCTGTCTCAGGCAGGATTTCCCCAATTAGCAACCCCCAAGGGCTCCAGGCTTACTTCCTGCGGACTTAGTAGCACCAGCAAAAAGATTCCTTTTCTCCTACAGCAAAATTCTGAGGTATGGTTCTCATTGGTTGTGCTTGGGTCACGTGTCCTTCCCTGAACCAATCACGACCAGGAGGATGCAGTGCTCTCATTGGCCAGACCTGTACCTCATGCCTGCCTCTGAGGTAGCAGTGGTGGCATCAGTCCCGTACAAGCCGCATAGAAACGAAAGCTGCCATTACCACAGGGAGGGGCGTGGCGTGGCGTGGACAGCTGATGCAAACAACAGCTGCTAACACAGGCCAGTTTCGTGGATGTGTGACTGTGCAGTCATACAGAGCGCAGCGCTTAGAAGGACCCTGTGCTTGGTTTAATGTTCTGCTCTCACCAGTTTGAAATTCTTAACAATTTTTGAAGTATGGGCCCCGCAGAGACTGTGACTGCACATTTTTTCATTTTTCACTGGGCCATACAAATTATGCAGCCAGTCTTGCTGCGACACTACTGTGTGCACTGGGAAGGCTTCCAGAAACATAAGACATAGTCCCCTCAGAGACAGGGAAACACAGGGCACATTTGGGAAGAAGCAGGTAGCCTGTGCTGGTTGAAATCCATTAGGAAATAGTGGAAACTTATTTCTCTCATTTATTCACTCATTCACTTACTTATTCATTTAAAACCTTATTAAGGAGATCCTGCTACTGCTAAGGAACAGGAAGAGGAAAACAAATGACTGTCAAGACCCTCTGGAAGCTCATAGTCTGTTGGGAGGGGAGGTGTGTACACACACACAGCACAGCAGAGTAAGGGTTGGGATAAAAATAAGCACGGAAAGCCGCCAGAGCACAGAGAGGACACCGCCACCCAACCTGGACGTGGGTACGGTCAGTGTAGTCCCAGGGGGGAGGCATGTGATAGACCACAGGCCACAGTCACAGAGCACGTTAAGCTTCTTGGTTGGCAGTTGATAGGGAAACTCATGGAGATGGTTCCACAGAGCAGGAGACAACATGTACCGTGCTTCCGCATTGAGTTTATAGACGAGCCATCGTGCAGGGTGCTTAACACCCCCCAGGCCCACCATCGTCCCCCCCCGTCCCCAACCCAGCCACTGACTATCCTTCAGGCCTAACACTTCCTGCAATCTAGTACCAGACCTAAATGGCAAGACTTTTGAAGCTACCAACTCAGCAGGTAAAATATTTCTTGCATCTCAGACAGACTACAGCAAATGACTTGAATGACCCAATAAGGAGACAGCACTGAAACAATTGAAATCCTCCGACCTGTGGACTCTTCATGTATAAGAGCCACCTTCACCCTGTTTTAACAAATGAATGACTTATCCCCATATACCAGTTTCATTTACTGACACTTTGGGCACCGATAGACTCACACTGGGCAGTGTGACGTTTCTCCAGCACACTTGATGCCTTGTCCCTTTTGAGAATCGTCATGGACTTAGGCTTTTCACAGTCTCATCTTGTTCCAGTTAGCTATGATCACCGTTTTCTCAAAAAATTACAATTCGCTCAAAAATTAAAATTGCTCCAAAAATAAAATTAAAACACGGTCCCTGCCCTCAAGAAACTTACATTCCTTTTGATAAAACAATAGCTAACACACACGGAAAATACAGTGAAGAGAACAAGGCAGCATGTGAATGTCCGAGGCTGTTCTGTCTCGGAGCTGGGCAGTATCCTTCCTACCAGGCAATTCTTTGAATGTACTGAATTACTTGGGGGCTGAGAAGTCTCCTCTGGAAAGAAAAGTTGGATTTGGTCCGCAGCTGGGTTCAGAGACCTACAAACATGTCGGGGGGAAGGGCACACCTGACGGTACAAAGCTGGGGAGGAAGAAGCAGCATGACTGAGGGTCCAGCTGCCGAGGGAAGAAAGGTGAGTGAGGGTCAGGATCACTCCTGAACCAGCCTGAGACCTCCTGCAAGCAACAAGTAAAGGCTTCAAAGCAACTAATAGCTGGAGCACTGAGTGACTTAGAATTTATTTTTCCTCTTATCACTTGTGGTTCTGGGGGCTGACTGGAATCAGCAAGGCCGTTCTTGCTCAGGGCTTCTGATCTCCGATTTCCAAGGTTATGGTCAGATGATGGCTGCACCTGGAGTCAGCTTTATGCTGACTGTTGGCTGGGCTTTCCACCAGAACACACCCCTCCGGGTGGCCAGGCTCGCTCACAGTGTGGTCTCTGCATTCCAAGAGCAAGGCGGGGCTCAAGCCTTGCCTACGCTTTTGAAGGCGTGGGCCAGCTCTCACCTATGTCCTATTGGTCAGGCAGTTTCAGAGACCAGATTCCAGGAGAGAGGACCTAGAGCACCATCTCTGGTTGGGGGGTGTGTCAAAGAACTTGGGGGCCACTTTAAAAAATGGAAGCACTAAGTTTTTTGTGTGAAGTGTCTTACATGAGTTCCCTCATTTAATTCTCACAACTATTAAGACCATGTAGTACATGAGGAACCAGGCACAGAGGATAGTGAGACCCAGAGAAAGTTAGCCTCTTGCCCAAGATCACACAGCACTTCAGCTCCAATGCCTGTGTGCTTAACTACCATTCTGCTGGGTTCCCAATACCCGGGGAAAGGGGAATCTTCAAGGGGCTGAGACCTGAGTGGGTGGGAACCCCGAGCAGTGGTAAGCTGGGCACTGATGTGAATGTGACTGCATTGGCCCAGAAGGTGTTCACTCAGATCTCTCAGCATTTGGGTTGTATATTGCAACACAGAGCCTTTTCACTAGAAAGGGATTTGGAGCAGAAAAGACATTGGTCTGGGCTGACCTGCCTATGGAGGCCTTTGTGGGTACTTTCTTTGGTCAGGCCTGGAAAGTCAGGGAGGATTTGAGTTGTGGGAAAGAATGGAAAAGAATTATGAAGGTGTTCTTGTCGGCTCTCTCAGGTCCCAGGCTTTGGTCTTCATTTGCTCCAGGTGGGAGCCCATTTTCCCAACACAGCCCATCAGGATCTCATGTCAAAAATAAGTCATTCCTTCCTTATATGTCTTCACTTGGGGGACATGTGATTTGCCAAAAAGACATTAAGTTCAACTAAAATAGCTTTGTCCTACTACACACAAAGCTTCTACAGGGGTTGTGTTAATATATGGTCCCACCATAGAACACTAAGAAGTTTCCACAGCAGGAAACCTCAGTGGCTTATTCTCTCTGCGTGAGGGTCTGTTGAAAAGGGCAGGGAGTCATTTGGGAGGAAAAAAAAATTGGAGTTCCAACTTAATTCTGGCATGATCATGTGGTTGGAGGGCCAAAACAAAAACCTGCAGCCTTACTTTGTGTTCAAAGTTCACTAGGAGAGATTGCATGAGACTCTTTGATCTTGTAGGTCAGGGCACCAAGGCTTCGGGGCTCTTGAGTTTATCTTGTGGCAAAGCTGCTGGATTTCGAAATAAAGACCTATGGTTAGAGTGTAATTTCTTGCCCTGCTCTCTGCAGTGTGGGCAGGGTCTGCATCACCCAGCTCGTCTCGAGGCAGAGAGGATCTGTGGCCGCAGTTTTCCAAAATCATCCAAATTGGGACCCAAAAGAAGAGAGTTTTGAGACCCATCAACTCTCTGAGGAAATCCTGGAAAACATTGTGATCAAAAGACACTTCCTTCACTCTGTATGACAGACTCTAGGTCCGTCCACCTCACTACAAATAACTAAATTTCATTTCTTTTTTATGGCTGAGTACTATTCCATTGTATATATGTGCCACATCTTCTTTATCCATTCATCTGTCACATATATATGGAATCTAAAAAAAAAAAAAAAAGTTCTGAAGCACCTAAGGGCAGGACCGGAATAAAGATGCAGACGTAGAGAATGGACCTGAGGATACCGGGAGGGGGAAGGGTAAGCTGGGACAAAGTGAGAGAGTGGCATGAACTTATATACACTACCAAATGTAAAATAGATAGCTAGTGGGAAGCAGCTGCATAGCACAGGGAGATCAGCTTGGTGCTTTGTGACCACCTAGAGGGGTGGGATAGGGAGGGTGGGAGGGAGACGCAAGAGGGAGGGGATATGGGGATATATGTATACCTATAGCTGATTCACTTTGTTATACAGCAGAAACTAGCACAACATTGTAAAGCAATTATACTCCAATAAAGATGTTAAAAAAAAAGAAAAAAGGACACTTTCTTCCTTAAAGCCAGGGCAGTCTGTCAGCATAACTGAACCTGGAAGCCACGGGAACTGCTTGGGCATTGCTCCCCGTGGTGAAGATAAAACAGATGTTTAAGCTTAGGGATGGTGGGGTTTTAGCCCCTGACCAGCAGAGGATCCAAAGGAACTAGGTTTTGTTTTTTTTTTTTTTTTAATTATTTATTTATTTATTTATTTATTTATGGCTGTGTTGGGTCTTCGTTTCTGTGCGAGGGCTTTCTCTAGTTGCGGCGAGTGGGGGCCACTCCTCATCGCGGTGCGCGGGCCTCTCACCGTCGTGGCCTCTCTCGTTGCGGAGCACAGGCTCCAGACGCGCAGGCTCGGCAGTTGTGGCTCACGGGCCCAGCCGCTCCGCGGCACGCGGGATCCTCCCAGACCAGGGCCCGAACCCGTGTCCCCTGCATTGGCAGGCAGACTCTCAACCACTGCGCCACCAGGGAAGCCCAGGTTTTTTTTTTTTTTTTTTTTTTGCACATAATACACTTATACACAGGGAGAGCAAGGCCAGCCTTCAAGTTCAAAGGAGACACATCCATTTCCGGCAGGCTACTTTAAAAAAACATTTTTTTTAGCTCAAGAAATATATGCTAATTGCAGAAAAAGCATAAAACTGCAGAAAAAAGAAAAAAGCCACCTGTAATCCTAATACCAGAAATAATCACTGCTATATTGGTATATTTCCAGACTTTTTTCTATGCATATATATTCATATATAAATGGTTATATTGTTATGTTACTTGGTCTTTTTAACAGAACACTATATCTTGAAGGTTTTTCATATCAAGAAATGCACTTCAATGATATTGTGTCTATCTTTGCAGAGCTGTATTATTTATTTAATGAATCTTCTATTAGGTCTCAGGCTTTGGTCTTCATTATGAATGTTGTTTACAATTTTTTTTTTTTTGCTATTATAATCAACACTGTAGTGACTACTCTTAATTATTTCCTTAGGACATGTTCCACAGAATGTAATTGCTAGGTCAACACTTATGGATATATTTAAGGCTTTCGATACTACATCAGTCAGAATAGGCTAAATGTTGTAACAAATACCCCCCAATCTCAGTGGCTTAACACAATAAAGATTTATTTCTCTCTTAAGTTGCAGTTCAATGTAAGTTATGTGGTTGGAGGTGGAGGGAGCTCTGCCCAGTCATCCGGAAACAGGATTTGTTCATATGATGGCTCCCCATTTGTCAGGACCTTGGAGTTCTTCCCTGGATGTTCTGATTTCAGCCAATAGGCAAAGGGAGAGGGAGAAAGAGAGCGAGCACAAGCAATTGCGTGGAGAATTGCACAGGTGGTTTTAGGGCCAGACTTGGAAGTGACTCATATCACTTCCTCTGCCACCTTCCCTTTGTCCAGAACTCAGTCAAATGACCATTCCTAACTGCAAGGGAGGCTGGGAAATGTAGTCTTTGTGTGTGTCCAGGAGGAAAACACAGAGTTTGATGAACACAGAGTATGGTCTCTGCCTCAAACTTGCCAACCAACCAAGTTTTTCCAGTTTATATTTCTACCACAGGATATGAGAATTCCTATTTCCTTACATCCTCCATTATTAAGAGGATGACATTTTTTGTGTGTTTGGTTTTCTATAGATCAATATGTGGCTTTGTTGCTTCTCTGCACCTGTTTCTCTCTTTGGAGATGATCTCACTGCGATCAGGCCCATACCCTCGGGAGAGACAGGACTCTACATTCCCGACTGCTTTCGGGAGAGCAGCCTGCATCCCTATCTCCTAGGCTTGTTACTGAACCAAACTCAGGTCTGCTCGCCCATGCGCGCAGTAAAGCCAACCTACTGACACCGGGTTGTGGTGAAGAAAAGTGCAGCATTCATCACAGGGAACCAAGCAAGGGGTCCAGGGCAGCTAGTGCTCAGAACACCTGAACTCCCAGGTGGTTTTCAGGAAAGGCCAGGTGAGGCAGGGGAGTCGGGTACGTGAGTAGCTCGTGCACAATTCTCTGATTGGTTGATGGTGTGATAACAGGGCGGTGTCACATTATCAATGCTTAGGCGTTAGTAGGTCTGGGGACTATGTGCTCATGGTCATCAAGTAGTAAATTTCTTCCATTTGGTGGGGATTTTAGCATCTATAAAACAGCGCAAGAAATGTGTATCAGATACTATTATCTAGGTACTTCAGAGAGGAGCTACAGCAAAGGGTATGGGGGAGGGGTCTGTCCCAGGAAGGCCCCATAGGGTCCTGCTCAGTTACAGGCTGGCCTGAGCTTCTGGGTCTTCCTGCCTGTTCTTCCCTCTCCCCTTCCCTTCCCTGCTGTAGAAGAAGGTGTGGGGTGCAGTTGTTTGCAATATAGGTGACCCTGGCAGGGACCCTGCCCCAAGTCCCAGTACCATCCCTGAATGCCTGGCTCACTCAGGGGCACGGGGAAAAGATTGAAGCTCTGCATTTTCTGTGCCATCTCAGGTGTTTCCAGCTTATGATACATTTTCGCAGAATAAAAAGGTTAGAGAACGGAACTGGGAGGTGAAAATAACAGCCGGATGCTGACTTGACACACTGACCTTGACCAAATCATTCAGTGGCTTGTCCTTAGCACTCAGTGTTCCTCCGGAATAATCTCCCGAGTGAGTGGTGGATGTCATGAGTAAACTGCTTAGAAATCATAGAGGGAAGGCAATAGAACTGTGCAAAGTCTGTGCTTGTCTCTCTTCAAGTGAACCCACGTTGCTGAACACCAGCGCACGTCTGAGCTGTGGTTTCCTCCTTGTTTTGCAATATGGTTTCTAAAAGAGAATGCTTGTGAATGGCTTCTTGTTCACGTCTTCCTCAGGGACTGCTAGCTGTTGCCTGACGACTGTCTGGAAAAGCAAGGTTTCCAACGAGGTCTTTGCAAAGAGTCTTCACAAACTGTACTCACCCAGTCCCTCCAGGGAACTGAGCACATGGGCGTCAGCACAGCAGAGAAACGCAACCCAAACAAGTCAGAGATTTTCCAGGCAGGCCAAGCTTCTGGGCCTCGGCATTCTGAAAAGCCCAGGACAATTCATGTGTTTTCCAAGTGGCACCCTCTGAACCCTCCCCGAGAGGCAGTCATGGTCTCTGAGGGGAGATAATAGCTGGGCCTCCTGGGTGTATGAGTCTCACCAACTGTAAGTCTGGCTTACGACCTAGAAATGGAAACAGGAAGTGGCTTAGAAATATAAAGAGTACAGCTGAGGCAGGGCTGCAGTAGAAGTCTCCTCAGAGGAGATGGTGTGCCGTGGGCAGAGGTGAAGACTGGCATCTTTTCTTTCTCTCCATTACCATGATGCCTTCCGGTATCATGGCAGGGCTGAATTGTCTGGATGGGGGATGAGATGTCTTCCTGGGGGTGGTGTACAGGGGTGGCGGAGGGGGACCACTGTGGATCAGTAGCCTCTCTCCGGAGTGAGACCATCTGTGGGATGCCACAGCCCCTTTCCACCTCATCTTTGCAAGTGGGATAAGTTTTGCTGGGCCTTATAATCTAAACTCTTACGGCGCTTTCAATAGTTCTTGGAGGGTACTCTGAGTCCATGGGGGAAGGATTTCTTTGCATTTGTGCCGAGAATCAAGTTCACTGTCATCCTTTGATTCCCAGAGGAGGAGCCTGGCTAGGGAAGCTCCCCTGTGCTGGGCGTGGCCCTGGGTGATTCTAGCTGCAGGTGGCTGATCCAGGTAGAGTGGACAGTCCCGCTCAGGGGTCACTCCGTCTACAAAACACCTCCTGAGGACCCTCTTGGGACCAGTTTCTCAAAGTGTGGTCCTCAGGCCACCAGCAGCAGAATCATGGGGTAGAAGTAGGGGGTGTTAAAAAGGCTGGTGCTTTGCCCCCTCTGCAGACCTCCAGATTCTAAATTTCTCCGAGAAAGTCCTAGAAATCTGTTTTCCCGGAAGCGCCCCCTTCCCCAGGTTGACCAACATGGTGAAATTTAAGAACATTTCTTTATACCAATCCTGGTCTCCTTTATTATCCTTTTCATGAAAATAATGTTTCCCTTTCAAACTTTTGTGACCTCTGAAAATGAAATCTGAAGCAGAGGGATCTACTTACATAAGAAACATCACCTGGGGCCTTAATTGGCAGGCTTGGATTGCTGATTCTATCAGGGGATTTGAAGGAAGCCAACCTTTGATCATCAGTCTGCCCGTATCTACTTTTCCACTGACTTGTTACTATGAAAGGTGCCACCCCAGCTCTTCCTTCTCTCCCCTTTCTGCCAGAAAATGGGCCCCCCATCCTTGGAAGTTGTGCTCTTGGAGTCCTTTAGCATAGAGGCGACTGAAAATAAACTTCTTCACGTCCCCTGATGGAACAGGAGTGGCATTGATAGGTGTTTCCACAGAAAAAAACACTGACCCCAAGAAAATGTCCAAGGATGACATCACGAAGATGTCAGGAAAACACCAATCGCCCTTAGTGCTGCTCAGTCCTTGGTCCTCCCCTGCCATCTCCAGCCCTCTCAGAGCTCCTCCCATATGAGTGTGTGGCAGGTAAAGCAGCTCTCTGGGGCGGGGGTGACCCAAAAACCCTAATTTGTAGTATTTGCCAATTTCCACAGTGTCAATACTCCCACCATGGCAGGTTTCAAGTTACTAATGGTTTCACAACTGGCTCACAAAATTCTTGACTATTTAATCATCAGCCCTCCCGAACGAGGAGGAGACAGCACCGAATCCTCTCAGCCCTGCCCGAGAAAATCCCCACGTCATAGCCAGGGCGAGTGTCACTTTCCGCTTCTTGGTCAGAAGGAGTGGTTGAAGGAGGCCCGGACCGTGATGACTAAATTTCTTCCTGGTGAATGTGGAAGGACAGGAGGCAGGGGGGGTTTGGGGTCTGTCAAGTTGGAGACAAGTCTTCATTTCTCCATCCTGGTCTCACCTCTCCCGGGGCTGGGGGACTCGGAGGCAGCTGTGTGCTCAGGGCTGCTGGTCAGCGTAAGTCAGTGTAAGCCCTCTCAGGGTTCCCAGCTCTCTCTCTCTTTCTCGTTCTCTCCTTTAAAACCCTGTGCTCCCAGGCCAGAGCACAGATTGCTCCTTCCTTAATGGCACAAGTTTAAAATGGAGGGTTTGGGAGCCATTCTGGATGCTGGGTCCTGCCTTTTGTCTTGGGTGGTGGGAAAATGGACTCCTTCTCAAAAAGCTGGCTTCAGGAAGACTCTCTATCCAAGACCTCAAGGCTGAACAGCCCGGGCTGATGGTTTCTTGATTTTTTAGGGAGTCTTAAGAATGGCCGGGGTGGGACAGATAGTTCTCACAAAGCTGAGTGTGACCAAATTTGCCCACAGCCTGTGACACCAAAGATCACACAACCCTTCCTTCCCCTTTAGAGCCGGGGATGGCGTCAGGCCAGACCAAGGGGAAGATGGTGACCTACTTTTCCTCCTCAAACACTGGGCAGCCGGTTACATTTTCAGATCTAAATCTCACCCACACTGCAGCAGTTTCTGTTCCCCTGCCTTCCTGGGTGTGCTTCTGGCTAGCGCGGGCTTCGTAAAGCGGAGTTTGGCGTGGGAGTCCTCCTCAGAGAGGCTGGTCTGACAGCCCTGACCCCATCCCTCCCAGACCTCGGCGGGGGCGCTCTGGTTGCCCAAACCCTGGCAGGTGGACCGCACAGGAGGAGCTGGTCTTCCCTGGTCTCAGCCAGCGGGGTCAGTTAGAGAAAAGTCCCATTGGAAATAGCCTCGAGTCTAGGGCCTCCTTAGCATTCTAATCACTCAGTCAGTCAGTTAACAAATAGTTATTGAGGGTCTGTGAAGGGGTTCAGAACATGCCACCCCAAAATGTGCCGCTTGTATTGATTAATTTGAACTGAAGTCACCTGAGAAATGGCAGATGCAGGAAGGGCTCTCTGACGGCCCTTTTTCTACCTAAAAGCAGGTCACAAAATTTTCCCCCGAGAAAGGTGCCCTCCCTGCACCAGGAAGAGTAGAACGTTCTTATCACCAGAGACTGGGAGAAGATGAGCAAATGGACCTGTACAAAAAAACCTACTAAAGTGACACTTATCTTCCATATATTTCCTAGTCACTGGCTCGCAATTTACTGCCCCAGCCAAGCCCCTTCGTCTTGTCACATCCCCACACCGTATTGTTCTTTGTTTAAAAAGGTGCATGAGCTTCAGGGCCCAATGGCTTCTTCAGGTCTTCATTTTCCTTTTGAAGATTCCTGTGTACGTGTTAAAATAGTACATAAAATTATATGCTTTTCTCCTGTTAATCTGTCTTATGTCAGCTTAAGTCTTAGGTCCAGCTCCAGAACCTAAAAGGGTAGAAGGAAGCGCTTCCTCCCCTACACCAGCTATGGAAATGATGGTGGGCAAGGCAGAGCTCCTGCCTTCCTGGAGCCTGACAGTCTAATTTACAGGCAAGGTGGTCCTTACACAAGTAACTTCAGCTAATTCAATAATGCCTAGGGTGCAAAGGGCTTTGAAGGAGAAGCACAAGGTGTAACAGGAGCATAAGACAAGAGGCTAATGCAGGCTGAGGAGTCCGGGGAGGGTTCCTTGAGGGACTGAGGTTGAAGCTGAGACCTGAGGGATGATTCAAATGCAGTGGAATGTGAGGCTGGAAGGGGAGATCTTATGGGACAGAAAGAATTTACGCTTCAGAAATATTTTTTTCTCAAGGGTGAGTTTGGGAATTTAGACGATAACTGTCTTCCCTTAATGTACAGTGTGATGGTGGAGACCACTCTTTGCCCTCCAACATTCCTTCTTCTTTTCTTAATAACACATTCCCAGTTTTTGCTAGGTGCATAGCTACCCAGAGAAAATATTATATGGCCACCTTACTAAGTTCCGGCCAATGAGGTGTAAGCAAAAGTAACGTGTGGCGTCTCTGAGAGGCCTTTTTTCTGTTACCTGGAATCTGGATGTGATGACTGGAGGCTGAAGAGCTATCAGGGACCAAGAGGAGACATGCTAAGGTTGGGGATGCAGTGTCTTAAGTGCAGCCTGGCTTCCTGATGACCACGGGATTGCCATACCAGCCTTGTATTGCCTATCTCCAGACTCCTTTTACAGACAGGAGAAATGAAGGTCAATCTTCACAAAGTCTCTATTACTTTGGGATTTTCTGCTATACAAAGCCAAATATAATCCCAGCTATTACACACACCTGCCTTCCAGCCTAATGAAGAGATCATTTGTATACACTACCCACAAATTATCTATTTTATGGAGAAGTCTATGATAATAGTATCTCGTTTCCCAGCCCCCTTCACCCCCTTCCGTGACCCGTTGTCTGCTCTTTGCTCCGTGCACCTCCTCTCTTTCCTGACTCTCACACCAAAGCTAGGCCTGACCTCAGTGTTTCTGCTTCCATGAATGACAAGCCCACAGCCCAAAGGTTCTCGGAGCTCCTGCTACCTTCCCTTCGTGGCTGCCTGGCAAGAGTCCCAGTGCAGAGAGTCACAGGCAGGCCAGGGAGACAGCCAGCCTTCCGTGCTCCTGCGCCCCTTCCCAAGGAGGTGTGAAGAGTTAGAATAATCAGGCAAAGCTGAGAACTTGCACTAACTTGGAGAAACCACGAGAATGATTAACAGGGCCTCCCTGCATTGAGTTTTTCAGGCTGTGCAAGCTTTAATTGGTCTGTTTCCCCAGCCTCTGGCTGGCTGAGTCCAAGAGGTCGAGATTCAAAGGGAGAAGGTCTATGTGTCTGGTTATAAACTGGGGGTGCTGGCCACGGTGAGTGCAGACCTCGGCCCTCGGCCTGTGGGGGCAGATGAGTGAGGCCTGGTGTGCGTTGAATTAGATCCCTTCCACCAAAAACTATGTTGAAGTCCTAAACCCCTGGTATCTCAGAATGTGACCTTATTTGGAGGTAGGATCTTTGCAGAAGTAATCAAGTTAAAATGAAGTCATTAGGGTGGGTCCTAACCCAGTATGACTTGTGTCCTCATAAAAGGGAAATTTGGAGGCAGACAAGCACATAGGGAGAACACCAGGTGGAGATGGAGTCAGAGAGGGGGGTGATTTCTACAAGCCAAGGAACTCCAAAGACTGCCAGCCACCCACCCTAAGCCAGAAGAGAGGCATGGGACCAATTCTCCCTCACAGCCTTCAGTTTTCAGTAAGCAATAATCACTCCTTGGATGAACCTCATCAGCCGCCGTGCAGAGCTTCTCACAGCCTTCAGAAGAAACCAACCCCGTGACACCTTTATCTCAGCCTTCTAGCTTCCAGAACTTTGAGATAATAAATTTCGGTTGTTTAAGCCACACAGTTTGTGGTACTTGGTTAGGGCAACCCTAGCAAGTCATACGAGGCCCCCTAAGTGCCAGTAACAAATGCGTTTGGTGACAGCCACTGGTCTCAAACGATTGCCCTGCTGCCTCACGGCGGGGTAGGAAGACATTAAGAGCAGCTGGAGTCTCCCTTGGTCGCTCCTCTCAGCAGAGAAGCCCGGGAAGTCCTCTTTCCCGCTGCAGGCAGCCACTGGCACACGGGGTGAGGTCAGAGGAAGAGGCTTTTCTGCTCTCCCCCTGGGAGTCATGTTAAACAGGGATACGTCCCAAGGGTGAAGGGCTGACACCAACTGTCAAGGTCTGTTTGTGAATACCTATCTATCTATCTATCCATCTATCATCTCTGTATTTTTTCATTTTCCTGGCAGAAAATCAATATCTAGATGGGTAAGAATCTTGCAAGTTCTGCAGTCTTTTCAGACCCCCACTGAAGTCTTTCTCTGTTGAATGATTCTTGTGTGTGTACACATGAAAGAACTGTTTGCGGTCTCTCCTGCCCCTGTCTCCCCGGTCACACACACACTTTGCTTTCCATCTGGGGGATTGGAAGGCAGAAGGGGTGGGGGAAGGGGAACAGAGGACATCAAAAGGCTCTGCAGAAGTAGGCTGGCCAGCCAAGTAACCATGGCTGGCTCCCCCGGTCCGCCCACTGATACCGTCTCCTGTCACCACGGTCTAGGCTGAGGCTGCTTTGGGCACATGGGGCATTTTGTGAAGCAGAGTGAGGACCTGTAGCTACAAAGCATCTGTGTTGCTTCTTGTTCTGCTGAAAGTCCTTCAGTTTTGCTATTTACCCCTCACTGTAAGCAGATGTGAACCCCATTTTTAAGAGGCTGAATCTGGGCCCCAGCCATTCACCCCGAGGCACCTGAATAAGAGGCTGGGCTATGCGATTCTGAAAAGTTCACTCTGTAGCCCATGGTCCACGGCACACTGATTGTGAAGGTCCCAGAAGTCTGTGCTAAGTGGTCATGGAGACTGTTTCCTGCATAAGGCAGTTTGTATTTCCTTTCTCATTTATTCAACAATACTGCTTTGGGTTGATTTATAGCGTTGGCTACAAAGAAGATGATCATGATAATGAGTCAAAGGTATGTGGAAATTGAGGGAAAGCCATTTGTAGAACACATATGGTGGCCTGCACTGTGCCAGGCTTGTGGAGAACACAAATGTGTGCCTTGCTTTTTTGGGACCTAAAGTCTAAATGGGAAGATCAAACTAAACTCGTGCGAAACAAGTTGACAACTGATGTTTCTCTAAACTCAAAGTGGCTTTATTCAGGATTTGCTGGTAATAAACACAGAGACCCCTCAAATTGTCTCAAGGAAATAGGGATGGATTGTAAAAAATCCATGTGGTTGGCGCTAAGGCCTGGTGAGCCTTCTCCGCCCCTCTCATGGAAGGGCCCAGCCCCCTCTCATGGTGTCCCTGCGCTTTCCCTGCATCTGGCCCCTGCTCCTCTCTCTAATGAGTTCAGTTTCAGTTCTGTCCCAACCCAGCTTACCCATAGCTTCCACCTGTTCTGATTCCACCTCAAGGCATCCTTTTAGCCCTAACTACAATCCCAAGCAGTATAGTCTTCCTGTATTTGGTAGTTGCTTGGTGGTTCTTTCTACATTTGATTGGCCCAGCCTCTAGACCTCTGTGAGCCTAGATTTGGTTATCCTTTTTTTTTAAATTAATTTTTATTGGAGTATAGTTGTTTTACAATGTTGTGTCAGTTTCTACCATACAGCAAAATGAATCAGCTATACATATACATATATCCCCTCTTTTTCGGATTTCCTTCCCTTTTAGGTCACCACAGTGCATTAAAGATTTGGTTATCCTTGGATCACTTGCCATCCCTGAAAGTCCAGTCAGCTGTGGCCAGGAGTAGTGGATCGCAAGACCACCTAAAGTGTTATGTGCAGATAGACACCTAAAACAAATCCAGTATGGGGGTTCTTGGTTATAAAGTCAACCAAAGGCTGTAGAAAAGAGAAATCACTCTGAGCTAGAGAGACTAGGCTTCCCAGGGCAGTGAGATGGCTGGAGTTTCAACACATGGTATTTGAGTCATGAGAGGGAAGGAGAAAGCTGAAGTGAGCGCTGTGGCAAATTGTAGCAGTATTCACAGTTATGTTTCCCCTCCATATGGAAGGATTATCCATCCCTCCCCAGATGACAGCAGACTTGGACATGTGACGCTTTTGCCAATGAAATGTGAGTAAAATGAATGTATGTCATTTCTAGGCAAAAGCTTTGATAACTGAACCATGGTTCTCCATGTTCTGTTTTCCCTTTGCATTGAGAACGTCACTGTCCCAAATAGGGAACGCTCCAACGGCTTGGGTCGCAGCATGAAAACAACTTGGAACAGAGCCAGAGCAAGTCCATGATGGATATATGCATAATGTAAATAAGATATAACCCTCTCTTGTGTGAAGCCACTGAGATTTTGGAGTCATTTGTTACTGCAGCATAGCATAGCCTAGCCTGACTTATACAAAGATCAATTTGTGTGCAGATAAATGGGAGAGAGAGAGCTGGAGGTGAAGACGTGATAAGAAATAGAGACAAGAATCCAGATATCAGAGAAGGAAGACTTAGGCAGGATAGCAGGAGAAGACCTGGAAAGAATGAGGGGACTTTAAGAGCCATTTTGAAGGAAGATGTACAAGGTTTTGGTAACAGATTGGAATAGGGAATAAAGAAGAGTAGAGAGTAAATAAATAAATACATAAACCCTTTATTTAATAGCTTATCACAGTTGAGAACTGGAACCATTTTGAGAGAAAGATATCCTTTTTAAAAAATTTAATTTAAGGACCTTCCCTGGTGGTCCAGTGGATAAGACTCCACACTCTCAATGCAGGGAGCCTGGGTTCTATCCCTGGTTGGGGAACTAGATCCCGCATGCATGCTGCAACTAAGAGTTCATATGCCACAAATAAGACCCGGTGCAGCCAAATAAATAAATAATAAAATAAATAAATATTTTAAAAATTTTTTTTAAATTTAATTTAAAGTAGGGTGGACATCTAGCTAGTAATTTCCAGTAGGCACTTCGGATTGGGGTCAGGGCTAGCTGGGCCAGTGAGTTTTTGGAAACTGGTCTTTTGATCTGTAAACATCACAGGTTGTGAGAAATGGAACACAGATACCACATTTGTAGAGAGAAAGCAATACTAGATGGACGGAAGGAAGAGGAGGGACTAAAACAAAGATCTTCCAGAAGCATCACTCCACCGCCTTATGGAGGTCCCAGGATGACTAAGTTGGCCCACCAGAGATTTCTCATCATCTGATCGAGCAGGGCTCTCAGGCAGGCCTGGCATGAAGTCTCACATGGGGTGGGGCGCGTGGTAAGGCCTCCCCTACTGACCCTGGGACCACTGGACTATTAACGTGGTAGATCGCACACAGTTAAATGGAATCCAGAGATTATTTTTCACTTTTCAAACCTCATTCATGTATATTGTCTCATTAATATCTCACTAAAAAAACCTCATAAAGTATGTATTATCTCCATAAAGCAGATGAAACAGAGGCTGGGAAGAAGCTCCGGAACGTTCTGAGGCAGGACTCAAATGACATGCTCTTGTTAGCATGCCACGTCGTCTCTGTGATTCCACCTCAGCTTTCCTCTGAGAAGTCCCAGAATCACAGCACATACCCAGGAGCGCCCATTTGGAGACATTGCAGAGTTTGGTTTGAGCACAGTTCAAGGCAAGGGACAAGAAACCACGTAAAGTGATAATTTCCTAACTCTGAGGAGCTCTTCCTTTTCTGTGAGTTTGGTAACCGTTTAGCCTCTGTCCTCATAAGCTTTCCAGAAGCAAGACCAGGACTATCTTTAATACTAAGGGGACAGCACGGCTTTTGCATTAAGAAAGATTTGCATTGGTTTTGGGGGAAGCCACTAAAGCACATGTTTGCATTTTCTCTTGCTTGGAGAGGTCACCCAAGAACTGGCCACTCCCCAACTTTTCTATAGGATCTCTCTTTTACTGGAATGGTCTTCTCAGATCCCTCAGACTCCAAAAGACTGCATCCGGAAGTTCCCATGGGGAGGTTCTCATGATGGTAACAGTGTGTGTGTAATTCTATTATATGCTCTTTGAGAGCAGTTGCTGCCATATGAGAAGCACAATGGCACCCATTGTTCTGTTGTTGGAAACAGACTTCTGGCTCCGACTTCTGGCTCCATCTTCTTCATTTTCTTCTACTTCCTGGTCTCCTTTAGAAGACCAAGGAACAGCTGGAGAGATGAGGTTTTTGGCTCACGTATAATAGGTCCTGAGAGCGCCTCCAGCCCTGCCCCAGCGATACCAAATGAACTTGGCACTGTTTTGTACAGTAAGACACCATGCCATTGCAGAGTGGGCACTGCCCGCACCACTGTCTCTAACTGATCCGGGAGAGCCAATCAAGCCCACCCCTCTGGCTTGTCTGCTTCCATGGTGCTGAATTGAAACCCCTCCCTAAAGGAAGGTGACAACTGTATTCTTGTTGGATCTTTAAAACAAGAAGCTAGGAAGCTTCCCAGAGGCTCTGAATCTGCACTTCAAGGGCAAAAAAAAAAAAAAAGCATTAACCTAGTTTAGCTATATTTTAGGAAACGAATGCTGGGCACTGGAAAGCCCGTTTTGCTTCCAGCTATAGGTTTTCTGGAGAGAAAACAAGACAAAGTTCACCTCTGAGCACACAGGATAGAGTGCATAGGATACAGCCTGTTGCTTAAGAACCCTGCAGTTTTGGACCCTCCAATGAGTGAGTCTGTCAGAAAGAGCACTTGTGACCATATTCTGTTGAATATATGCATTTGTAGGATGCTTTTGGCTCAGGCCCCTCTCAAAGAGCCTCCTCTCCAGCCTTCCCTGGTGGTCCAGTGGTTAAGAATCCGCCTTCCAATGCAGGGGACACAGGTTCGATCCCTGGTCGGGGAACTAAGATCCCACGTGCCGCGAGGCAACTAAGCCTGCGTGCCACAGCTACTGAGCCTGTGCACTCTAGAGCCCGAGCACCACAACTAGAGCACAAAAGCCCACGTGCTGCAATGAAGATCTCGCGTGCCGCAACTAAGACCTGATGCAGCCAAATAAATAGAAAGAAAGAAAGAAAAGAAAAGAAAAACTTATGAAGGTGACCAGATATAAAATAAATATTAAAAAAAAAAAAAAAGAGCCTCTTCTCTTGGTGGTGTGTATGTGGCAGACAGGGTTGGGCTGGTCTACCATGGGAGTGGATGGGGGTGGGAAGGACATATGGAGTGCAGGCTCTGTCTTTGCTGCAGCCTCTGAAAACATCACATGGAAACTCCATCCCAGCTGGGAAGCTAGAATCCTGGGAAATCACCTTTAACTTGAGGGAGAACCCTTGGGCTACAAAGCAGTCGCCAACAAAGAACTCCATTTCTACAGCTTTGTCAGGTTTATACATAATGCATTGTATGTGGTTAGCATTTGCAATGGCCACATGCTCAAAACTTCTATAAAAGGAGCTAGTGCTCTCTAGCAGCCCACCAACAGAAATTCTTTCACTTAGGCCTGGAAAGACACTTAGTCCTGTGCCCATGAGGCTCTTGCCCCAGACCTCCAGGGAAGCTTCCTCTTTTTTTTCCTGATTTGCCAGTCTCATCTCTTAATATACTTCATTTTTAGAGCAGTTTTATTTTATTTTGTTATTATTATTTTGCGGGGGCTGTACCACACAGCATGCGGAACTTCCCCGACCAGGGATGGCACCCGTGCCCCCTGCCGTGGTAGCGCAGAGTCTTAACCACTGGACCACCGGGGAAGTCTCCACAGTTTCCTGTCTTAAAGTGGTGTAGGACAAGGCCCTGTTGACTGGTAAGCTGGGATTTGCCTTCATCTCTTTCTCTGGAAGGGGAAAAGAAAACAGCCAAGAAAAAAAAAAGCCCAGCGTTTTTTTCTAATCCTGCGTAACAAATTACTCTTAAACTTAGCAGCTGAAAGAACGAACATTTATCATCTCACAGCTTCTGTGAGTTAGGATTTCAGGAGTGGCTCAGATGGTGGATCTGACTCATGGCGTCTCTCATGAGGCTGCAGTCATCTGAAGGCTCAGCTGGGGAAGGGTCTGCTTGTAAGCTCAGCCATGTGCTTGTCAGCTGGCCTTCATTCCTCACTGGTTGTTTGCCAGAGACTTCAGTTCCTCACCATGTGAGCGTCTCATAGCCTGTCTGAGTGTCCTCATGATGTTTCCCCCAGAGTGAGTGATCGAAGAGAGTGCGAGCCCAAGGCAGAAGCCACTGTCGTTTATAACCTAATCCCAGGAGTGAGTCCCATCTTATCTGCTATATTCTTTTTTTTTCTTCCAGTTCTATTAAAATATAATTGACATCCAGCACTGTGTAAGTTTGAGGTGTATAGCATAATGATTTGATTTACATCCATCATGAAGTGAATATCATAGGAAGTTTACTGAACATCCATCATTTCATATAGTACAAAATTAGAGAAATAGAAAAAAAAATTTTTTTCTTGTGATGAGAACCCTTAGGATTTACTTTCCTAACATGTCTGCTATATGCTCTTGGTCATATAGACCAACCTCGACCCAGTGCGAGAAGGGGCTCTGCCAGCATGTGAATACCAGGCTGCAGGGATCCCAGGGGCCCTCTTGGGAAAGAGAGAAACAGGGAAGAGGGTCATGCACTGAAAAAGTTCATGGTGTGAACTGGCTAATGAGGAACTCTTATATCAACTAGTCAAGTGTCTTTCACAAGTCAGCATCTCTGCTCCTCCTCTCTGGGCCTTTCCTGTAAAGTCAGGTGTTTGAACTAGCGTGGTCTTTAAGTTCTGTAAGGTCTGCAATTCTAGTCATTTGAGGTTGGTGAGGAGAAGAGTGAAGAAGGGAAAGAGTAGGAAGAGAAAGGAACCTGGGTCTCATGAAGCAGCCCCAGGGCCTAAGGCCCGAGCTGGCTCCTAAGCCCAGGGTGGATGCAAGTCCTACCATTTGCGGAGCAAGGAAATGGGAATGGGAAGCTCTAATTTAATGGCTGCTGCCCTGTTTCCCTGAGGTTTTTAGACCTATTTCTGTGCAAGAACCAAACAGAGATAACTGAGGGTACTCTGCACCTGGGGAGAGGGCTCCCCTAGTTTCCAGCTGGTGCTGGTTTGTGTGTAAATAGATGATGGTTCCTTATTGTCTAAATGTATTTCAGAGTGGAGTGCAGCCGCCCCCGTACCTGTCTCCAGGGGAGCAGCTATTGGGACCATCATTGCTTCATATTTCACATCTTGCCCAGCCATTACAGACCCTTCTACCCATGCGTGATGGCTCCACTGGACTTTGGGGAGCATGTCACCCAGTAGGCACCCCAGGAACCTTGACGTGGGAAGGCTTTTTAGCTTTTCACCACTGAGTATTATGTTGGCTGTGGTTTGTCATAAATAGCTTTTATTTTGTTGAGATATGTTCCCTCTATACCCATTTTGGTAAGGGTTTTTATCATAAATGGTTGTTGACTTTTATCAAATGATTTTTCTGCATCTATTGAGATGATCCTGTGGTTTTTGTCTTTTCTTTTGTTGATGTGGTGTATCACATTGATTGATTTGTATATAATGAACCATCCTTGTGACCCTGGGATGAATCCAACTTGGTCATGGTGTATGATCCTTTTTATGAGTTGTTGGATTCAGTTTGCTAATATTTTGTTGAGACTGGGAACCTTGATGTGAAAGTGTCCTTGAAAGTCTTTGATGGGGCTGGTCCCAGTTTGGGGAGCTACCTGCTGAAAGAGCAGGGCCAGGCTTCACTCGATCAACTTGCCTTCCTTTCTTTGGGTTCAGCACAGGGAAATAACAGTTCCTCAGAACCAGATGCATGGACTTTTGCAGTTTTTGAGCTGAAAGACATGTTCTCAGAGATGAGTTATTCTACTTCAGTAACTGTCTTGGGCATTCTCTGGAAGCTCCCAGGCTGTATGATTACCCATGTAATTTCTTGGCATGGTTGGTGACACTTGAATCATTCCAGGAGACATCCCAGGTGTTTATTCCCAAATGCTGAGATTTATTCCTCAAGTTTTGAGCTGTTTCTTCGGGAAAGCTTCCAGTTTTGTGGTTCTCATTATAAAACCAGAAATTTTAATTGCTTCAGGAAGCCCCCAGGGCTGAGGGGGAATTGTCTAAGACTGTCAGACCCTCAAGCAGATCATCTATACTCCTGCAGAGTTGGGGCAACGCAGCCAGGTGGAGGAGCAGTTGGGTTCTGGTTAAGCCAAAGAGACAAAATGCTAAGTCCTCAGCAAACTCTCCTTCTGAGAAAAATTAGTTAAGCTTGTTTGGAAAGAAAGAGCATTATTGAAACAGCCTGGCAATATCAGGCTGTTCTCAGTGCATTCTACTACACTGAGAACATCTGTCCTGACATTTCAGACAAAAGGTCTGGAGCTGTCTGTTGCCATTTGAATTGACTTGGGATAAAGTAAATATTGTGTTTCTGTATCATGAGTCATATGGCACTGTCCCTTGGACCAAAGCCACCCTAATGAAGACCCATTTCCCAACTCTGGATATAGCTCTCCAGGACTGGGACTCCTCATCTGGCCAAGCTCCTACCAGATTTAACACTCACCTTCTTTCTTTCTACCCTTCTCTTCTCTTCCCTTCCCTTCCCTTGCCTTCTTTGGTCTCAAAAGGACATTAAGTGATTCCAGATTTGGGAGTTTGGAGCATGCTTAAAACCAGAATCTAAGACATAAATGGGGTCTTACAGGACATCTAGTTCAGCCTCTCCCCTAGTTCAGAAATCTTCAAAGATCTGGCCTCTGGAAGACACTTTATGATAGGGACAACCCTATAGCACAAAGCAATTCATTCTCTTTGGATGGCTCTATTATGGCGGAATCTATTTTCATATTGACTTTCTTATACTGAAGTCTGCCTCTCTGAAACTTACTCATGTTGACTCTTATTTTGTCTTCTGGGGCAATCTAGGCTAGAGCTACTTCTTCTCCATAGCAGCCTTCAGATGTCTGAAGAAAATTGCTATGAGGCAGGGTGATGTTGTAGCCAAAGCGTACAGTCTGGATCTGGGTTGAGTCCCAGGTCTGCCACTATTGGCTATGAGTGATTTTGAGAAAGTCCCCTAACCTCATCTGCACGTAGGGGTGGTACCCACTGTATACAGTGGTATGCTGGTACCAGATATTGAGTGTGTCTCCTCTTACCGCTGTGCCCAGTGATCTCATGTTGGTGGCTTAATATGAGCCACGGGGGTAGTATTTACACCATGGAAATTGGCAAATGGTATATGTAACTCAGGGCTTTTTGTTGGTTTATTTTTTGTTTTACCAGCATACCACTGACCATCTCTCAACTTAGTGATAAGGATTAATTAAGATAGTGCAAGTAAATATCCTGTGTGAACTATAAAGTCTATAGAAATAATAGATATTATTTATTTTGATAGACTGTTACAAAATAGTCCCCAGTGAAGCACACTCCTGAATTCACACTGTTGCCTGGTCCCTTTCCACATTATATCTGGGCTGGTCTTGTGATGTGCTTGGTTCAGTACAATGTGACAGAAATTCCAGTCCTGGGCATTAAAAGCCTTGCAGCAGCCACTTTCACTGTCTTGCTGTCCTGAGAACCCATGATGCCCAGGCTAGCCTCCTTGAGGATGAGAGGCCTTGTGGAGAAGGAGGATGAAAGAGCTTGAGGGGTGCGGCCAGTCCACAGCCATTCCAACCATTTCAGTTAAGGCGACAGAGGCGTGAGTGAAGCAATCACGGCCCTTCCAACCCCCGTCAACCTGCCAGTGGGCTGCGAATGCATCAGTGAGCCCAGGCCATGACACTGCACCACATGGGGAAGAGAAAATCTCTCCAACCCAGGTTGCAGAATTGCGAGCAAAAATGAATGGCTATTGTTGGTTTAAGACACTCAGTTTTACGTGTGGTTTATAGACAGTGATAGATGACACATTATAGTTATTATCCTATCAGGCCCCTCCATGTCTTCTCTTGTCCGAGTTAAGCTTTCCCAGATCTCTGGCTGGGCTCCATCCACCGCTCCTGGGATGGACACGCTGCTGGCTCCCAGTGCTCTGACCGAGCAGAGGCTGGGCCGCCTGCTCTCTGCTCTGGATCTTAGATAATCATCGCAGCCGGAGGGTGAGCCAGAGCTCCTGGCACTTGCAGTTCACTCTGTGAGCTCATTCTTAGCCTTTGCGGTCAACTCAAACCCCCAGGCTGTGAAACTACGCTCTCCTATCCTGACATCTTTTTAAGTACAAGGTTTATAGTCATCACCATTAAACTGTTTCACTTTCGACATTGTTACTTCAGCCTTTCAAAATCTGGACTCCAGTTTGATTTTAAATTTTGCCACGACTATAGCATTTCCTTCCATGCACACATTCACCCGCCACACCCAAACACACATATATCCAGACGCACGCAGAGAGAATACACACGAACACACGTGCACGTAACAAAAGACAGAAACTCATTTCAGTGTTCACAGCAGCTGCCAGGTCTTCCTAACAGTCACGACCCTTCACGGACAGCCTTCTGCCCTCTTCCCAGTCTCATCTCCTCGTCACTACCTGTTTCAGTAGCAGAATCCATGGCTCTAACTGTGATGTAACCAAGTAGGGATTATTTTTCTCAGGTGACAAGAAAGGCAGAGGTAGGGCCTCCAGGACTAGATCAGAGGCCCCTTGGTGTCATCGGAGATCAGGCTTCTTCTGTGCTCCTATTCTGCCATCTTCACGACATTCTCGTGGTCTCCAGATGGCTGTTCCATGCCTCAGTGTTGCATACGGGATCCAGGCAGGAATGAGACAGGAAGGGGGAGAGGCAAAAGGCAAAAGGCAAGGCACACAGAGCCTGTTCCCTTTTACCAAGAAAACAACAGCTCTCCTGGAGGCCCTACCCCGGGGGATTTCTAGTTACATTCATGGGCCGGAACTGGGTCACGTGGTCACCCCAGCTATGAGGGAATCTGGGAAGGCAAATATTTGTACCTGGGCACATGGTCACCCTGAAAAAAAGACCTGGGGTTCTGTCAATAAGAGAGAAAGGGAGAATGAATAATGAGTGGGGAAATAGCAGGCTTTGCACATTCTCCCACACATACTGTGAGTTGTCATCTTTGTGTGCCACACACAGGCCAAGTTTACTAAAAAAAGGTTATAGAAAATGAGGAGATGTGGTAGATTGCAAAAAATAGCCCCAAAATCCTCCCTTCCTGTGTAGATAACTCTTTTCAATGAGTCTAGCTGGTCTTGTGACTTGCTTTGGCCAGTAGGACGCGGCAAAGTGATGTTACGCGACTCCCTGGCTCACCCCTCGAGGTCTTTTAGCTTTTATTCTCACCCCCTTAGAACTCAGTGCTACAGATGAAGTCTCAGAGCTCCTAGGAGGAGGAGCCAGGTACAGAGAGAGGCCCAGCCAGCAGCCTGCACCGATCACCAGCCATGGGTGCGAGGTCGTCTTAGGTCAGACTGTCTAGCACCTCCCACCGCAACCCCCGCCAAGTATCTCGATGGCAGCTGCAAAAGAAACCCCAGGAGAAGCCCCTTGCTGAGCTCAGCCCCAACGGCTGACCCACCGAATCATGAGCAAATAAGCTGGTTGTTACTTAAGACACTAAGTTTTGGTGGGTAATGAAATAGATCATGCGTTTGTGGCATGCAGGTAGAACGGATATCGGTGGTGGTGTTGGATTCCTGGATGGATTCGGATCTGGTTTTCAAACTTTGTTCTTAGGAGCCCTGCATCGAGGGCAACGGGGCGGCTGATCTAACCACTCCCCATCCCCACCCTCACTTCATCCAGGGCGCCTTGCCTTTGTCTGTTTTGCAGATTTGGATTCTGTGTAATATTTTTTTTTTTTGCGGGAGGCGGGGTGTGGTGGCCACACAGCGTGGCACGTGGGATCTTAGTTCCCCAACCAGGGATCGAACCTCTGTCCCCGACAGTGGAAGCGCAGAGTCTTAACCACTGGACCGCCAAGGAAGTCCCAAGATTTTATTTGTTTAAGGAAGTTTGAATAAGCCCTCAATTGGATCATCTCTAAGTTTCCTTTAACTCGAAAATGTTAAAGAATGTTTAACAGGCAAAGAGTTTTATCTATTTTGAAGTTGTGCTCCCACCGCCTTTCTGTTCCTTCTTCTTTCATAGCATCTCATTTATCACCCATCACATTTCATCATGAGGACACTTGGTATTCCTTCGCTCACTTGCACCAAGTCCCCCCAGCCCCAGCACACAACCCTCTCTCTGCCCTTTGCAAGCATCCTTAACAGGGACAGGGTCTCATGTCTTAGCCTGAGAAACCAAAGCTAAACTAGGGGAGGTGGCAGGGTCTGTGTAAGTCTCAGAGAGACACACTAGATGTGGTCGAAAGTGAGAGCAGAGCACTCTGAATGACACTTGCCCATGAGAGCCAGGGTGAGAATTAGCTCTTTAATGGCCAACATTTTCTAGAGCCTTCCACGTGCCATGAGCCATGTTAGATGGTTGCTTATCTCATCAAAGCCTGACAACCTTGGAAGACAGGCCTTACCTCCCCAATTTACAGATGAAGAAACTGAGATTAAGAAAGGTTAGGTAACTTGTATGGGGTCTCTCAACTGAAAAGTGGAGTTATAAGAGCTCAGAGCATGTAAAGAGTGATTATGAAAGTTTTAAGCCTTTTTTGTGTTATTGACTTTGAGCTATTTCTGTTTATCTTTTATTGTTTAGTTAATTGAATCTATAATTCTTTTTTTTTTTTCAAAAGAGACCCTGAGTCAGAATATCCCTCTCAGGGTCCATTTCACAACTCAGACAATAGTAGAGAGCAGGAAGACAGGCAGGTGCTGTAACCAGGACTGCTCTAGATGCCCCTGAGGTGGTCATACGTTACCACTGTCTACCTGAACCACGCCTCCCCCCAGTAGATGTGGTACGGGGGGCTGTCAGTCATAGTACCCACCCTCCATACCCACCAAATATGAGCCACCAGCAGTCTCCCAGCCACCTGACAACAGCAATTGGCTCAGGGGACATGCTGGCCTTTCTTGCTGCCTATGTGGATCACGCTCTGTGTAACTCCAGGATTTGCTCCCCTTGAGTTGTGCAGTGAAAACGTGCACAGCCATAGCATGGGGTACAGCCATAGCGTGGGTGTACACACATAGCATGGGGTATAACCATAGCTTGAGGGTATAACAATAGCATGGGGGTACAAGTATGGACTCTGGAGCCAAACTGCCTTGTTTCAAATTCTGGTTCTACCAATTAATAGCTGTGTGGCCTTGGGAAAGCGCTTAACTTATCTGTACCTCAGTTTCTTCATTTGCATCGGAGGTATTAATGGAACCTAAATCATAGGCTTTTTTTTTTTTAAACAGGGATAAGTTACTGTTTGTGACCTGCTTAGAACAATGACCAGTTACTTAAGTGCTGGATTCAAAAGAAAACATCTTGCATCTTTAAAACACACAACCGGGGCTTCCCTGATGGCGCAGTGGTTGAGAATCCGCCTGCCAATGCAGGGGACACGGGTTCGAGCCCTGGTCTGGGAAGATCCCACATGCCGCGGAGCAACTGGGCCCGTGAGCCACAACTACTGAGCCTGCGCGTCTGGAGCCTGTGCTCCGCAACAAGAGAGGCCACGATAGTGAGAGGCCCGTGCATCGCGATGAAGAGTGGCCCCCGCTTGCCACAACTAGAGAAAGCCCTCGCACAGAAACGAAGACCCAACACAGCCATAAATAAATAAATAAATAAATAAATTTACAAAAAAAAAAAAAAAGAGACTAGGGTGGCAGATACTGGGGATAATATTCAAAAAAAAAACACACAACCCACGTGAGGCCAGCATTCTTTCCTGGGATTGATTTTCAGAAGTAGAGAAAAGAAGCTCTTTTTTCTACTGGGATTTCTAAATTGGGGCTTCTGGTGGCCATGATCCTCACCACGTGGCAAAGGATGTCTGCTGAAAGAGAATGAGGGCAACAGGCAAGGATACGGGGAGACCAGCAGCAAGGGGAGCAGGGGAGAGTCCTGCAGGCTGGAACAGCCGTTCCCGTGGCTCCTACAGTCCTTAGGTGCCTTAGGTCAGGGGCTCCAAATTCAAATGCCAGCAGGAGCCTGGCGGTCCAGCGTGGAAAAATCACTTTTAATGGCAAAGGGAACATTGAGAAATCTTCCTCGACTGTGAGAATAACAGCAGTGCAAGTTCAGGGTCAGTAGCCCCTGGCTGCATGTGAGGGACGTCTCGGGCGTGGAGGGGAGAGTGAAGAACTGTCAGGCCTGCGCTCTGTGTAACCAGCATAGACCATTTTGCCACAAGAGCCCAGTATAGAATATCCTTGATTTTTTTCTTTTCTCTAAAAGAAGCCATAAATCTGTGACTCTCCGAGTCCATAAACGTTGGATCAGTTTTGTTTTGTTTTGTTTTTTACAATATTGTGCAACACATCTGCAAGCGAACGTGTCCCCAGGGTTGCGAGTTATCACCATAGCAGTCCAGTTCCAGGGTCTCCCCATGGAATCTAAATAGAACCAATGTCCTGGGGCTCCAGGTCTGGGGTTCCACCTCTGGCAAAGCGTTCCCTGCTCCACCCACACGTCAAAGCTGGCTCTGTGTAAAGGGATTCCCATAGTCCTATGGATCAATCCATTCCTCACCACTGTCCTAACCTCCTCCCTTTGGCTTCTTGCCCCCAGGCTGTATTTTTTTCTGTATGGGGGCAGGGGGTGTGGTACTGATGGAGGAGGTCTGCCAGCCAAAGGTAAACCCACAGCAGTTGGATGCTCCAGTGTTACTTGGGTTTTCATAGCTCCTGGAGCTGGAACCTGGGTGCCCAGGGCCTATAGCAAGAACATTCAGGGCCAACCTGGCAAGTGACAGAGAGAAGCTTTTCTGGAAGTCTCTGAGGGCAGGTCCATGGCGGCAGCCATCCAAGACCTCTACTTCTGTCTAGCTGAATCATCAGCCCTGCTCCACTGAAACATCACCACTTAGAACAGGACAGGGTAACGGAAATGGCTGCTTTAATGTGGGAAAAGCAAGTAGGGATTTGGGGCTCTCCTTGGAAGACTCTTTTCCCGCACTCTTCTTCTGGAAATTAGGAGGAGAAGCCTCTTGTACGCTCTAGCTCTTGTTGGTGCAGACAAAAAGAGCCAAGAGGTAATTCTCAAGAAACACTCCAAGGGTTTTTAGAGACAGGGATTGTTTCTATGTGAAAATGAGAAGAGATCCTCAGACTCCTTTCAGAATAAAATTAGATGAGAGAGGAAGCAAAGGAGATGAGCAGTGAATGCCCCGCCACGCCATGTGGAGAATCTAGAGGGGCTTTCTTGGATGCAGCCTCCAGAGGCTTCCCTTGACGACCCAGCAGCTGCTCTGTCCAGGGCACACACATTTAACTTCATTCACCTGGTGACTCTGGGGGAGGTGTGGCTCGCTACCTGATAGGCCAGATATTCTTGACTGGTCTCACCAAGGCAGACCTCCTCTCATTTATCAGGCTAAAGAATTTCTGGGATTTGCAAATGCTGAGCCCAGAAGAGAG
Source organism: Balaenoptera physalus (assembly GCF_965194825.1). Classification (NCBI taxonomy): domain Eukaryota; kingdom Metazoa; phylum Chordata; class Mammalia; order Artiodactyla; family Balaenopteridae; genus Balaenoptera; species Balaenoptera physalus. The sequence goes on from NC_138883.1 coordinate 50,404,138, forward strand.
AGATTAAGGCAGCATTTGGAACCCTCTAAGGTTTTACCCTAATCTAGAATCAGCAAGGATATTAGCACCTGGGCAGCAGGCTGCTGCTCTGCTCCCTTCTCTCATCTTGATCTGTCTAAACCCCTCACACAGGGCGTGGCTTCAATAAATGCTTCACGAAGGCTGCTGAACCGAACTGGAGTAAGAGGCACAGGAAATGCATTCATTCATTCATCTGTTTGTTCATTAAGTGCTTCTGCACGCTGAGCCCTGTGCTGTTGGAGCGGTTTCAGGCCCCCGGTGGGAGTTCCGCGTGAAGGGCACACCTGGAGTGGTGCCATTCAGCACAGCACTGGATTTATGCCCCTCCTTTACTGGAGCAGGAACACTGAGCTCATGGCAAACTGGAAAACTGCAGATGGGCCCCAGGGATACAAACACTGTTGCTGCTGAGGACACAGCTTCACAGGGGATGCAGACACGAGTCAGGGAAGTTCAGCCCACCTCCTGCCATGATTTGGGGGCATGTCAGAGTCTAGGTGGAGCCAGCCAACAATCTAGATTCTTAATTCCTTGACATTCCAGCAAAGTTCCTGTAATTCCAGCAATATTCACCTGCTCTGTATCATGGTCACCTTTTCCCAGGGTCTCAGCCTGCTTTCTCCTTGAACTTCACCATCTCACCCCCTGAGTGTTGCCTTCTGCCCTGCCAGCTTTCCCTGCTTTTTGAGACTATACCAGTCCCTCTTCCTGGTCCTTTTGCTTCTGCTCTATAACTTCCCCACCCCCTCTAACTTCACCCGATAGTGGTGTGAGGAGAGTTAGACCATTGGAACTATGCTTTCCAGCATGTTCAATTCTTTGCACCCCATGTCTTACCCTTACCCCTACCAGGGAAATCTCACACCCAGTTTCCTGGTTTCCAACTTCAGCTGAGTCCTCAGATCCTTTAAAATAACTAGTGACACTTGGAAGGAGGGACCTAGGATGAGGGGTGAAGTGGTGGGAATGGATGAGCTCAGCCAGACACAGAAGAAGGGAGAAAGGGGTGCATGCTCGGTAATGTCAAAGGCTGCAGAAGGGCTGGCTAGAATGAGAACTGAGGAACTGAGGAAAGGTTACTGGGATTGACTGTTACGTGTCAGATGATCTTTGTAGGGCCTGTTTCTGCAGAGGGTGAATGCAGAAAGCAGACTGCTGGCAAGCTGAGGAGTGAATGGGAGAGGAGGAAGTAGACACAGGAAAAGGAACTTCTTTACAGGAATTTGGCTGGGAAGGGGAGGAGAGTTTTCAACAGCCTGAGTACAAGTGAGGTTCAGAGTATTAGAGGCAGATGAACCTGGAGTGAGCCCTAGTTTCATCACTTGGCAATTGCTTGAGCTTGGGAATGAATGTCGCTGAATTCCCTGAAGCCTCAGTTTCCTCATCTATAAATGGAAAGGATATCTCCTACTTCACTGGGTTGGTGTGAGGATTAACCAAGATAAGGCAGGTAAATCACCATGCACCTGGCACATAGTAGGTACCCGGATCACCGTCTTTCTCACATTTGCAGGCTCATGGGAAGCAGCCAGTGGAAAAGGAAAAATTAAAGATTCTGGCAGGGTATGTCCTAGTGGAGATGGGAGAGGATGAGGTCAACCTCCAAAATGGAGGAGGAACAGTTCTTCTGAGACAGGAGAGAATGAAAGGATGGAGGAAGATGCAGATCAAAAATTGATGTGAAGGGGCTGGAAGTGGTGATCTGAAGAAGCTGTAGCCTTTCTTCAGTTCTCCAGGCTCCCTTTCCACCTGACCAATCAACTGTTTGACGGTTTTCGAGTCCATAAATCAAGTCCATAAATAGACTGAACATCAATGGTTTCTCACATGGTGTGGTTTCACACAAATACCATCCTCCTGAGAGATCCTTCCAATATGTTTAAGTGTCTCTTAAAGTATGGACCCAGAACTGAGCCTAAGCATTTCAGATATGGCCCTGCCCTGTGACAGGGCTCCCGCCTCCCTCTCTAGACACTGTGACTCTGCCAACCCTGTCAACGGTTGTTCAGGCTTCCAGCTGCTAGATCAGACCTTGGTTTACACTGAGCTTGCAGTCAAACAAAATCTCTAGGCAGTTTCACATACAACACCATCGAGACGGAATTCCTTCTTCTTTCGTCATTTTTTTCCTTTTAACCACTAAGTACAACACTTTACTTTGATTCCCTTAAAATCTTATCTTCATTTTGACCCATTCTTCTAGTCTTTCAGATTCAGTTCCCCTGGCCCCAGAGGAGGAAGTTATATTTCAGACCTGTCAGGTGACTCAGCCGCATCTACACAAAGAGTCCTTGTTAGTTGCAGCCAAGCAGCTCTGATTTCCCTGGGGACAACCCGGGACTGTGCAAAGATAACTCTGGGTCTCCTGAATGCCCAGGAGGCTGTGCAGGGAGACAGGGGTTCACCTGAGCCAGGATGCGTAAGACTTCTTTGGAGAAGTGGGCCCCTCCCTGAGAACTTGAGACATAGCTTTCAGAAAAGGTTGTGAGTAACATCTACTTTCAAGTTCAAAACCACTCTTGGGAAATGAAACTAATTGTACAGAAAGGTCAGTACGAATACATACTCTTCCTGGTAGCAAATGGAGGCAAGATTTCCAGACAGCACCTACTGGTGCTCAGTAAATGCCGAATAAACAGAGAATGAATAAATGAGCCAATGAATGAATCAAATATAAATGTGGATGATTTTGAAGCCCCTGTTGATGTAGGCTATGGTTTGCCGGGCACACACACTCGCTGTGCAGTGGGGACGAACGTGGCCCCAGGGTAGGGATAGTACTGCCCAACGTAAAGACCGGGAGGACATGGTGCCCAGAGATCAAAGAGCTGTCTGGTGGCAGAGGAATGGGCTCTGGGAATCGCTGGTCTTTCCCCACGTCTTCTGGCATCTTGTTTTCCTCTCCCATGGGCATTTTATGCTGCCCTCTGTCCCCTCCCTTATCATGTCAGCTGGGAAGAGCTCGTGTAAAGATTAATGCGAAATGAAACAGCCATTTTTTTTGTTTGTTTGTTTTTTTAAGTTATACAATTTTTATTTATTTATTTATTTATTTATGGCTGTGTTGGGTCTTCGTTTCTGTGCGAGGGCTTTCTCTAGTTGCCGCAAGTGGGGGCCACTCTTCATCGCGGTGCGCGGACCTCTCATTATTGCGGCCTCTCTTTTTGCGGAGCACAGGCTCCAGACGCGCAGGCTCAGTAACTGTGGCTCACGGGCCTAGTTGCTCCGCGGCATGTGGGATCTTCCCAGACCAGGGCTCGAACCCGTGTCCCCTGTGGCTCCAAACACGACCACCAGTTTCTTGTCTGCCATGAGGCCGGGCGCCGGAAATGCAGTCCGGAGAGGTCTCCTAGCCGCTGAAACGGCCATTTTGAAAAGCCAGCTGTTTCACGCCTACATTCCCAAGAAAGGTTTGATGTCAAACCAGCTCTTGGGAAGCTCCACATGCTTCACAGCTATCACTGCTCTCATCAGCACAGAGTGCAAGGGATGGAGGGAGCTGGGAGGAAACACATGTAGTTGTTCTCAACTTGGAAAGGGGTAAACTGAGGCAGAGGCTCAGCTAGGGAGTGGGAGGTGACGGGGCAAACAGAAGACACCATTGCTGCTGTTTCCGAGTGTCTACCTGCAACTCCCCAAGCCCTGACCCACGTGAAGTACATTGAATCCTCACCATCTCTTCCAGGAGACAGAGGTGGGGATTTAGAAACCAGCTTCTTCAAAGACACTTACAATTACAAATGCAGGAAGCAGGACCCCAGCTTCTTTTGATTATTTTTTATTTTGTTTTTGGTAATTGACATGAAATAAACAGTCATGAAATAAAACACAATTCTTTTTTTTTTTAACATCTTTATTGGAGTATATTTGCGTTACAATGGTAGTGTTAGTTTCTGCTTTATAACAAAGTGAATCAGCTATACGTATACATATATCCCCATATCCCCTCCCTCTTGCGTCTCCCTCCCACCCTCCCTATCCCACCCCTCTAGGTGGTCACAAAGCACCGAGCTGATCTCCCTGAAAACGCAATTCTTATCTTCCCTATTAGACAGTAAACTCCTTGAGGGCAAGGATGGCATCTTTTTCATCTCTGTGACTCTCCATGGCTCTTAGAGCTGTCCCTTATACATAATAGATGTGTAATAAATATTTTAAAAAATAGTAATGATGACGATAATAAGTGCTTTTCTCACCCAGAAGTACTCAGGCCCATATTCTATTAATATTTACTGAGCCTCTACCAAGTGCCAACCAGCATTTTAAGCACTTTGCAAATGTTAAGCAGTGAATGAGGAGGTTGGGTTTCTTCCCTGAGATAGTTAGTTGCCTGGTTGTGAATGACCTGCCAGTGTGGCCATAGCTCTCCTAAGGTGCAGAAGGAGCTCTGGGATCCAACAGCCTTGCGTGGAATTCCACAGTTCACTTATTCATATCAAATGGTAGTGAAATACATCAAGAAATTCTTTCCACTTATTTTTTTTCACTAAGAAAGCTGCTATTGTGTAATCTCAGCTGAGATGGGGTCAAGTAGGGACACAGCTCCTTTGCCTGTTCTCTGGCTCCCTGGAAATTTCCTGAGATGTTTCTGTGGATCTAATACCATTATAAGTCCAGCTGTGCTTGAGAAACTGAGATGGGATTTGAGTCGTTATTCCCTAAGGACAGTGACCCCTGAATAGTCAAGACACATAATGATGGGGAAGGTTTCCCCAGGTGGTCCCAGGCCATTCCTTAGCATATGTAACAGGAGGCTGTTACACACACAACTGATGCAAATGGAATGAATTATTCTTTTTCCCAGCGGCCCTTGTTACCAAACTGAACTTGAGTCTGCTTGCCAAGCAGAAAAGCCAATTTACTGACACCAGGTTGTGGTGAAGGAAAGTACGTCATTTATTGCAGGCACCAAGCAAGGAGAAAGGGCAGCTCATGCTCAAAAGACCCTAACTCCCCAATGGCTTTCAGGGAAGGGTTTTTTAGGTAACGTCTGTGGGGAGGACTGCCGTGTACATGACTTTCTTCTGATTGGTTGGTGGTGAGGTAACAGGGTGGTGTTCCAGGAATCTCCATCATCAACCTTCTGGTTCCAACCAGTCTGGGGTTTCAGTGGTAGTTACCATCTTCCACCTGGGTGGGGGGTCTTAGTTTCTGTAAAACAACTCAAAGGTATGTGTCAGATTGTTATGTATGTCCCCTGAGGAGGAACTAGGACTCTGTTTTACTTTTCTTGCTTGACTACTTTTCCTTTGTTTCTGCATTCCCTCACTCCTTATGCCTGCTTTTTGGAGCCCAGGGAAGGCCTAGGAGACTATAAATCCTTTTTCTAAAAATAAGACATGGGGAACATGGAGGGGCTTTTGTACCTGGGAAGGCCCCACAGGGTCCTGCTCTCTTCCAATCCTCCCATTTTCTTTGATACTCCTCAACCCTGAGGGGAACAGGGGAGGTGTTGCAGGAAGGGGGACTCCTTCCAGAGCCTAAGAGTGGGCTCTTGTCTAACACTTGGAAATGAATTGTCCGAGGAGACACATGTACTGACAAAGCAAGAGATTTTACTGGAAATTGTTGCCCAGGCAGAGGGCAGCAGGGTAAGGGAACCCAGGAGAACTGCTCTGCCACGTGGCTCCCAGTCTCAGGTTTTATGGTAACAGGGTTAGTTTCCAGGTTGTCTCTGGCCAGTCATCTTGTTTGGCCCAAGTGTGACTCAGGGTCCTTCCTGGTGGTGTACGCATCTCTCAGCCAAGATGGATTCCAGCGAGAAGGACTCTGGGAGGTTGGTGGTCTCCTCCCTCTTTTGGCCCCTCCCGAATTCTCCCGGTTAGTTTTTGGCAGCTGCGCCATGCTCCTTACTGGGACCTGCTGTTGTGAGACAACTCAGGCAAGCAGGCCTGGTGAAGGCAGGTGGTTTCAGTCAACAGTTCCCTGACAGAGGGACAGGAAAGAAAATAAAGTTTTGGAGAGACAGGTTAATTAGAAACTCAGCAGGGGAACTTGGTTTTAGGGACACTCGGTTTCACCCTCATTGGCATCCCGAGAAGTGGAGCAGTTCCTGTAAGGGGTTTTGCTCTGTCCCATCATAGGGTAACCTGTACGGCAGAGACTCCTAGTGTCCCCCAGTATCCATTTTACCTTTCTTCCTCAGGAGTGGACCCCCCAGTATTTAGCAGGCACACAGAGTAAAGGGTGTCCTTCAGCCTCCCCTGTTGGGCACGTCTCTGGGCAATGATGTAAGTGAACGTGATGTGTTGGGGTGGGAGGGAAAGGGGGAGCAGGGGAAGGATAATGGGAGGAATAGGCCGAATGCTGAGGATGGTGAGAAGGCGCCATAAATAGATACTGGGTTCTTGACAACTTCCTGAAGCCGAAGTCCAGACTTCCTTTACACAAGAAAGAAATAGATTTGTCTGGTTTTAACCGTTCGGGGGGTGGAGGGTGGGGTCATTACAAACTGAATCTAAGTCTCACTGGCACTGGGTTAGGGCATGAGGCTGCTTGTCCCGCTGAAGGTTTGAAGACTTCTGGAATTCGAAAACTTACTCCAAGAATTATTTTCCAAGTCATAAGGGGGATCCAGATCTCCATTCCCCCCCTGGCCGCTGCCATCAGCTCAAAACAATCTCAGGAAGGATTCATATAAGGGATCCTTGGGGAGAAAACCTCACTAGGGTCCAAAAATTCTGCATGACCAGAGCAAGTCTCTCAGAGTCTCCTTTGCAAGAGTGTGTTGCGAAAAGCACAGTAGAGACAGATTACATGGTTATGAGGGAGGGAGGGGAAGGGTTTTAATAAGCAGTGAGTAAAAGGCAGCATTTTACAGACTCCCGCCTCTCCACCCGGGTTTCTGTTATTCCTTCCCCCTGCTTCTTTTTTCCTCTCCTTTACCTAAAGAAACACATCATCTCCAATTGCTAGAAATCAGTTTACACATCAGCCAGCCAGCAGTCAGGTCTCTTTAAACTGAGAGTGAAATAAATTCCAATTCAAAAGGACCTAAACACAAAGTAATTAATAATTTATCAGCTCATCTAACTAGAAAGTCCAGGGGCTCCACACGCAGCTGGATTCGGGGTTTTTTTTGGTTTTGTTATTATTTATTTATTTATGTGGCTGTGTTGGGTCTTCGTTTCTGTGCGAGGGCTTTCTCTAGTTGTGGCAAGGCGGGGCCACTCTTCATCGCGGTGCGCGGGCCTCTCACTATCGCGGCCTCTCGTTGCGGAGCACAGGCTCCAGTCGCGCAGGCTCAGTAGTTGTGGCTCACGGGCTTAGTTGCTCCGCAGCATGTGGGATCTTCCCAGACCAGGGCTCGAACCCGTGTCCCCTGCATTGGCAGGCAGATTCTCAACCACTGCGCCACCAGGGAAGCCCCTCAGGGGGTTAAACTGCGTCCTAAGGACTCTCTCAGCTTTGCTCTCCTCTACAAGGATTCCCCCACCCCAGGCGGTGGCAAGAAGGCCACCAGGAGCCATAGGGTCACCTAGTTCCAGCCTAGTCAGCCCTGCGGAAAGCCACATCCTCCTTTCCAATGGTTTCAGTAAAAATCCTGGGACTAACTCTATGACTGACTTGCGCCTGGGCCTATCGCCAAACGCACTGCTGATTGACGGGCCGGACCGCCTATGCTGTGCGGTCCCGCCTGTGTCACGTGTCAGTCCTGAGCCTGGCTGGGGTCAGCCTCCCAGTGAGGGGCGGAGGGGCAATGCTACAAGAAAAGAATCTCAACGCGGCCGAGGAGCCAAAGCGCAGTTTTTAAATCTGTTACATGCAGGGGCACCTCCTACCCAGGCGGCCGACCTGGCTTACTCATTTCGGTGCTCTTCATTAGGGAGAGACCCAGGACGGGAAACTGAGGAGGAGTGGGGTGGGGCGTGGAGCTTGTATGGGTAGGAATTTGGTTTTTTCCAAGCCAAAAGCTAGGAGGGTGGGTCAGCGGCCTTGGAACAAGGTATAAGCCTGTCTTCTGAATCCTAATTGCTTGTTTTGAATGACGGCCGATCTCCGTGGACCCAAGAGCGGGATGTAAAGAGCAGTTCGGTGGGGTGAGGATCCTGTGCTGATGTGTCCAGGGGGGACCCCAGCTCCCCGCAGAGCCGGCCCAGCAAGATGGGCAAGTAGGTCTCACCGCACTAGCTACGCAGGGAGCGCAGCTGTCAACATCACAACCACCGCCTCCCCCAACCCTGCCCGGGGACTGGAAGCTTCAGGGAAATACCTAGATCCCCCACGTCGAGGAAAGCGCTGTGGCCTCCACCGCCAGAAGTGCGCTGTCTGCTTCGGAAAGTCTCCCCTGCCCACATTTACGGATGTAAGGATCAGAAAGGCAACCGCTGCCCCCCATCCCTAACATCATTCTCTGTCACTGTCGCCTTCTGAAACAGGCATTCTCTTGGCTGGCCTAGCCGAGGAGCAAGCCGAGACTCAGACCTGCCCTTTAGGGGACGTGCACAGGGTTGCAGGGACTTTTCATCATTGTGACCACCCACCGCCCCCCAATAAAATGACCAAATCTGCCCTTAGGTCACCAGCACAGAAGCTGGTCCTCGTGGGAGAGTGGCAAATGGCCAGGGCGGCAGCACCACTGCCTCTGCAGACCTCTGTGCTCCAGAACACGGGCTGGTTCACTTACCCACATGCTCCTGCCCCAAGGCTGCCCCTCTCACCTGCCAGCTTGGGCCTGGCTGAGTGTGACCCGCAGGGAGAGCAGGGGCTGAGCCAAGCCTGCGAGGCCCATCCCTAGAAAAAGTCACCTCCTTTTCCCTTCTCCCTGCCATCTTAGGTGCTTGGACACCTGCACTTAGAAACTAGATCGGGAATTTAAGTTTTTCTGCAGTTTGGGGCTAAGAATTGAGGATCAGGTCTATGAGCTCACAGCACAACCTTTTCTTACAACATTTCCTAAAGTCAGTTAAAATTATGGTCATCTCTCAGAACAATTAAGACTGTGGACCCTCCCAGGTCCAACCTAGAGGAGAGAAGCTATGTTCTCATGGAATAAATTAGAAATAATCCTGATTTTTAAAAATCAAGACCAGAAGCCTCTCAACATTTAAACTTTACAGACTAATAGCATCTAAGCTGCAGGGTTAAGCATAACAAACAGCGCATGGTAACAAATATTAATGATATAACACAAAAGCATCAGAAGCAGCACTAGAAATTTGCTGAGGCCACCATTTAATTAATCCAAGTTGAATGTATGGCTTTGCTTACATGTGGTTCCAGGCCAGAGGCATGAAAGCCAGCATTTGTGGGAAAGCCAGGAGGAAAAGCGGCCAGTACAGACCATGTAGCAAAGGAGTAGCCTTCCTCACCCCAACCTTGACGCCCCAGCTTCCAGTGCCCCCACCTTGGGAGGCATGTAGCACCCTTCCTTCTCTTTACCACTGCACTGACCCCACTTATAACGCTGTACTTGCAAGATTGTGAGCTCCTTCAAAGCATGGATGTTGCCCTGTTCGTTTTAGAATCCATGTGTGCTTGTGGAGAGAATGAATGACTGAATGAATAACCCAGCACAAATAAATGGAGAGAGGCAGAGGGGAAGGGCAGCTCTAAGCAGGGAACCTTGCTCTTTCCTAGAAAATCCTTGATGAATCTGGAGAGAGTTGGCTGAACAAAAGATAATAAAGAGTCTGCATTATTATTTAACTTATTAAGTTATTCGAAAAGGTGAGAAAGTGAGTCATGTCTTAGATTGGAAGGAACAGAGATCCACTAAGTTCCCTTAAACATTATAGGGTTTATTTTAAGGCCACACGTAGGGCTTCCCTGGTGGCGCAGTGGTTAAGAATCCTCCTGCCAATGCAGGGGACACAGGTTCGAGCCCTGGCCTGGGAAGATCCCACGTGCCGTGGAGCAACTAAGCCAGCGAGCCACAACTACTGAGCCCGAGTGCCACAACTACGGAAGCCTGTGCGCCTAGAGCCCGTGCACCGCAATGAAGAGTAGGCCCCGCTCGCCACAACTCGAGAAAGCCTGCGTGCAGCAACAAAGACCCAATGAAGCCAAAAGTAAATAAAATAAATAAATTTAAGGCCACCCATAGATAAGGAAGTAAGGGCCATAGACCAAACGACAGGTCTAATGGTGACCCAGGACAAACCACACAGAACCTGCGTGGAGTCCAACAGAGCCCCAGATGTAGTTCAGGAACCAAGAGGTCTTTCAAGATCAAACACAGCCCTAAAAAACTGACACTCTGTCATCTTGCCAGCTGAGCGGCAGGCTCCATCCATCCTTGCCTTCATGCTTTGTCAGTGGGGCAACTCTGGGACTCCTTCTCTGCCCCTGTTCTACCTGTTGCTTATTTACATGATTACTGCTTCAGGACCTCAAACGCCTGCTTTGTCTCTGTCTCCTTTACTAGCAAGTGTTCCCTCTAAGTCTCCTTGTAAAGTTTGCCAAGACAGAGGATCTCATTGGTCACTGGGCTGAGCCTTCACTGGCTGGCCAACCAGAAGCGGGCGGCTGCTTGGACCAGGTGCAGGGCCCAGGGTGGCGGGTTCATGGGTATGACTCTGTGTGTGGGCAGAAGTTCTTTGCAGGGACTGTAGGTGTAGCAGGTGTCCTGAGGGCTGGAGCCTCCAGCCCCTGATCATAGACACGGTATGATTAAAGTGTGAGAGGAGAAGGGCAGAGACTACTTGGAGTAACGTGTCGAGTTTGTGTACTTTTGACAATTCTGGTGTGTTTCCGACAATCATAGAGATTTCTTTTACTCTGCAGAGTTGGTGAACACATATCCCTAGGTCCCCCTGATGCCATGTGTGTGCCCCACTTGGGTCAAAGAATCAACCCTGGGTGTTCAGTGTGCCTTTCAAGCGGATCGTGGATTGGTGGGGACTATAGCGGAAGAGGAACATGAGCCTTGACAGAGATGGTGAACATGTGCCCATGATTTCATTTATGTTAGTAGAGAATGTAGAGGGGTGACAAAGCTGGTTTTTAGAGGATATAGGAACAAAGATTTTGTGCACTCGGAGAACAAAAAGGAATGCTGAAGTAAGAATGGAAAGTTAGATACAAAACTGTTTGTTTAATGTCCTACAGGGGCAACGAAACTATAACCTTTGGGGTTATTTTTTCCTACCAGATAGAAATCATTTGCATCTCTACTAAAAAGTCATTTACATTTTAACAGTTGCTACATAGCCTCATCTAATTTTACAGTAGTATGCATGTCTGGACTCTAATTAATAGTAAATAGTCCAAGTTACCTTCCCCTGGAGAGCCAGATGACCCTCAGATGGGCTCATTAAAACATTGCTTTCATTGAATATGGAAGGTTCTTTTGCCCCTCCCCTTCCCCTCTGCAAGTTTTTTTTTTTTAAATTGGTGTCTAACATATAATTTATTTATTTATTTATTTATTTTTGGCTGTGTTGGGTCTTCGTTTCTGTGCGAGGGCTTTCTCTAGTTGTGGCAAGCGGGGACCACTCTTCATCGCGGTGCGCGGGCCTCTCACTATCGTGGCCTCTCTTGTCGCGGAGCACAGGCTCCAGACGCGCAGGCTCAGTAGTTGTGGCTCATGGGCCCAGTTGCTCCGCGGCATGTGGGATCTTCCCAGACCAGGGCTCGAACCCGTGTCCCCTGCATTGGCAGGCGGACTCTCAACCACTGCGCCACCAGGGAAGCCCCCCCTCTGCAAGTTTTAATCATTATTTTTAACAGGGAGAAACATCAACCACATTTTGCTTCAATGGGTATTAAAGAGGGGAAAATGATAGAGAATTGGGAGGCCAAATGCTCAAGGTGCGGGGCACCAGGGTTCTCTACCTGGCTGGGCAGCTCGCCAGCAGGGTGACCTTAAATTTGATTGCACTGGTTCTCGGTGTCCTCGTCTATAAAATGGGGCTTTTGGACCGTACACTTGGCAGGACTTTGCGCTAAAGGTCGTTTTTTAAATTAAAAAAAAAAGAAAGACACAAAAAACCCCCGATCCCGGCCCCCTCCCTTATCACCCACAGTAATTCTGAGAGAGAAAGAGGAAGGGGAGAACAGGCCCAGAAGCCATTTACTGGGAGAGGATCGTTGTGACTGCTCCAGAAAACACCAGCCAATCATGCATATTTACAGACGGATGAGGGGAGCAGAAATGGGGCTTGTCCTCAAGGAGCGAATTTACAGGCGTTGCTTCTTTCGTTGTGTGTAGCACAGGAGGAGGACGGCGATCACACTTCTCTATCACAAGTCAGATTGCTTGCGGGTCTCCTCTCCTGCTCGCTCCAGCGGCGGCAAAGCCTGCGCGGCTCCCGGGCGCCGCCGCCGCCCCGCGACTCCACCCCGCGGGGGCAGCGGGTGCCGGAAACGCCCCAGCGCGGCAGAGCTCCGCCGGCCGACCCCAGGGACGACCTGCCGCCTCGCGGGCACGGGGCCAGACTCTCCCTGGGGGACTATCAATGAGCCACCCTTGTTTTGTGAAACACACACTCTGCGGTTTCAGGCAACACCAGCCGGTTGCCACGGGCGTTTTCTGTTTTGACAGGAGCGGGGACAGACCGAATCCCCCGACTCTGAGTTGCAGATTGTGGACGTTGGTGTCTCCTTTACCCCGGAAGGATGGAGGGCTGCACCCGCCCTTCTCACATTCCTTTTCAAGTCACCTGACCTTGGCTAAGCGCCAGGTGTTTCCGCTCAGGCTTGAGGCACGGGGGCACCCTTTTCCCTGGCAGGTGAGGTGAGGCGAAAGGATTTTCAGGAAGGCGAGCCTCTTCCTCTTTATCCCCCAGGGATAAACCCCCTTGAACACCCTTTTTTCCTCTCCAGAGTAGATGGAACTGTGGAGCCCTGCACTCCGCTTGCTTCTGCCAGACTCACGAAAGGCCAAGAGTGAACTCTCTCCAGGAACGCCATGCAGGCATCCCAACAAGACGAAGCAAGGAACCAGGGGCCCAAGCAGATAGCCCGGAGGGCTTTGAACCTGCAGAGGGGGTTTGAAAGCTCAGGGCTGAGCACTTGTCCAACAGGGCTGTTCTTGGCTTAGTGAGGCTGGCGCTGCACGGCAGGAAGTGTAGCATCACACACACGCACACGCACACACACACGCGCACACACACACAAATGCATTAATGCTGAAGCACCTCCCTCTCTTTGTAACAACTCAAAATGCCACCGCCTGTGTCCAAATACTCCTTAGAGATTATGCATCATTAGGTTGAAAACCAGTTAAATCATTTCCTAAACTATATTCCAAAGGACATTAATTAGTTCCTTGAGATGTCAGTAGGAATGATATGAAAGGAGTCCATGGTCAATATCAGGATGAGTTTGGGAAATGGCGGGTTAAAAAAATAGGCAACAGAGTTTCTGAGAAAAGGACTTCTCAGAAACCTTAATATAAAAATAGGTGTTTTGAATGGTCAAGATGCCCCAATCTAATTGACAGTGGAATTCTTTCTCTGTGGGTCTCCCTTTGGGTGGACACACCTCGGACAACTCTTAGCCACCCCCAGGGACTTTTGTATCCTCTGCAGTGTGAAGCACAGAGCTGAGTGCTCAGAAGGCCCTTACGTTTTGACTGAATTGAACACCTTCAGAACTCTGGCAAACCAGAACGTGTGAAGCTACCAGGAAGGAGGCCAGAGTGTCTGGAAACCACTGCAAAGATGACCTCACAAAGAAACCAGCGTGGCGGGGCTCCCAGAGTGCTCAAGGGGGTGCGTCCTGCCTGAGAGAGAGAAGGTTGCCAGCGCCTTTGGCTGGCGTGGTTCAAGGAAGCTGAAATAGCCCCGGTGATTGGAAGAGAAGTACGTGTGCACGAAATTATTCAAATGCTGACAGGTGGGCTGGAGGTCTCCTCTCCTGCTGGCCTGGCAGCCTCTGCGTGGAAAGCCTTGCCTGGGAGGTGGGTCCCAGCCACTCTGGTGAGATGCTGGAAATACAAGCCCAGCAGATACAATGGCTGTGAGTCACAGTAAAGCACCAGCTGTCAAGTACTCAGGAGAGAAGCTGAAGCCAGGAGACTCACTGAGCTGTGAGTGCAAAAGACAAAGAGCTGAGTGTCAGTCCAAGGTCGGGGGGGCAAAACCCTGCCTCTTCCGTTCCAGGAGGATGCCACCCAAGCACGCCCATTCCTCCCAGGCCAGGGCCAGCGGGGATCTGCCTCCGCCCGTGAACAATTGGGTGAGCAGCCCAGCACCTGTCAGGGTCCCAGCACTTCAGCTGCAGCCTCCCAGGCTTGGAAATCTGGGTTCTGTTTCCCGAGGGTGCTCTGTGCTAGCAAACCTCTCCGAGCAGCTACAAGCTCTTGGCTCCTAAATGTTTCCAGTTTAACTGGCCTGGCCCGTGCCTGAGGCCTTGTATTCAAGATCCCAGCTCTAAAGAAAGAAAAGAAATGAAAAGGTAGGTGGCCTGCACTTCTCCAGGGCTGGTGGGCTCCAAGCCTCCTGACTCTCAGTGTGCTGGACCGCACAGAGCAGCTAGGGTGTTTTTTGGCCTGGGCGACTTTTTTTGCTCACAGGTCACAGTCAAGCTTCTTAAACTTGGATGACAGTAAAGCAATGACTAACTGGGTAATTAAAGCCACAAGTCAGGAGGCCTGAGCAGGCCCCTCCTCTGGAACCTCCTCCAGTGGCCTGTTCCACAGGCGATGCCCCTTGCTCTTCCCCACAGCAGAAACGTTTCTGTGAATGTAAAGCCCTCTGCGGTGACCTTCACCTCCTCTCAAGGTCACTTGTCCATTGCTCCATCCCCCCTCCCCACCCCACCATCCCTGTCCACTGCAAGGAAGGAGGAAATCTAACCACACTCCCCGCCCGCTGCCCCAACGGGAACATGACAGAAGGTTTCCAACTAAAACCAAAGTTACTCCACAGCGCTTCCTGCCAGGCTGACATGCTGGAGGGCATGGCGTGCTTCCCTCGGCTCTTTCTGTTCTACAGAACTTCTCTGCTTCAGGCACTCGAGAGCCTCCCCACTTCCTGGGGAGAGTGGATGAGAACCTCAACGCTGACAAGGCCGCAGCTGAGAAGAGCTGGCTTGCTTCAAAGGCCCTGTCTGCTCCGGGTCTGGAGCTCTTGGTGAAAGTCTCTCCCTGCTTCTGAAACAAAATGAATAGCTGCTGAAGTTTACGAGGTCCCCAGAGACATTTCTGTGTGCCTCCCTCTAACAGCGGGCCCCTGGGCCTGCACAGCAAAGCCCCTAAGCTCCCCTCGGCAGGGATGCTCTCTGTGGTTTACGCCTCTTTGATGCCTCTGCCCTCTTTCTGGCTGGCCCTCTGGCTGCCACTGCGTCCTCCCTCTTCTCCACCTGCCGTCTATCCCTCCTGCATCCCTGTCTTAAGCAGCAGCCCCTTTTCCACTGAGGAGACATGGGTGGAAGAGGAGTTACAGTTGGGGATGGGAGGGCTATATGATTTTTGTATGCTATTCCAGAATAGGTCTGTGGTTATTTTAATTTAAAAAAAATAATTTATGTTCCCTCCAAATCTTTGAGGATCTTTGATTGCAGGAAGTTGTGGACCATGCTAATCCCATGGCTCTGTGATGGTTACCCGCCTTGGCAGGCTGCTGCTTACGCTGGGATATAACAACCAGGACATGAGAAGCAAGAGTAATTTGGGTTATTACTTTTTAGCAAGAATCTCTTTCCACTGAAACTGTAAAACTCTAGAAGGCAGAGCCTCTCTCACATTGAACCTCATAGTCTTGAGATAATGCCTGGAAAACAGTAACTGTTCTCAGAAGATGTGTGTTTGTTAGGTTACTGTCATTCCTTAAAAAAAAAAAAAAGATTAAAGAAGTCACTCTCTGTTCTCAAGATGCTGCACGTGTAAGTGTGTAGGCCACATACATGTTGAGAAATTGCACATATATCGTCTTCATCTCGTATCGCCAAGAACTGATGTTACCAAACCTCTTGTCTCATCCACTGTCATCTGTGCTTAGCAGACTAAGACATAGCAAACCAGAAGAACTTTCGGGAAACCTGCAGACATTTGAGGGCATTTGAGACAAAGAAATCCAATGGAGTTCTAAACGTAAATGAGAAGCAGAAAGATGGTCCTGTTGTGAAGTGACCCCAAGCCTCAGACCTGCCCTGGATGTCACCAAGTGCCTCTGGCCTTCGGGGCCGTTGAAGATGCTCAGCTCGGCGTCTCTGCTGTGGCTGGACTTCCTGGCCAGCCAGGCCCGAGGGCGGCAGAGGAGGGAGTGCTGTGGGTGTGCTGGGTGAGGTGGGCGGAGCACAGTGACTGCAGGGGTGACTGCAGGGAGGAGACTTAGGACAGAGGAAACCACAGGACGGATGACCCCCTCTGCAGAAGCGACTTTCTGGCCCCCTCGTCCCCCAAACATGCTCTCCAACTAAAAAATATTAATTGTGCATAATTCTGAAGGCCCACACGTGTGTGTATGTCTATACCTGTGTGCATGTGCTACCATATTTCTTTGTTCCTGGGGAGAAACATAAGCTACAAGCCTCACATGCCTCTTCATTGTTGAGTTACTACTGCTTAAAAAGTCAGAGAAAAAAAGCTCAGTCCAACCGTCTATGAACAGACAAATTTAAGCAAGAATGGCTCGAGTTCCCGCCAGTTGCTGATGAGGCAGTTATTAAGTGTGATGACAACCACCAATTTAGTGAAGGGTCACTAGTTTGTTTGTTTGTTTATTTTTAAATATTGAAACCCTCTCAGGTATACTTGGATCCCTTACTTGAAATCATAGCAAATAGTAGCATTATGGTGACAGAAAGAATTCAACCACTTCCTGGCAAGTAATGAGTATTTCATTTTATTCTACTTTTCTAGAGTTAGTTTAGAAGTCACATCAAAGTAAACTTTTCGCTGATCATCCTTGAGTTTGCTGATCCCAAGAAGGGATTCAAGGGCAGGATCCCCTGGGATCCACTCTGAGCAATGGGGAGTCCCTGTCCCCCAGGCCATCTGCTGTCAACAAGCCAGGGGACTGGACCTGGAGGGCTGCGTTTTGGTCATAATGAGCCATCTGGCTGCCTGGCAGAAGGAGCCCATGGGAGTAGGTGTCTGAGATGTTACTGACATTACCACTGACCTTTGCCAAGGAGTGGGTTTGGTTTTATCCAGAATGGCTCAGCCTGGTGGTAAGAATACATCATCTTGGTCCAGGACACTTTCAGGGATTAGGCTCAAAATCCTCAGCCTCCAAACTGAATATCTTCTTATAATTACTTTTTTAATTGAAGTATAGTTGATTTATGGTATCGTGTTAGTTTCAGGTATACAACAAAGTGATTGAGTTTGTTTTTTTTGCAGATTATATTCCATTATAGGTTATTACAGGATATTGGGTATAATTCCCTGTGCTATATAGTAAACCCTTGTTGCTTATCTATTTTATGTATAGTAGTTTGTATCTGTTAATCCCATACTGCTAATTTGTCCCTCCCTCCCTCCTTCACTCTCCCCTTTGGTAAACCATAAGTTTGTTTTCTGTGCTTTAGTCTGTTTCTGTTTTGTACATAAATTCATTTGTTTTATTTTTTATATTCCACATGTAAATGATATCATATAGTATTTTTCTTGGTCTAACTTACTTCACTAAGAATGATATTCTCTAGGTCCATCCATGTTGCTGCAAATGGCAATATTTCATTCTTTTTTATGGCTACTTGAGTAATATTCCACTGTGTATATATACCACATCTTAAGCCAATCTTCTGTTGATGGGCACTTGAGTTGCTTCCATGTATTGGCTATTGTAAATAGCGCTGCTTTGCATGTCGGGGTGCATGTATCTTTTTGAATTAGAGTTTTTGTTTTTTCCAGGTATATACCCAGGAGTGAAATTGTTGGATCATGTGGTAGTTTCTTAAGGAACCATACTGTTTTCCACAGTGGCTGCACCAATTTACATTCCCACCAACAGTGTACGAGGGTTCCCTTTTCTCCACATCCTCTCCAGCATTTATTATTTGTAGGCTTTTTGGTGATGGCCACAAGTTGAATATTTTGTTGAGCGCTAGGGGCGTATGCTGCACCTGGGTTGTTCTGGGACTTCGTCCTGCCCATCCCTCTACCTATCAAGGAGGGGTGTCTCTACCTACATTGTTGCTCTTGCATGTGTCCTGACCAGCCACAATGGCAGGGCCAAAGCCTGGCTTCTGGAGGTTTCCTTTGTTTTTTAGATAAATGTGCAATTTAAGGATAAAGAGAGTTTGATATATAATGTAGCTTTAGAAGAAATCCTTTAGCTATTCCTTGCTCCCAACAAAATGCCACCCCCAAGATTTTCCCACGTAGAAATTCTGGAGCCACTACTCATCTACTGGGACGTGTGTCATGAATAAATTGTTTCTGCTAGAGTAACAAAGTGCATAAGTGATTAACCTTTTAAAAACTAAATGAAACGTCGAGGTTGTCCATATCGTAAGTTACTCCCATGTTACTTGGGTTTGGATGTTTTTCTAGGTGGGAGAGGAGATGGTGTTACAGTCTGTATAATGGGTGTCACACCCAAGGAAGTCCAGGGAGTGGGCTATGTTATTAGGGGTTGTTGGGAGCAGGGGCAGACAGAGGCGGAGGGCAGGTGAGCACTGCCGATCCCTGGCCCTGGAGCAGGGTGTTACACAGCAGTAAAGAAAGGGGATTTCGAGGGTCTTAGAAAGCCAGAGAACTTCCTTCCCCTCCAACCAAGGAAATCACCAAGGAGATGGATTTAGCTCTTAAGACTTAATAGCCTCCTTTGGGGGTTCTGCTTTTTTGGGAATAGAATATTGGAGCACAGCCAGACCAGTCCTCTGAGCCAGGTTTTCTACTCAGAGTCTCGGACTGTGGCTAGAAGTTGTGATTTGCTTGGTCTGAGGAATTTTGTAAATTCAAGGTGTCGTCGTGTTAAAATTGGGAGAATTCGGGTAACATGGAGACTTCTGACTTCTCTAAAGAAGCAGAAGTGTTGGCAACATTAGGCTGTCATTGGTGCATGGCAACAGCAGGCGAGAGCAGGTGCTGGCCGACCCCGTTAGCTGAGGCACACCCGCTCCCCCCTACACACGTACCCGTGCATCCCCCCTCCTGCTTGGGTGCCCTGCAGGCAGGGAGGGTCCTGCCATGGACCACCGCACCCCTGTTCTCCCTGCCACTCAGAAGCAGTCTAGACACACACTTCTGGATCAAAGTCGGCCCCCAGAGCCACGATGTATTCCTGCCCCTGCCCTCACACAAACACAAAAGGCGCCTCCCCATTTACTAAAGCCAAAGAATGTCAGGATTAACCCACGATTGAAACTTGTGAAAGAAGAGCTCAAGGCA
Source organism: Balaenoptera physalus (assembly GCF_965194825.1). Taxonomy (NCBI): domain Eukaryota; kingdom Metazoa; phylum Chordata; class Mammalia; order Artiodactyla; family Balaenopteridae; genus Balaenoptera; species Balaenoptera physalus. Next base: position 50,423,384 of record NC_138883.1, read on the forward strand.
GCTTTAGCCTTAGCATTCCACAGCTCCTCATTAGAACAGGGACTTTTTGTGACTCTGGGACAGCTGGAGACACATGACTGCTTTCAAAATCTCACATGAAGGGTGCCGGCCTCAAGGACGCAAGGCAGGCTTGTGGGGTTCCTGACGTGCTCCTCGGACTTGGGGCAGGCATGTTGGGTGTTCCACACCACAGCACAATGGCGAGAAGGACCGGGCCATCAGGAGAAAGGTGGTGGACAGTCACAGTCTGGGCCAAGGTCCCGGGGGCCCCAGGCGAGGCCAATTCACTGACTCCGAAGCAGAACCAGCTAAGAAACAGGCACGGCCCCGGGGCCCTCTCCCACATGCCACGCAAGCCGCACGCTCTGCGGGCTGTCTGCTCCCCCGGGTACACGCCGACTCGATCACGGGGCTTCACGGGGAGGGCCGCCGTCTCCTCTGGGCTGAGTTGTGTGGAACTGCGCAGAGTATGCTTAAGGGGGCTTTGGAGTCAGAAAACACAGGAGCCCCGCGAGGCATCTTGGATAGCATCTGCTCCAGGGTTCCCAACGGTGACTGATCTTCAGAATCACCTAGAACACAAACCCCAGATTCTGAGGCTCCAGATCCCACCTCCGCAGCCTACCCTCCAAAACACACACAGTGATTCTGCGGACCAGTCAGGTTTGGGAAACCACTGGTATCGTCCAAACCCTTCACTTCTGTTTCTGAAGTACAATCCTGGGTTAAGTAACTTTTCTAAGGTCACACAGCTGGTTTGGCAGGATTGGGCTTAGAGTACGGGTCTCTTGAATATAATCCAGGGCTTTTTCTACAACACACCACCTCCTGGAGGTACCCATGAAGGGAACGCCAGACGACCCCAGAGGGTTTGGGTAAGGAAAAGGCTAAGAAGCATAGTCTTTGTGCATGTGAAGTAACCCCAGATAGTTTCCCAAATATTGGCTCCCACTGTGGTTTATGACTCAGATGCCACAGTCTCATGTCATCTGGGTAGGAGATTCTGCTTCTGGCTCTATAATTACCACAGTTTCACTTGTCCTTTGAGAGGTCAGGGAAAGAACTGTGCATGTGTGTATAGACTTCTCTGTGCCTCAGTTTACCTCTATAGAAAATGGAGAGAATGGCGGCACCCTTACGTCTGCCTCGTTGGAGCTCTGCAGACCTATTGCATGACCACACAAAGGCACCCTGTGATCCCCTAGGCAGAGAAAGAAGCCTTCCGTACCCACACAGAGCTAGTCTTAAAGTCAAGGACACTCTTGCCACATTTTAAATAGTTCTATGTCAGAATACCACTGTGACTCCTCTAGCTACCCGGCATGCCCTCCAGGAAGGGCTGCTCGTCTTCTCCTGGTCTCTGGAGGGCTGGTGAAATATTTCCTGTGGGTGATCTTGGGAGGATCCCCAGTTTTGAAGGACTAAACAAGATTAAAAAAATTAGATACTGCTACTAGTAGTAAATAGCTGGCATTGAGTTGTTATTAAGTGCCAGGCACTCTGCCAAACACTTGACATGCATTTAATCCTCACTACAGCCCTATAAGTGAAGTGTCATGAGTATTCCCGTTTTACAGACGTGGAAAATGAGGCTCAGAAAAGTTAACTTGCCCAAGATCACGTAGCTGCTAAGTGACGGAGCCGTGATTCAAACCCACATACTCCAGTCTCCAGGGGCAAAGCTCTGATAAAGGGGCTGGATGACAGGTCACTGTCATCATGAGGTTAACCCTCCACGTGACACTGCCTTGTACTTGCTAGTGGGATGTCACGCCCTGATGCAGCTCAAGCCAAGGGCAGCTTGGGCGCTGCAGCTGTGACTGTCTGCTGGGATGTTCACAGCTCCGTCAGTTCAGGGACTGCCTGACCCAGCCTGACCAAATTAGAGCAGCTAATGGGCGTGACATAATTTGACATGTACATTGTTAGCTGAACCCCTTGGGAGATGATTTTAAATAGAGACAATACCATGCTGTGAACTATTTTGGGTTACGGAGCCCTTATTCTCTAACTCTTGCAGGAAAAAAGAATTGTGTCGTGATAAACTGAAAACCCCCAAGAAGCTGTTCCAGGGTCAGGAGAGCAGCAGCCTAGCTGGATTGGCAGAGATTCTTCCTGGGAGTTTCAGGGATTTCACCCTCATTTCCTAGCACTTTATCCCCCAAACATTCCCAAAACCCTAGTTAAGAACCGCTAACTCTATCCATCCTCCTCCCAGAGACTCCCTAACCAGGAGGATTCAGAACCCCAGTCAAAATCCAGCACTGGTAAGACTGCAAAACAGGCACAGCATGAAGCCCGCATATGCACCCCGCATCCTGCTTTTACCTCTCTCAGGCGCACAGAACTAGCAATCTACCCAGGGCCGTGCTGAGGGACCACGCAAGTCCACTCTCTCTGGGCGTCACCCAATGCCCAACTCCTAGTTACAGCCAGTCTTCCCCATCCTATTTCCCATGCCCTCATACTTGCTTCCTGACCTTCCTAAAGAGTCTGCCTCCCTGTGTGCTTGTGCCACGATCCTCATGGCTTAATATGTGCTCATCCTCTCAGGCAAGGCCTACTGACTCTATGACACGTAACCAGCACCCAAGAAATGTTTAGTGTTGAATTAATGAATGAAAGTAAGAATAACAGTTTCTCTGGTAATCCCATGCCTTACTCCCAACCATTAAGTCCAATACTGGCTTTCAGGCTAATAAAAATGAATTTGGAAGCAAAAGACCTTTGCCTTTTAAAAAACTGAAGCCCTTGAAATAACACTACTTGAGAAGGATAACCAGGAGAGATATAGAGCACATGGTGGCCTTCCCATATGCATTTCTTTTTTCCCCTTCCTAGCAGGGCCCCATACTTCCCAGCCATGCATTTGGGAGGGATTAACCTAATTGCAGTTCTCTGGGTGGACCTCGGACTGTTCAAGCCATCCAGTCGGTTCCATTGTCCTAGCTACCCTAGCCACAGTGATTGGCTTGGGGATGGCCACCTGGTCCAGATATAAGGAGATTTTGCTTTTGTGATCATTAGGTGGGACAGTCTAAGAATAAAACCATGGCAGACTAAGAAGAAATGGAAAGACACTGGGTCCTCATTGGCTTGTCCATCTACTACATCTGGCCTTACCTAAGCCCACCCAACCTCTGGTCTTCTCAATTACATAAGCAAACAAAGCCTCTTTTTGTTTAAGCCAAATGAATACATAATACAATAATATATAACCCCTTGATTCCTTTTATGATTGAGCTCAGAGACTATTTTGTCAAGTTATATCACCTTTATTTTACAGCTAATTTAACTTAAAAAAATAAACATACCGAAAAACAAACAAATAAAATCCCTAATTCTTCACTTTCTGCTCAAAGCCTTCCAAAGATTCCCTAGGCTTGTGATGTCCCAAGTGAAGGAGGAAATAACAGTGGTTTCAATCAGATAGAAGCTTATTTCTCTCTCATACAAAATAAGGCTGGATTCTGGCTGGTATGGGAGCTACAGTGTCATCAAAGTTCCAGGTTTCCTCTATCTTTTTGTTCTGCCATACTTAGCATATGGCTTCCATCTTGAATTCACTTCATGGTCCAATGTGGCAGCTAGAGCTCCAGCCATCACATTGATCGTCCTGTTCCAGGAAGGAGAAGGGAAAAAAAAAAAAGATTACGTCAGTAGTCTAGCCCCTCTTAAGACGTCTTCACAGAAGATCAACCCAACAACTTCTGCTTGTATTTCAATGGCCAACCCAGCTGCAAATGTGGCTGACAAATGTAACCTTCCAGCTGGGCACATTGTCATCCAGTTTAAAATCTTGGTTGTGTTATGAAGGGAAAAGGGGAGAGTAGATACTGGGTAGGCAACTAGCAGTTTCTGCCCCACCCCACTTAACAACCAAGCCTGGCTTCGGTGTTCAGTTCTTTTTTTTTGAATTTTATTTTATTTTATTTTTAATACAGCGGGTTCTTACTAGTTATCTGTTTTATACATATTAGTGTATATATGTCAATCCCAATCTCCCAGTTCATCCCACCACCACCACCTCCGGTGTTCAGTTCTGTCGGTCGGTACCTGCTCCTCCAAAGAGACCCCCTGGTTCAAGCTGCAATTACTCTCTCTGCAGACCCTTAACATCCCAAGTTGGTCCCCCCTCCACCCTGCCCTCCACCTGCCAAGGATCTTCTGACCAGCATCTTCTGATTTATCCAGTTGAGAAGCACTTTTTGAGCCAATAAATAAATAAATGAGAACACTTTAGTCTTTCATTAGAATCTTGGCTTCAGTTTAACTCATAGCACACTTGACCTTCTTCTCTGTCATGCTCTATCTAGTCAGACCCCATTCGTACTTACCCTTCTTCATTCACCAGTCTCCCTTGAACTATGTTCTTTCCAACACAGGTCTGCTCTTCAATATCAGTTTCTAACTTCTTTCTGACATTAACGTTCTCGGTCCCATGGGTAGGAGCCTAGGGCAGCAAGGACTATGGTCAAAAATAGCAGCTGAGTGGGGGCTGGTTTGCAAATCTTCATGGATGACAGGGTGTGATTTTGTCTGGGGACAGGTGACTGAGGCCAGGGCAATGACTTCTTTTTCACTTCTCCCAAGGCCTTCTGACCCGTTCTTGTACATTTCACATCCCACGGACAGCATTGCAGGCCTCAGTTAGCAACGAACAGCACACACAAGGCAAATCAAACAATAATAATGAAGTGAATTATTGCCTTGCTAGAGGCAACACATCTGCTCCTCCGTACATCACCTGCACAAAAGCAGAGAAAAATAAGAAAAAATAAATCAATGTCTGATAATGCTAAAAAAATGTGTTACCTTGAGTCCTCATATAAAATTAAATTTTCCCATTTTGATTTTAATTATAAACTGAAAGCTATTGTAACTCAAAAATGTACATTCTCATGTCTTTTCAAATAGCAACATCATTAGGCAGATGTGAACAATTATCCCCAACTGGATTTTTTTTAAGTTAAATTCTACAGAGGAACAGATAGGTTACGCTTTAAATCCTTGGTTTAAAACTAAACCTATGAGACACAATATTGTAGGTTTAGCCAAAAGGGCTTGACTTTGGATTTAGAAAGTTTAATTGATCCAGTCATCCCTTTTATTAAAGCTATCCATGTATTTTTAAACCAAAGAATTGTAATAATGCATATTTTAGGGCCAGAAGCATTCATCATCTTGACGACCAAGTGATAAACGGTGAAAAGATTTGAGATCTAAGATACTCTGTTACTATATTGAACGGTCAGGTAAAGAAATTCCAAGGGAAGGTGTTGGCATATGTCCCCTCTGCTTTTTAATTTCCAATGACAGCCAGTGACATCACCATTCCAAATATTTCCCATTTGGATTAAACAGAACTTGATTCTCCAGGGAAAACTGGCAGCATAAACTAAAAAGAAATGCATCTTGCTGAAAAGCCAGTCTGTACTCAGGTGTCATACCACCATCAGCGTGACAGGATCTCCACGGAAAAACAATGCTGGGAGTGACTTCACTCCCCTAGAAGCGCGGTCACCAGTACCCAAGGATGTCAGGGGAACTGGTTGGATCTCAGAGGACTGTCCTTTTGGTGCAGGAGAGGACATACTGAGGAAGGCAGATGCTGAAATGGATAGGGCTTATCTCACAAAGGTCATTTGAAGGAAAATTTACCAAGGAATGACATTCTCCTCTATCTTGGAGTAGAAGACCAGCCAGATACCGGCAGCCCTACAGCCTGGGCTTCTTTCCAGGGCTGCAGCTCCCCTACAGGTGGTTGAGCAATGTCACCCTGGCAGCACCGAAACCCCGGACAGGCCTCTGAGACTGGGGAGTCTGACCAATAGCTCACTGATGAGAAACTGCACTGTCCTTGGAGACATTGCCTTGCCTAGACTTTAAGAACCTCCCTTGTTTTTTCCCCTCCAGTATACCACAGCCAGATTTCCTCTCCCCTTCCTGCTGTAGTATTTTGCTCCGAGGACCTTGAGCCACAAAGCTGGGGTGGGGGGGCGGGTGTGCATATCATTTTACACAAGAGGCATAGGTCCTGTACAACTAGCTGTGTGACGTTGGGCAAGTCACTTAACTTCTCTGTGCTTCAGTTGCCACAACAGTGAAGTGGGGATTATGACTGCGTTCACATGAAATGGCTGTTAACCAGCATTCAGCGAAATCCTACTGGAAAGTGCTGAGGAACAGTGCCTGGCTCATAGAGCTCCACAAAGGCTGGCTGTCACTGCAACTGACAGGGGAGAAGTTTCTCCCTGGGTTTCCACTCCAACACACGTTTGCCTCTCCCAACATGGGACAAAGATGATAAGAGAGTGAAATGTCTCACGTGGCCTAGGAATCCTTTCATTCCGTCAGTGGTTCCTGAGATATCAAAAGATATCTATGTGTGTGTATGTAGATTCTTTTAATTTCCTAAAGACTATGCTGATTTGGTTACTTTTTTATCTAATGGTGAAAGGCTATGTATTCAACTGTTAGTGCAGGCTTCAGGAACATGTGGATAAAATGTAACCAGCGTTATCTTGGTTCAAATTCCTTTTTTGTGACCAACTGTTGTCTCAATGAACCTTCGCAGGGTTTTTGTTGGTTTTTTTCTTAGTTACAGCAGAGAATAAAATAAACACATCCAGACCTTCTCACACAGATGTAGGCTGATGCCAGATTAGGTCTGTGGAGGCCTCATTTTGGCTCCCCTGGTCACCATGCCGAACAGATTTCATGCACGTTGAAGACAGTCCATTAGTTCTTGGCAAGGAGAATGAAGTTTTCAAAGCTGCTTTCTCTAACAAGCTCCACTCCCCACCCCCGCTTCTCATACACAAAACCCTGCTGAAGGGGAGAGGCTCTCCCCCGTTTGTGGAGAAGAGAGGTCAACCCCATCTGAGATCACCCCGCCAGAGCCTTGACAGTCATCATCTGCAGGACGGCCCTGGACGGTTCTCCATCATTAGATTCCCAGGGTACCACCCAGAGTAAAAGCTCTCCTTCCCGCTCAGGAAAGAAGCATTTTTATTTCACAATCATACAATGAGAGATTTGAAAAGTAGTTTGCAAACTTCTCTGCCTCTAGGGAAGGCGTGTCCATTCACGACCGAAATTTTCTCTCAGTGCATTAGGCGTTGCATTGACTGAGCTTCTGAGCTCTCACAGTGCAGCCGAAAAGGAAACAAAGAAGTTTTGCCTCATTTGTTACAATGGAAATGTAAGCCATGATGATATGGGTTGAGCTAGGGTTCTCAATGGAATCTTTAGACTGGTTCCTGGGAGGAAAAGCCAGTAGGTTTCTGTTATAGTACCAACTGCCACTGGGCGTGGGTTCCTTGACCTAAATGTGCTGTGAGCAAGGCTTCCCTTCCCATAAGGGAGTGAGCACTGTAGTGAAAGGTGCTGAGGTGCTGAGGATCAATATTCACCAGCAACCAGCATCGCGGAGTGTGGTTACCATGGTAACACTGTCAGCCCCAAATGACTGTCATGAGGTGAAAAAATTCTCTTAAAATAAATGAAACCAGAAAAGGTATATTTATCAACCTCTTACCAAACACCTATCTGTGTGCAAAGTAGAACCTGTTCCTTAAGCTACAGATACTAGAAGATTCGGAGAAATTTCATGACATAAACATTTTCTTAAAAGAATTGTTATTCTCACCCCCTAAAAATGGTCGGTAAAAATAACGAATACAGATTTTTTGTTTAAACAGGGAGAGTTCTAAGGAGTGATTGGCCTATACACTTAGATATTATGCAGTTATGACATTAAAATTCTGCACTAAACTACCAATAGTTTGTTTGAAATTCGCAGAATGGTACTTGACTGGGAGTTTTCTTCTAAGTTGTACAAATTATTTCCGGCAGGACCAATAAATGAAGTGTCATAAAATGTTTCCCATATACAATGGGAAAAAGATATTGGTCACACAACTAAAAACACGCGGGCACGGTTTTTGCCCTGCTCTTGCGAAGCTCCATCTGCGCTTGCCTTTCCTTATGAACAGAACCACCATTTTATTTAGAGCAGCAGTGTGTCCAGCCAGAAGACCCAGTTTCACAGCCTCCCTAGTAGTCAGAGGTGGCCAGGTGATACGGTTCTGGGCAGTAACGATAGGCAGAAGTCTCTGGGGCGGATATTGTTGGGAGACAGTTCTCTGTGGTCTCTCTCATTTCTGTATACCTTGCAAGCAGGGACACTTACTGATAGCAACAGAGTATCTTCCCAAGGATGCTTGCATAGCATACAGCCTTGGAAGATAGAGATGCCGTCTCTCCAGAGCGAAGGGGAGGCTTGCTTAGAACCTTGGAAGACAGGGATGGTGTTTCACTCCAGAGCAAAGGGCAGGCCTGCCTACTGCCAATTGTGTAAGATTTGGGGTCCCTGGGTTCAAGGTTCCTCTCCCGTGAGGCAACCCACTGAGTGCACCGGCATTCCTGTGGGCCTATCTGTATCACCCCTATGGGACTTGAGGGTGAGGAGAACTACCGCAAATCGTGCTGCTTGCTGTGTACTGAGTAATAGTGCTGGCTGCCTCTGACCTAGGAGTCTCGTGACTTCTGCCAGCAACCATGAAACCATGGCAGGCTAACTTCTTAGCTTGCAAACAGGATGAAACCTCAGGCCCTTCATTTTTCTTGGTTGGATAAAAAAGAAAAGTAGGAGAAAGCTCTTGCCCCATGGCCCTTCTCCTTTCTTCCTGCCCTGAGGTACAGCAACCATTTGGGAACCACGTGGTGACAGCATGAGGACACAGGTCTGCATGCTAAGGATGGCAGGGCAGAAAGATGATGAACCTGGGTCCTGATAGAGAATTACTGTGCCAGCCCTGGGTTGCATAACTTCAGGCTTGTTATATGAGATGAATGAGCCTCTACTTATCGAAGTCAATGTTGTTTTTCTCCAAGCAAATGCATCCCTACGAGTTTGTATCAAACATAGTAATTACATAATAGTAATTGTGTCAGACATATGCAACTTAGGGCATGTATGTTGCTACCTTCCTTACTTCTTGATCTGGATTCTACCTTTCTGTATATTAAAATTATTACATGTATCTTTTATAAGCTAACTCAAATCCTTTTGGGAAAATCAGGTAAAAGTCAATTCAGTAAGTACAACTTAGTCCTGGGCCACATTTATCCCTTAATTATGAGCTATCCCTTAAGTTATTTGTCAAGAAGGCAGTAAAAACAATAGGACTATCTCTTTCTGGAAACATCTACCACATGCCATGAGGTCTGTTTAGTCACCAGTATGTATCCAGCACCCAGCAAAATGGCTGGCTCATAGCAGGCCCTCAAATTCGTATTAACCAAGTATTCATGAAAGGTCTCTCTTTAGCAGATGTGTTGGTTATGCCCCCCCAAAATCAAGATTTAACACAGAGTATTTCAATACATTAGGTCTGTCGTTTGACTATAATAAGCGTTTTAAGAAAAGACCACAGGTCAACTTCAAAGAAACAGCTTCTTATCTTTGTTCCTTATGACTATAAAATGCTGCATAACTTAACAATGGAATCCAGAGAATCTGTTCAACCTTGAAAACTGGTGCAATAGGATACCAGAAGTAATAACAATCATCATCAGAGATTAACACATCTTTGAATGTCATGTACACAAATTATTTTTAGAACATTAGACAAAATTTGAAACTTGTGTCAGGGGACTTCCCTGGTGGTGCAGTGGTTAAGAATCCGCCTGCCAATGCAGGGGACACGGGTTCGAGCCCTGGTCCGGGAAGATCCCCCATGCTGCGGAGCAACTAAGCCCCTGCGCCACAACTACTGAGCCTGCGCTCTAGAGCTCGCGAGCCACAACTACTGAGCCTGCGTGCCTTAGAGCCTGTGCTCCGCAACAAGAGAAGCCACCGCTATGAGAAGCCTGCACACCGCAACGAAGAGTAGCCTCCGCTCGCTGCAACTAAAGAAAGTCCATGCGCAGCAACGAAGACCCAATGCAGCCAAAAATAAATAAAATTTTAAAACAACTTACCAGAAAAGAAGAAAGAAACTTGTGTCAGGAAGAAAAATCAAGCAGTGCATAAGATGAGACTATAGGAGGGCAATTTAGAACTTACACCAAAAATAGAATAAACCAAAAGATACTGTGCACGATAAGATGAGTTACAAATATCCTAAGTATTATTTTCAGTATATGTTATGATTCTTAGTTTCGGTTCCAAACCTAAATTATATGAAATTATATATAATATGTGTCCTCGGTATGATTTCTGTTTAAATATCTCTCCAAACCAAATGAAATACCATTTCACACCCATTAGGATGGCTATTATTTTTGAAAAAAACGGAAATCAGCAAGTGCTGGCAGGATGTGGAAAAAATGGAACCCTTGTGTGTGCTGGTGCGACTGTAAAACGGTGAGGCTGCTATGGAGAACAGTTTGTGGTTCCTCAGAAATTAAACACAGAATTACCATATGATTCAGCAATTCCATTCCTAAAGAACTGAAAATAGGGACTGAACCAGATATTGCACACAAGCGCTCATAGCAGCATTATTTACAAGGGCCAAAGGTGGAACAACCCAACTGTCCCCCAGCCTATGAAGGGATAAACAAAATGTAGTAAATGTATACAATGAAATGTTATTCAGCCATAAAGATGAAGAAAATTCTGATACATGCTACAACATGAGAGAATCTTGAACATATTATGCTAAGTGAAAAAGGACAAGTACTGTATTATTTTTGTCCCAAACGACAAATATTGTATTATTCCCTTTATATGAGGTCCCTGGAATAGGCAAATTTATAGAGACGGAAAGTAAAATGATGGTTACCAAGGACTGGGGAAGTGGGGATGGGATGTTGTTGCTTATTGGGTACAGAGTTTCTGTTCGGGTTGATGAAAAAGTTCTGGAAATAGTGGTGACGGCGGCACAACATTGTGAAGGTACTTAATGCCACTGAATCGTACACTTAAACACAGTTAAAATGGTAATTTTTATGTTGTGTGTATTTTACCACAAGGAAAAGAAAAATCTATGAAACAAATTAAACCAAAAAGATGGGTTTTGTTTGTTTTAGGAAGAGCAAATAGAACAGTTTTTTTCTTTTTAACACTATTTTTATTTATTTATTTTATTCATTTATGGCTGTGTTGGGTCTTCGTTTCTGTGCGAGGGCTTCCTCTAGTTGTAGCAAGTGGGGGCCACTCCTCATCGCGGTGCGCGGGCCTCTCACTATCGTGGCCTCTCTTGTTGCGGAGCACAGGCTCCAGACGCTCAGGCTCAGTAATCGTGGCTCACGGGCCTAGTTGCTCCGCGGCATGTGGGATCTTCCCAGACCAGGGCTCGAACCCGCGTCCCCTGCATTGGCAGGCAGATTCTCAACCACTGCGCCACCAGGGAAGCCCCCAGAACAGATTTTTAAATTCCGTGTGAGTTTCGTCTTTGCTTTCTTTACGCCCTGCCTGCCTGTGCTAAGAAGCAGAGTGACGAAGATGCCCCCAAGACATTGCCGTGGCCTCTCAGGCTGTGGGTTTGAGTGATCATGTGCCTCAGAAGGTCTTATGTCGTTTGGAACGCTATCTAGTTCGGCAATTTTACTTCAGTGCTTCAACGCTCAGGAGTGCATATCATTGCAGCTCCCCTCCACTGACCCCTCAGGTGTATGTTGAGCCAGAATTTGTTTGTGAAAATATTATTTTAGGATTCCTTCCATTCCTATCATCTGCTTAGTTTCCTTCCTGCATATTTCATAATGTAGCATAGAGATTTCTGATTCAGCAGTTAAAACAGTCTGTGCATTAGTTATCACTTCCTTGGTGACCCACTTTATACACAATTACTCATTCTAGAATTGAAAGTCCAGATTTAAAAAAAAAAAAATTCCTGCGACTAAAGTACATATCTGTGGGAATAAAAAGGAGGGGGAAAGATATTGACTGAATATCTACCAGTATCATTCAAAGCACCCCAAAGTGGGCTTCCCAACTCAGCCCGGAGAGTTCCTGTCCCACTTACTCTCCTGCAAAAGCTCTCAAATTACAACCTCTTCAGTTATTCCACACCCACAGTCCCACTTTTTCTACCTCCCCTACTTTCATTTCCTTCCGAAAAAATACATCTCTATGCCAAATCCACCAAACCTTGGTACACAATTAAAATTCAATACATAAGAGCTAATGTTATTCTTATCGTTCTAGTTTTTTCTTTAGGATAAATTCCTAGAAGTGGGATTACTGGAACAGGAGTGTACGTGTTACTAAATGGGACATATAGAAACGATGTGTACAACTTTCCAGTTTTATAAAAGTGTCTAAATTTGACTGCTAGAGATAAGGATGTTTATTCATATCTGTAACACTAGGTGCTTGGGAGGATATATACCAAGATATTAGCAGTGGTCATCTCTGGGTATTCTCTGTGTTCTTGCTGCATTGATAAATGGCAGCCACTCTCTTCCTTCTCCTTGTCATCTCCTTCTTCTCTCTCCTTCCCATCACACACACACACACACACACACACACACACACACACACACACACACACACACACACACACACACACACACACACACACACACACACACACACACACACACACACACACACACACACACACACACACACACACACACACACACCAGCAGCAGCAGCAGCAGCAGCAGCAGCTTGTTTTAACGCCTGGAAGTTAACACTTTTTCTCCCAGGAGACTCCTATTAAAATGCAAATATATTACCTGGGAAAAGCACCAGCAGCACACCCTTCCCCCAGGTGACTGATCCTGGCCCGGAAGGAGGACAGAAGGAAGGACTGGGGCAGGGCTACCATCCCCCAAGGACAAGCCCACAATAAGAGTGATGGCAGTGGGGGTCCCAAGAGCTAGAAGGCACAGCAAAAAAGATCAGATGCTCAAGGAAAGGAAACCAAAAACCAAAGCCATGAGCAGGTTTCTAGAGGAGTGCTTGAGAGGGAACGGCTGCCTGCTCTCTGAGATGGCGGATGTTCAGTCTGGGGGCAGAGGAATGAACCAATGGACCTTTTGATACCTCCTGCACAGTTCTATGAAAAGCCAATTACTGGGTGAAAAGAAAGATCATGAGACTAGAGATTGCTTACTTGCACACACCTGTGCTTCTTGGCATATATTTTAGAGCAGAAGGTTATCGTTTATACAAGTGAGTTCCAAAGGGCTGGTAAGTAAATCACTCTGAAAGCAATTCTGAGATCTCCGAGTAGATTGATGCTACGAGAGTTGGCATGAAACTGACTCATTAAAATGTTTTCTGTATGAAAACTTTCCTTTTTTGATTATCTTATTTCATAGCTGTATTACTTTTGACCATAGGGTTGCTTCTTTTTTATTTTATTTTTTATTTTTTTAATGAGAGCCTCTGGGAACTACAGTGTTGTCTTTTTTTTTTTACTTTTTATTTATTATTTATGGTTGTGTTGGGTCTTCGTTTCTGTGCGAGGGCTTTCTCTAGTTGTGGCAAGCGAGGGCCACTCTTCATCGCGGTGCGCGGGCCTCTCATTATCGCGGCCTCTCTTGTTGCGGAGCACAGGCTCCAGACGCGCGGGCTCAGTAGTTGTGGCTCACGGGCCTAGTTGCTCCGCGGCATGTGGGATCTTCCCAGACCTGGGCTCGAACCCGTGTCCCCTGCATTGGTAGGCAGATTCTCAACCACTGCGCCACCAGGGAAGCCCGGGTTGCTTTTAGAAAAGCAAAACCCTCTACATTCCCTCCAATATACTTTCATACCGCAATTGAAATCTATGTTTTTGGAGAAATGCTTTGCGAGACTGATATTTCTGAAATGCAACTTTGTTTCTTTGACTTTTCCAAAATTCTCTTAATTCCAATTTAAGACAGAAACACCTTTTTTCCTACAGCTCAGAGCCACCCCTGCCCCAATCAGAATCTAAACTTCAAATCGAAATTCAAATTGTAAGAAACAGAGATTTCCAGTTCTAAAAGACAGGGGCTGGGTAGAAAAGAGGATGCTTAGGTTGTCAATGGGGACAAACAAAGGCTGACACTGTCTTGCGTTGATCATAACAGAAACTAAAGGGAGAGGGGAGACTGAAGGGAAGGGGCCGACTAGTCTGTAGCCCGTCTTATATACTCTTCCTCCACCAGGCCCCTACTTCCGAGGAGGCTCCGGGATCGGCTCTTTCTGGGCTCTGTCCTTGAAGGAGACGGGTCCAGGGGGTGGCTGGGCCTTCTGCTGCCTGGGTGAGAATCTCAATCCAGATCTGGTTGTGGAAGGAGCCTTTCTCTCTGGCCCTTTTAATAATTCTGGAGGGAAAGGAAAGCGATCCCCCAGGCAGGCAAACGTGAACAGCAAGTAGAGAATGGGATGCGCCGGGGAAGGAAGGGTGGGGCCGCCCAGGGGGAGGCCAAAGAGGGGGACCCGCCAGAGTATCTGGTGGGCGTGGGGTGGTTCTTTCTGCTTACCAGAGGGGATGGTGAGGGCGTGTCTGCGGAGCTGGGAACCGCTGGAGCTTCCCTTTCTCTGGCTGCGGGGCTGCTTCGCTCATCTGTCCTGGATCCTCTTTGCTACTCTCCTACTAGCCCCCCATCAGGGTAGCTCACCTACCTCTCCAGCTCCAATCTGCCTTAGTGCTGGGGTCTCCCAGATCTCTCCCCTGGGGCCCAGACTCATGCGTCCACCCTCCACCAGGACATCCCACAGGCATCTCAAACCCGACCTGTCCTGAGCGAACTCTTCACCTTTCCATCTAAAGATGCCCTCCACCTGGATCCTCTTATCTCAGCCGGTGGGGGTGGGGTCTCTGCTCGCTCACACCAGAAACCTTGCCCACCCAGCCACCCTCCCCCATCTTGTCAATTACCAAGCCCTCATTGCCAGCTTGACTCCTAAGCCACCCTAACTACCACCTGAGGCTACAGGCCACCTTCCACCTTCCAGGGGATGGGAGCAGCAGCCTCCTCCTTGGCCTCCTTGTCTCAACTCTTGTCCTCCTCAAATCCGGCCTGGATGATTTTTCAAACAAGCAAATCTGATTCCATTTCAAGCCTCTTTCTACGTTCCCCACTCCCATGCAATATGTTCACAACCTAAACTTGGCATTGGCGGCTCACAATTCTGTTCAGAATGGCAGCTTTTTTAAAAGTTACATTACGAACTATTTAAAACCCACAAAGAGGCATAAAGAATAGAACAACACCCATATCCACCCCCTAACTTTAGAGATACAGCCTTATCTCTAAAACAGCCAAAGCTCCCCACGGACCCCTCCTCTACTTCCTTTCCTGCAGAGGTAACTGCCATTATTCCTATGATGTCTTTGTAATTTTCCTTAACATGGCTTCTTTATTTCATTATAACTTGTCATTCTTCCTTATGAGCCTCTCTTGCTGGTTAGATTTCAGTGAAGCCCAGAAAATGCTATGAAGAGACTGTTTAAAAAGTTGTCCCTGGGGCTTCCTTGGTGGCGCAGTGGTTGAGAATCCGCCTGCCAGTGCAGGGAACACGGGTTCGATTCCTGGTCCGGGAAGATCCCACATGCCGCGCAGCAACTAAGCTCCTGCTGCCACAACTACTGAGCCTGTGCTCTAGAGCCCGTGAGCCACAACTACTGAGACCACATGCTGCAACTACTGAAGCCCACGCGCCTAGAGCCCGTGCTCTGCAGCAAGAGAAGCCACCGCAATGAGAAGCCCGCGCACTGCAATGAAGAGTAGCCCCCGCTTGCCGCAATTAGAGAAAGCCCGCGCGCAGCAACACAGACCCAACACAGCCAAAATAAATAAATAAAATAAACAAATTTAAAAAAAAAAAAAAAAAGTTGTCCCTTCGGGCACATTCTCAGGCTCTCAGGTCATCTCTCCTTCTCCTTGCTGCTCTCCGATGCGATGCCTGAGTAATTCACTGGGTGGGAGGGGTGTTGTCTTTTGTGACCCTATGGGTGGGGATTGGGAGGGTAGAAGGCAACGTGCTCAAATCCATACCACGTCCTCCAGATCCTCACTGATTCCCGCTGTGGGGTGGCTGGACTCAGCCTGTTCAGCTTCCCCTGCAACCCTGACTCCAGGGGTGCTATGCCATCCTCCCCTCCAGCCCATGGCCTGCGAGGTCCAGGCTTTGCTGTGGGCTCCCCCTGCCCTTCACCACTGCAGACCCCAGAGTAGGCTCTCTGATTCTCAACTCGACCATCTCGCATAAGATATGGGAACTGAAGGGGGTTTCAAGAAGCCAAGCTCCATCCCTTCCTCTGCCTAATCACACTACTCTGTCTGTTTCACTCTGATAAGTTGGGGCAGTTTGAGAGGTGTTTTCCTTTCTGATCCCAAATATGAAGCAGGGCAAACCCCCCAGGTCTGGTGTTCACATCAACCTCCCTGAGAAGCAGACAAGGTTGTTCCACATCTGTACCCTTCTAACCTCTGTGGTAGGTAGTCTCCAAAGAGGACCACTATTAATTCATCTCTCCCTGTATGTGCAAACTGCTCCTCCCATCAAGAAGTACAAGCTATTTCCTCTCCCTGACTCAGGGCTGGTCTTGTGACTTGCTTTGATCAACAGAGTGCAGTGGAAGTAATGTTCTGGTACTTCTGAACCCAGACCCTAAATGCGCTGGAAGCTTCCTCTTCCTCGCAATTGGAAGCCATCTGCCACGTACCCTGAGATCATCATGCTGTGAGGAAGACCTGGCTAGCCACATGAAGAGGCCAGGGAGGGAGAGAGGGAGAGAGAGGCCCAGCCAGCCCTAGCTCTTCCATTTACTCCAGCCAGGCACCAAACTTGGAAGTTGAGAAGTTTTCTTGGATAGTCCAACCCCAACAGATACTCCATGAACAGAAGAACCACACAGCTGAACTCAGCTCAGACTGAAGAATTATGAGAAATGATGAAATGTAGTTTTAAGCCACTAAGTTTTGGGGGTGGCTTATTATGCAGCAATAGCAAAATGAAACACCCCTCCAGCTGCATTTCTCACCACTGCCTGCCTCATACTTTGAACTCCAACAACTCAAAGCAGCTTGTGGCTCCCTGCGTATGCTACGCTGCGTCTCACTTCCATACCTTTTATTCAAGCTGTAATCTCTTTTCCCACCTCTATCCTTTGCCTGGCTAACTCCTGTTCCACATCTGACTCTCTCTCTCTCTCTTTTTTTTTTTTTTTGTAGGTGTCCATGATACCCTAGGCAAATCACATCATTACACTAATGGCATTATACTATAATTATTTATGTATCTGCCTCCCAAACTAGGCTTGAATTCTTTAAGGCTGGGTACTATGTCTCATTCAGCTTTAAGACACCACTTTATATGGAAATGTGAGCAAGTCCCTTAAACTTCTTTAGCTCAGTTTCCCCTGTCAGTTGGGGATAGAATTCAGTTGTCTGTAGCAGAAACCCAACCTCATTGGGTTAACCAAATAATGGTTAATTTTTTCACACAACAAGTCTGAAAGTAGGTCTTCTGGGGCAGAGAGAGTGGCTTTACAATGTCAGAATATCCCAGTTTCCTTCTATAGTCCTCCTTCACCACCCTTAGGATATGGCTGTCCTCCTTATGGTTGCCTCAAGGTCACAACATGGCTGCTCCACCACCAGCCTCATACCCACGTTCCAAGCAGGGAGAAGGAAGGAACAAGGAGAAAGGGGCAATGTCCATATAAGGACAGCAACACTTTCCCAGAGATCCCCGGAAGACTTCTACTCAAGTCTCACTAGCCAGAAGCAATCACGTGGCCATCCACAGCTGCAGGAGTGACATGATAAAATGTTTGCAAAATGATAAATGTCTGTAGTAATTGCCCATGGATCATAAACTTTGAAGTAGAAGCAGTAACTGCTTGGGGTTACCTTTCTGTAAGGAACAAGGAGAGGATGGATGTTGGGTAGCAACTGGTAGTTTCTGTCTCATTCCCCACTTATAGAACAGGATTAGGACCTACCTCATAGAGTTGATGAAATTGAGAGAGAATGTAGGCAAAATACCGTTCTTCGTACCAAGGACATAGGAAGCACTCAATAGAAGCAAGTATCTTTCTGCATTTCCAGATGTCCTGAAGGGGCAGAGATTTAGTTGGCTCAAGGCAATTGTCCCACTCTGTCTGCAATGCTGCTATGGTGAATTTGCTTCTGATGATTAACAAATCTTTTCTCAATAGTCTATTCAACTGTTAATAAATCCAAACAGGATTATCATTATGACTCTTCACTTACAACGTGTGACCCAGAAAAAACAAAGCTTTTTGTTTGGAGAGACACGAAAGGCAAATGAGCTGTTTTCATTGCTTTGTGGCTACAGTGCTGCATATTTCATTTCTGATTCATGGAAAAATATCTAGCACACAGGAGTCAGTCAGATTGGTGAGCAGTCTCAGACCAGGGGGGTTAAGAATAAAGTCTCCAAATTCTTAGTCACTGGGACCTGGAAATGTTAGCAACAGGAAGATTTCTTTTTGCTAGGAAACTGCTCTGTGAATCTGCAACTCCCCTTGCTCCACTGGGGTTTTTTGTTTGTTTGTTTAAGCAGTCTATCTAAAATTTTCTGTATTGGTTAGGACATTTTTGTTTGCAAGAGAAAAGCACAAAATGGCTTATTAAAAAGTGAATTTATTGCCTTGAGTGACTAAAAAGTCCAAAGTAGAGTTTCAGGCACAGCTGGCTCCAGGTGCTCAGGAATCTCTCCATTTCTCAGGTTCTCCCTCTGTGGTAACAAAACAGGCCCCTTGCAGCTCCTAAATACCAACCCACCAGCTCAGCAACCCGAGCAGAAAGAGGATGGCTTTTCCTCAGTGGTTCCTGAAAAAGCTCCAGGACTGGACCAACTTGGGTCACATGCTCACCCCTGAACCAATGACTGTGCTAAGGGAATGTGGTTCTCTTATTGGCTAGTCTGGGTCACATACCAAGAGCCAGGAGGTGGGGTCAGCCCCATTCAAACCACTTAGGTTGAGAACGGGAGAGAGATGGTCCTCCAGAGGATAGTTGGGGTGCTACTGCCAGCAGAACAGTGTGCCCAGACCGGGCCTCACAAAATCTTCTGGAGTTCTGAACAGATTCAGCTTCATTTAGATATTATTGAACGTTAATACCATAATAATACCAGTGACACTCTTTGCCATCTGTCAAAATCCTCATTTTTCAGGCTCATTTCAAATGTCACCACAAACAAATCTCCTTAATGAGATTAATTTTCCATCAGCACTTTATTTTCCTCTCACGGCATGTATCATTTCTTGCCATGGATTACGGTGAGTTACACAGCCATTTGTCTCCACTCTAGAGCTGAGCAAGGCATACCTCTCATTCACCACCGACAGCCTGAGGATAAGGGCTTCAGTCTGGCTGTGACCAGGCCTTGGAACGAAGAGAATGCAGCATGGTGAGGAGAGGAGAGACCACATGGCCCCCTCCAGGAAGAAAACACATCCAGGGGGCAAAATTGGATTTTAGAAGTCAGGCTGGCTTTTCTTTCTTAAGTTGTATTGGAACCATCTTTTTTTTTTAAATATACATGTGTGGTGAAACCTGGAGTGAAACTGAAAACAGATTCAAACCCTGAGATGGCAGCAGTCTTGGAAATATATCATGTCCTGAATGAATTAGAGCGGCAGAGAGTTGTGAGATGCTTTCCTCCCTTCAGTAAACAAAAATGCAAATATCCCAGATGCCTTTTACACCCTCCCCAGGGCTAGCAGCTTATTAATCAGTTCAGAACCTTTCCACGCTGCTCCAATTTTTTACAAGCTGTCTGTTTCCTCTCCTGTCGTTGGTGGCTTAATTCCAGGGACACTCACCTTGGGAGAGAAGGCACCGACATACCAAGATCCTTCCAGAGTCACCCTTGCTTGCAGGCACCTGCAGATTTCCCTTGGACGTTTCCTGTTCAACTCAACAGGTTTTAATTATGTGAACAAATATTTGCTCACTATTAAACCATGTTTACCCTCATAAAAGGCAAACTCCAAAGGACCGGGATTAGGCAAGCCCAGAAGGAGCTGAACATTTATGTAAACGTGCTCATGTTTCCTACCACCTCGCCTTTCCTTCCTGCTCCATCCTTCTGGTAGTTCGGCACGTTGGTCTCATTTGAAGCAAATGATCACAAGTTCTCTTTTTTCAATTTCCACCTACTCCTCGTGTAAGCAGGACTACGTTCTCCTCCTACAGGCACCTCATCTTTCTGTGCAGAAATATCCTCTGTTGGTTCCTTAATAAAGACTAACTCTTTGTGACCCTAATGGTGCTACAAAGGTGCTTCCCTTTCTGTGGCTTCTGGGTCATATTTCTGAACGAAAGGAAGACTGCCTCAGAAAATCTGAGATGTATTGTTTCTCAGTTCTTGTCAAGCATGTCTCATAGTTTGTTCCACTGCCAATTTCTTCCTCATAATTCTGACGTGTTGATCCTGAAACACATTCATTTCCCATAACCGAAAGAGCCCGAGTGGCAGGGGTGAGGGAGGGGACTTTACAATTCAAGAGAGAGAAAAATGGAAGCTAGTTATATGAGACTTCATTTATTACAACAGTGAACACAAGAGTTTCCAATGTATTGTTTTGGGTGGTTGTTAGAGTCCAATGTTCTTATTTAGAGCTGAGAGATTATGTCAAGGTCCTTTCTCCCCTCCCCCCGATACATGCACACCAGGCTGCTCACATGCGGGGTTGGGGGGGACCATCTCAGGAAAGGAAGCAAGAATCAAGTCACACATCTATCAACCAATGGAAAGTGAGCCATTTTATCCACGAAGTAGCTGAAGCAAGAGCGTGTAAGCACCCTTTCATCTACAACAGAGCCTGTGCTTGGATCATGAGAAGTCTGACCCACACCAGAAACTCTCAGTACAGTAGATATTTAACAAGGCAAAACACATGCCCTTCCTCTTCTCTAAATTAGTTCTGTGATGCTGGTGGAATGAAAGTCTTCAGCTTTCAATACACATCACTCTGATATAAATAACCACCTCTGAGGGCCTCACACTTGACTTCCTCAGAGCTCAGGTCTTCACTTCCCCCAATGGGTGGTCAAATACACCTGTTCCTCCAAAAAATAGCACACTGACTTCTTCTAAGTAAATTATCCTCAGATATTTCCAAGGCAAGGTCCTCTACCTAGGGGATCAGTTGCACGCACATGCAACATGCTCCATCGCATTTCTCCAAAGACACTAACCTACAAATCCAGATAGGCGATTCTGGAAATCAAAGAAAACCTGCCATACACTGTGATCTTTAATCACTGCCTGTGTGTAGGTATAAATAGTTCAGCTGAAAACATACTTGTTCAGACAAGCCTGTGCACACTGCACATGCGCACACGCATGCACGCATAATGCCATGTGTCACAAACAGTAGAAAATTCCATGCTTTCAGGATAGGCACCAGCCAAATCCTTACACTGTGAAGCTGAGAATGCAAGTGGCAAAATGAATGATTTCAGGCCACTTTTGATTATATTTTTGGAGCTTGGCCAGCAGAGCAGATTCCAAGCAAACCAGCTCAGGTGGTTCACCGTGGAATGTGCAGTTCACCAGCCTGAAACCAAGCTCTTTGTCAAGCTAGGGGGATGTTTCTTCTCCTCATCCCAGCTCAAGCTCCAGCTCTATAACATGTTAACTAAATCCCAAGTAATCAGCCTTCCCAAACATGTGTAAGGAAAAAGGTTTCAAAGAGGAGTGGCAAACAGAACAAAACCGGCTTACATCATGAGCAGCTGGAAGGTCTGCGAACAACCAGACAAGCCCATGCTGAGCACCACTAGTTAACAGACACGACAAGGAGCCGATGCGCCGTGTCAGGCCAAGGGGGAGAACAGACTGAGCTCAAACACACTTCTCCCCTATGTGACCCTACACCCATCATCCAGCTGGTCAAGAAAATAGTTTCCCTTAAGCGGGCAGCCTTGCTTGAGGAAGTCATGTCGAAAAACAAAAGCTGACCCTGGGGATGTGTGATAAAGTTCAAACTGGACCCCTTTCTGTACTGAGGATGGACTCAGAGCACATAACCTATTTGGGGGCGTCTACTCAGATTGAGAGGAGCTGGGGCTTTAGGAGGGAAGAAGCAGCTGTGGTTTTCCTGGCCCGAGAACCCAGATTCAGTGTGCATCAGGCTAGCTTGAAGATTCCAGAGTGGAGTCTTCCTCCTTATTAGCTACAAAAGTCCATGAGAACCACACTTTTAAGTTACATAAATGCACAGTAAATGAATAACTAGTTATTGACCATTTATATGCATGGCATTTTGGGTGGCAACCACTGATACAGAACATTTGTCCCATTTAAGATCTAACTGAGGTGTAAATTAGGGGAAGCTATTCCAAAGTAAAAAAAAAAAAATTTTTTTAATTTTTGACAGTTTCTTAGCTCTTTGATGTTATCACCTGTCTTGAAATTCAAAAAAAATAAATAAATATTTAAAAATCTAGGCAGCAAATGGTATAATTTTATTCATGCCCTAAGTGTTGGATAATAAATTAGCCTCTGTCTCTCACCCTCATAAATTCCAGACTGATTAAAAAGCCTAATGTGAAAATCAAAATGAGTATTAAAAGGAAACATGAGAGAATATTTTACAATCTTGAGATAGGGAAGGACTTTCTAAGCAAGATATAAAACTCAGAAACCATAAAGAAAAAGATTTATAGCATTGACTGAATAAAAATGTTAAACTTTGTGAACTAAAAGTCAATATAAATAAAGACCAGGAAAAAATATTTACAATAGCTGTAACAAAGAATTAACATCCAGAATAAACAGAACACATACAAACCACCTAATAATTAACATACAAGGAACAGTCATAGGAAATTCACAATTAGCGAGTTTGATAATACTACTCATGACCCCAAAATTTCATTCCTAGATATATACACAACAGAAATGTATGCACATGTATTTTTTTTTTTTTAATTTTATTTATTTATTTATTTATTTATGGCTGTGTTGGGTCTTCGTTTCTGTGCGAGGGCTTTCTCCAGTTGCGGCAAGCGGGGGCCACTCTTCATCGCAGTGCGCGGGCCTCTCACTATCGCGGCCTCTCTTTTTGCGGAGCACAGGTTCCAGACGCGCGGGCTCAGTAATTGTGGCTCACGGGCCTAGTCCCTCCGCGGCATGTGGGATCTTCCCAGACCAGGGCTCGAACCCGTGTCCCCTGCATTGGCAGGCAGACTCTCAACCACTGCGCCACCAGGGAAGCCCCTGCACATGTATTCTAAAAGACATGCACAAGAATGTTCATAGCATCAATATTTGCTAATAGCTGAAAGGTAGAAAGAACCCAAATGTCCATCAATCAATAAATTGTGGTATATTCACATAGTGGAATATAATAAGCAATGTAAATTAATATATTACAGCTACGAGCAAGTACATGAATGACTCATAATGTTGAATGAAGGAAGCTAGACATAAGAATGCATGTTGTATGATTCCATTTTATGAAGTTCAAAAACAAGCACAACTAATCTATAGGAGGTATATTACAGGATAGTGATTTCTTTGGGGGAGGTGGGAAAAGGTCTGATAATATTCAATTTCTCGACCTGGGTGGTGGTTACAAGAAGAGCTCAGGCTGTGTTAATTCTTTCAGTAGTACACTTATGACTTGTGTACTTTTATACTACAAGAAAATGCTCCCCCAAATCCAAATGGTCAACAGGCATATGAAAAGATGCACAATAAAACTGGTAAATCAGATAAATGCAATTTTAAATGACACGAATTCTTCTGCATGTAATGTTAGCGATTTTTTTTTTTTTAAATTGATAATGTTCAGTGTTGATGGGTATTTTGGTGTCTTTGTAAATCAGAACAGAATTTTCGGGGAGAAGCTTTTGTATTATTTACCCCAAATTCAAATGTGCATGCCTTTTGGTCCAGAAATTCTACTTCTAGGAATATATCCTTCACAATATTTATGCATAAGCACACAGATTTGGGTCCAAGTATGTTTGCTGTAATATTGTTTGTGATGCTGAAAAATGGCAAACACCTATGTACCCACAATCAGGAAAGAATGCAGCTGTTAAAGAAAATGAGGGAAGCCTCTATGTACTAACACAGAAAGAACTCCAGGGTACATTGTTAAGTTAAAAAAAAAAAAAAAAAAAAAGTAAGCCACAGGACAGAACATATTATATGATCTTGTTTATGTATAAATGACCTGAATGTAAACTTTTAAAACAAACAAAATTTAAAACAAGAAAACAAAACTGAAATCTGACGTGGCTCATTTATCTAAATATCTTACAAATCCTATCACAAAAGAAACTTAACTTCTCTCTGGAGATAGAATGCACCGTATAAGAATTCCCTGGAACCGTCTGTCTGTTTCCTGGGACAGATCCTGAGAAGCCTGCACCACGACAGCGAAGAACTGTTTCTTGTTCCACAGACTCCCGGCGGAGCCTCAGTGTCTCAGAAATGCCAGCTCCCACACAGGCCTCAGCAACAGCACATGGACTCTCTCCAGCCCTTTGTGCTTCCCAAGCACTTCTCAATAATTAACTGATCTGCCTAAAGGGCGGGGTGGGTGTGGCTCCCACAGACTCTGCATTCCCGTCAGACGCAGTCCTCTGGAACGCAAAGGCATCCCTTAGCAACGGCTGTTCCTCGGCCCCTGCCCTTCCTCAGCCCCCAAACTCAGGGAGGCGAGGCAGGGGCGGGGGGGCCTTCAAGGGCAAGTGGGGGGGCCAGAAGGCAACCCTTCTCCGGGAAGAGTTATACTATTCTCTACCCTCCCGGCCCCATGTCCACCTATGGAGGAAGAACATTGCAACACGCAGCAGGAGAAATAACATCTTAGTACTGTCAGTTTCAACTCTGCCATTTTTTGCTCAAGGAGCCTACGAACAACAGAAAAATGTATAGATCCTTTCAATTTCTTATTGTACAAATAAATAGCAGGAGCAGTCTCTGTTACCATATTTTCAAACGGCTAGCATCTGGAGCGAAGTTTTCCAGCCTCTGGAATTTAACAAACCATTAAAATTTCACAGTTTGGGGGGGAACACAACAAAGAATTGCTCATTTTTATTTTACCCAAGTACAGATATTTTAAAAAACAACCTGACTCTTGCCACCATAAATGAGTGGGCACCTCAATACCAAAACAATGTGATCATGACAATCTCAGATTTTAAAAGCAGCATTTTAAGTTTAATACATTTAGATCCATGAAAAACACGTATTCCTCATAGACTGGTGAACATTTCCTCACAGAATGGCATCAGTCCCCTTGGAAAGAGTTGACAGAGATTAAATCCTAAATTCCCAACCTGTCTATGCCTGAGAAAGACAAGAAGGCATTTAAAAGAAAATACAGATTCCAGCTTCCCACCCCATATTTACCACATCAGCCTCTCAGTTCTTCAAGAATGGGGCCCTGGTATGTGTATTTTCTTAAAAAAGGGTTTTTTTAAGCTATGATAAAATATTCATAATATAAAATTTACCACTTAAACCATTTTTATATGTACAATTTAGTGGCACTAATACACTCACAGCGTTGTGCCATCATCACTACTATCCATTCCCGAAACATTTTTATCATCCCAAACAGAAACTCTGCAAGGGTTTAAAAATAACTCTCCATTTCTCCCTCCCCCTGCCCCGCCCAGCTCTTGGTAATCTCTATTCTACTTTCCAGGTACCGCATATAAATTGAATCATATGATATTTGTCCTTTTGTTATTTTACTTAGCATAATGTTTTCAAGGTTCATTTACGTTATAACATGTATTAGAATTTCATTCCTCTTTATGGCTAAACAATATCCATTGTATGTATAAAGGACATTTTCTTTATCCATTCATCTCTTGGTAAAACAGTTGGGTTGTTTGTACTTTTCGGCTACTGTGAATAATGTTGCTACAAACATTGGCATACAAGTTTCTGGTTCAGTGCCTGCTTTCAGTTATTTTCGGTATATACCAAGGAGTGGAATTGCTGGGTCACATGTAATGCTATGTTTAACTTTTTGAAGAACCATTAAACTGGTTTCCACAACAGCACACCTTTTTACATTCCCGTCAGCAATGCACGAGAGTTCCAATTTTTCTACAATTATGTCAACACTTGTTATTTTGTTTGTTTTTTCATTTTGAGTTTTTGTTTGTTTTTTGTTGTTTTATTTTGTTTTGGGTAATAGCCATCCTAAGGGGTGTGGAGTGATATCTCTTTGTGGTTTTGACTTGCATTTTCCTCATGACTAATGATCTTCATGTATCTTTTCATGTGCTTATTGGCCACATGTATATCTTCTTTGGAGAAATGTCTGTTCAAGTCCTTTGCCCATTTTTTTTTTTTAATTTTTTAAAAATTTTATCTATTTATTTATTTTTGGCTGTGTTGGGTCTTCGTTTCTGTGCGAGGGCTTTCTCTAGTTGCGGCAAGTGGGGGCCACTCTTCATCGCAGTGCGCGGGCCTCTCACCATTGTGGCCTCTCCTGTTGTGGAGCACAGGCTCCAGACGCGCAGGCTCAGTAATTGTGGCTCATGGGCCCAGTTGCTCTGCGGCATGTGGGATCTTCCCAGACCAGGGCTCGAACCCATGTCCCCTGCATCAGCAGGCAGATTCTCAACCACTGCGCCACCAGGGAAGCCCCCATTTTATTTTTTTATTTTTTATTTTTTAATTTTTTATTTCTTAAAATACAGACACCATTTAATGCACCCATTTTAAAATTAGGTTTTGTTTTATTTTTTTGCTGCTGAGTTATAAGAGTTTTTAATATACTCTGAATATTAACTAACTCCTTATCAGACTTGCAAATATTTTTCCCATGCTGTGGGTTGTCTTTTTACTCTCTTCAGAGTGTCCTTCGATGCAATAAAGTTTTTAATTTTGTTGAAGTCCAGTCTGTCTATTTTTTCTTTTCTTGCCTGTGCTTTTGGTGTCATATCCAAGAAATCATAACCAAGTCCAATGTTATGAAGATTTTCTCCTGTGTTTTCTTCTAAGAGTTTTATAGTTTAGCTCTTAAGTTTAGGTCTTTGTTCCTAAACAAAATGGATTTTTGTATATAGTATAAGGAAAGTGTCCAATTTCTTTCTTTTGCATGTGGATATCTAGTTTTCCCAGTACCATTTGTTGAAAAAATTGTCCTTTCCCTATCGCATGGTCTTGGCACCCTTGTCAAAAATCATTTGATCACATATACAAGGGTTTGTTTCTAGGATCTCTATTCTATCCCACTGGTCTATATATCCATCCTTATGCCAATACCACACTGCTTTGATTACTGTAGCTTTGTAGTAAGTTTCAAAATCAGAAAGCGTGAGACCTCCAACTCTGTTCTTCTTTTGAAACGTTGTTTTGACTATTCCAGGTCCTTTGAGATTCCATATGAATTTTAAAATAGATTTTTCTATTCTGAAAAAAAAAACTGCTGTTGGGATTTTGAAAGAGATTGCATTGAATGTGTAGAGCAATTTGGGTAGTATTTTCCTCTTAACAATATAAAGTCTTCCAGTACGTGAACTCAGGATATCTTTCCATTTATTTAAGTGTTCTTTAATTTCTTTCAGCAATGTTTTGTAATTTTCAATGTTCAAGTATTTAGCCTCCTTGATTAAAAATGTATTCCTGTGTACTATATTCTTTTTGACACCCTGATAAATGGAATGATTTTCTTAATTTCCCTTTCAGATTTTTCATTGCTAGTGTATAGAAATGTAACTGATTTTTTGTGTTATTTTATACCCTGCAACTGCTACATTTTGTTAATTAACTCTAGCTGTTTTGTGTGTGTGTGTGTGTGTGTGTGTGTAATCCTTAGGATTTTTTACATAAAAGATTCTGTCATCTGTGAACAGAGATAATTTTACTCTTTTCTTTCCAATTTGGATGCCTTTTTCCCTATTGCCCAATTTCTCTGGCTAGAACTTCCAATATTATGTTGAAGGAAGCGGACACCCTTCTTTTTTTCCTAATCTTAAGAGAAAACCTCTCAGTCTTTCACCATTGATTATGATATTAGCTGAGGATTTTTCATATATGGCCTTTATAATGTTGAGGAAGTTTCCTTCTGTTTCTAGTTTTGTCATTGAGTGTTGAATTTGTCAAATGGTTTTCTGCACCAATTGAAATGATTCTGTGGGGTTTTTTCTTTATTGTATTAATGTGGTGTATTATAGTGATTGATTTTTTTAAATTAATTAATTTATTTTGAAAATTTGAATTTTATTTATTTTTTATACAGTAGGTTCTTATTAGTTATGTTTTATACATATTAGTGTATATATGTCAATCCCAATCTCCCAATTCATCCCACCACCAACACACCCCCACCCCCCACCCCACCCCCACCCCCACCCCAGCCACTTCCCCTCTTGGTGTCCATACGTTTGTTCTTATAGTGATTGATTTTTTTTTTAAATTTACTTATTTTATTTTATTTATTTTTGGCTATGTTGGGTCTTCGTTGCTGTGCGTGGGCTTTCTCTAGTTGCGGGGAGCAGGGGCTACTCTTCGTTGCAGTGCGCAGTCTCCTCATTGCGTTGTCTTCTCTTGTTGCAGAGCACAGGCTCTAGGCATGTGGGCTTCAGTAGTTGTGGCTCGCGGACTCAGAAGTTGTGGCTCGCAGGCTCTAGAGAACAGGCTCAGTAGTTGTGGCGCATGGGCTTAGTTGCTCCATGGCATGTGGGATTTTCCCAGACCAGGGCTCAAACCCATGACCCCTGCATTGGCAGATGGATTCTTAACCACTGCGCCACCAGGGAAGTCCCTAGTGATTGATTTTTAAGTACTGAACTATCCTTGCATTCCATGAGTAAATTCTATTTGGTCATGGTATATAATCCTTTTAATATGAAGCTGAATTTGATTTGTTAGTATTTTTTTTTAAATCTGTATTCTTAATGGGTCCTGGTCTATAGTTTTCTTTCCTTGTTGTGTCTTTTCCTGGCTTTGGTATCAGGGTAATGCTGGCCTCATAGAATGAGTTAAGAAGTGTTCCCTTCTGTTCAATTTTTGGGAAGATTTTGAGAAAGAGTAATGTTAATTCTTTAAATTTTTGGTAGAATTCTCCAATAAAACTATCTAGTCCTGGAATGTGTGTTTCTTTTTTTTTAAATTTTATTGAAGTATAGTTGATTTACAATGTTGTGTTAATTTCTGCTGAACAGCAAAGTGATTCAGTTATACACACATACATTCTTTTTCATATTCTTTTCCATTATGGTTTATCACAGGACATTGAATATAGTTCCCTGTGCTATACAGTAGGACTTTGTTGTTTTGGAATGTGTATTTCTAAACCAACTTCTCCCTCTTCCCTGCTCCCATGCTTCTGATATACAGTTGGGTTTGGGACTAACTACCCCAAATACCTGATTTGAACGCTCTTGGATATAACTCTTGATAAACTAGTCACATTATATTTTTTAAAAGAGAGAAAAAGCTTTGGGTAAGAAATGTACTCAAGCTACTCAGCTCCGGAAGTGCCCACAGGAGGGAAAGAGAAGGACACAGGGGTGAGTGAGCCTCTGAGAACAAGGAGAGCATTGACAGCCTCAGGAGGAACCAGGTGCCTGGTGTACAGCTTCCACCCTTCACCTGAGTGCAGCTGTCTCCACCCAGATAGCTTCTCCCCACAGCTGTACCTGGCCTGTAACCACTAGAGTTCTGGGCAACTACTTAGACTGAGAGATGGTGAAGGGAGGAGGTATTATGTACAAAATGCGACTCACAGGAGTCAGACCACCAGGGGTCAGGTCCCTCTCTGAGCTCTAATGGGCCAAGAGGATGGTGCTGCAGCAGGAAGAGGAAGCTTCCTGGCACAAATTGATTAACGTGAGGTTATTCTCACTAAATGTTTTCTTAATCTTGTGCACAAAGATTATGGACAATGGAAAAGTGTCATAAAACTTGTAATCAGACAGAAAAGCTATTTTCTGCAGGTCCCTTTGCCTTTTAACCTCAATCTCTCTTCTCCCCACCCCCATCTTTCCTCAGGCACCAGGCTAAATTTCCAGTAAAATCTTGCTTGGCCACTTGTGTAGAAAGAGGAGTTAATATTTGAATACTCAACGGACTGGTTCTCCTTGGGAGCAAGTAGCCAAATAAATATCCAAGCGAGAACAAGGGAAGGAACAAAATGGCACCAAGCCCAAATGAGAAGTGCCTCAGTCACCCTGCATC
The DNA here is from genome assembly GCF_965194825.1 of Balaenoptera physalus. Lineage (NCBI taxonomy): Eukaryota > Metazoa > Chordata > Mammalia > Artiodactyla > Balaenopteridae > Balaenoptera > Balaenoptera physalus. The sequence continues at coordinate 50,453,466 of NC_138883.1, forward strand.
ACCCTGGATGCGCCCAGAGAACAACATCCTCTCTCCAGGTGAGTCATGGCCTCCACACCCAGCAGGGTGTAGACACACTGCACTGAAATAAAATAGTAAGACTAAGTCAAGCAGATAAAACACTCCCTTGCTATCAATTTGATAAAATGCTCAACCCTGCTTCAAGAATGGAAGACAGAAGGAGGGTTTTCAACAATACCAGGTTTTATATAATCCCACTAAAACTAGGGATCTGCAGTAAGGCTTGAAAATGTGTAGTCCCACAGATATTTCCATCTATAAACACAAAAGTGCATGGAAGCTCTGAAAAAAGTTTTTGTCTTGTTTTAAGGGGAGGGGAACTTCTATAGTACTCTAGACCTTGAATAGATGATAAAAGACAATTTGGAAGATCTGAGTTTCCTCTTCGAAATCCAAGATGTAAATGCACACTTAAACTATTCCTATTTCTACTTTTTTTCCCCCTTACACCTCATACCCTTGAAATAGAGAAGAGAAAGTGATAATAGCATCCCAGCTATGCAGAACTGGCTCAAGAGACCAAAGGCCTAAAAGAGATTGTAACGTTAGCAAGAAAGCCTGTGATTAAAAGTCACTTAAGACCTAATGCTCAAATATTCTAAGCTACTATTACATCAGAAACATTATTTCTCAAGATGGAAGGACTAGTGAAAAACATTATGGGCCTGCAAAGGTGTAAACTTACCCACAAGGCTGAAGTAGCCTAAGCTCTGATCTTGATGAGCATAGAAGTTCCTCTGCCCTTTTTTATAGGTAGAAAACATCCCAAATAAACTTGCATCAGGTCATTTTATCACTATCATGATGATTATTGTCAATAAACACTTATTAGGCATCCAGTTGCCAGCACTAACCTGACCAGACCAATTTCAACTTCCTTGAATCATTACTTGGTGAACATATTCAAGGGCATTTCTTCATCACTGTTCTGGACTTACACTCTTTGCAATTTCTATATAGATATGTGCTGCTTTTGACACAAGCTTTCGTTGTAAGTAGGCACTAAAATACAGGCTTATAATTAGCTCTCTAGGGAGGCAAAAGTGTGTGGTAGAGCAGAGCTCAGCAGGAGAGAAGTCAAGGCAGGTATTGAAGAAACACGGCACGGAAGACGCGTAATACAAAGGTTATTTGAAGTGTGGGCAATACCACTAAAGTAGGGGAAGAAAACAGAGTCCTATCACTGCAGACTTTTCTAGTTATTATTTCCACACATATTAGCATGTGGTTCTGAAAGTGTACTTGTGCTTTATCCAACCCCATCCAATCTTGGAAACCTACAGTGGGATGGAAAGTAAGACACATAATCCTGGACAGACCACAGCTCCATGTGGGCAGCATTGTGTCTAATCAAGCCCATGTCTCCAGTCCTGGGGCCAACACCTTTCCCCATGATGGGCTCTTAGTTCCTGTTTCTTTTTTTTTTTTCTTTTTCTTTCCTTTCCTTCTTTCCTTCCTCCCTTCCTTCCTTCTTTCCTCCCTCCCTCCCTCTCCCTCTCCCTCCCTTCCTCCCTCCCTCTTCCTTCTTGAAGTGTGTATTTTATTCATCCCTTGGCATCTTGAAATTGCCATCTCTCCCCACTACCCCACCATTGATTTCAAGGTGACAAAGGAACTGGTGATATGTCAGAACTGTTTTACCTGTTAAATACATCACAAACCATAGCTGCCAAATCATCTATTGAAGAAAATGTAGGTCACATCATTCACTGTCTGGTGATCACTCTTCTCCAGGTAGATGGTTTGCTGCCGTCATCACGACAGGAAGCAGTCCTGTGCAGGTGCTAAGTCGTCCCCCCCAGACTCTCCCCTGGGAACGCTCTTTCAGCCCATGAGGCATTTTGACGGGTGTCTCTCCTCCGTGCTCAGTGCCGTTACCAGGCGTCAGATACTTGAACATCAACCCCCAGTTCTTTCGAACCATGGCAGTACCAACCCAGTGCCCATGATGATGGGATCCCCTCTGGTTACGGCTCATGAGATCATTTCTTTAAGAACTGCTCTTTGGAGACGTCTGCCTTAAACGATGGGGTTCCCAAATGTGCAGTTCTCCTCAATAGCAAGGTTGTAATCGGTATCCTTCCCATCTTTGTAGGTGATGGTCACTATCATCCAGCCTCGCTCGCCCCATGGTTCGCCCCATGAATCCTGGACAAGTCAATGCTCCATCCCATCGCTGACACCCCACCCGGCCACGGAAATGATGTGGTTTATGTAGGCCTTGTCATGGTATTCAGCATAGATGCCTCCAGTGTAGTTAGACATCTTTTCTGTCGCCATCGTACCGCCCCTGATGGGACCGTTTGTGTAGATTTCCGCCATCACCTTTTCCCTCCCGGAGACGGAGCCGTAGTCGCCAACTTTCCAAAGGATGTAGTTCTGGATGACACGGCGCTCTTTGAATTCGGTGCATGTTCCGCACTGGTTAAACTTGTCACACTCTTGGTCCTTGGTCTGGTCGTTGCTGCGGGTCTCGTCGGGGATGCGGCGCGGGCGGGCGTGCTCCCACCCCTGCAGGTGGTCGCCCGCCTCCCAGGAGCCGGCGTTGCCGCCGTCGATGACGTGCTGCGCTGAAGGCTGCACCCCCTTGTGCTTGTTGGGGCTCCGGTCGGCCGGGGCGCTGGTGCCGCCGCCCTGGGGGATGTGCTGGCTCCTGGTGACCCTGGCGTAGTTGACCCCATCCGCGTTGCGCCAGTCCCAGCTCTTGGGCAGATCAGAAGGGGACAGGTGCTCATGAGGCCGGGGGTATGTCTTGCGCCCCAACTGGGTGAGCTGGTTCCCGCGCAGGGGCCGGCAGCCCGGCGGAAGTGGAAGCCGGCCTGCGCCGCTCCACCAGCAGCAAGAGCTGCAAGAGCAGCGACGGCGGCCTGAACGACGCCATGGCTCCCGCGCCGGTGCGATCGGACCCCCAGTTCTTGTTTCTTGAATCTCATCCTTCCAGACCTCCCCAGTTGTTACTTTCTTAGCCATTTGACATCTAAATCTAAGACTAGAAGTGAACTCTAAACCCTCATGTCTCTAAATTTCAAGCGCGCTGCCGTGGTACATAGAACCAGCCTCGATGCAGGAGTAGAAAGGATGCTTGTCGACTTCTGCTGTGCCTGGTCTAAGCTGGGCTTAACCTCAGATAGAGTTCTGGCTGCCTTATTTCCAAAAGGTTCCTGCCTTTCCTGAGAACTCAGAGAGGTAACATCCACACCAGGACTTAGGCACTGGGCCCTACCACCGTCCACCCTTTGTAACTGGTTTTCTCATTTTGTACCAACTCTTCTTGCTGCTCTCCTTCATGTATTTGGAAACTGTCTCTCGCCAGTTTCACTCAGATGACCTACTAAACTGTTTTCTCTGCTCAGGTTATTAAAATAGAAGTTACAGTGGACTTGAGTCTTGGTTAAGCTTTAAGTTTGTTGCCATCCGTTACAGTCTACGCTGGTCTAAGTGATGAACACGGATGTGCCCCTGGAGTAGCTAAAGGCTATGCCGAGAAAATAATATGCTCTCCAGGAGCATATCTTCTTCCCCTAAAATGCATGAGGTTGTGTGTGCACCAAAGATAGAGCAAGGTTTTCAGGGCACGGATCTGATGGGGAGGATGACATTCAGTAAAACTGCCTTTAGCACAAACTCACAATTCCATCCAGTTCTCCTCACACCTTGTGTCCTCGTAAAATTAGGCAAATATTAATAGCTGCAGAATTTTGGTAATTACACAGTGTTTCATACTGCATCATATAACAGTATGATTTCCGAGTTAGCCTGAGTACACTATTGTATTCCCTGCAGAACCCCACAGCATAAGGGAGCATCCGTATGATTCCCAAATGTCAAGCAAGTGACAATTTGCCTGGCTCTGCTCTGGAAAGGCTCTTTTGTAAGATCAGTAAATAAACTAGAAAGTATAGAATTCTATATTTACTATAGTAAAGTATAGAATATACTATACCTTAGTATAGTATACTGTAGAATTTTGGTAACTGTAGAATACGCAAAGATAAAATTCAAAAGCTGCTAAAACGTGCTCAGAGGATGTTAAAGTACAGAAAAACAAGTCAACGGCTTTTGTATAATGAAGAAATCGCTGCGTTCATTATTGATTCCGTCTTCCAAAAAAAAGCCACATTTCTAAGTTCAGTGGCAGGAGAGAAAATACTCATCTCTTCCTGTCATTCCCAGAAGTAGTGCTGGAGAAAATATAACCACCCAGGCATGTCATTACTACACTGAGAAGGGTACACCCACAGGTGAAGCGGATCCCCAGCCGGGTGTAAGAGGTAATGAGCAGAGCTCTAGTTTGTAGGGAAGCATAAATCACAGAACTGTTGTAATTCAGAAACTGCTACATTGTAACCAAAGAGCTGATAATTATGTCAATGAACATTCTACCTTCTCTTTACTATACTCATCTGTTTGCTTACAAAACTAAAACTTACGTTCTTCCCAAAGGCCATATATTTCTGAAAAATGCAGAAAGTTTCACTAAAAAGAAAATACTAGTTTGAAGAAAGCATTTTATTTTCATAATGTTTTTGTTAACATGTGTTCATTCATTATCTTTATATGAAATGGGTTATTCAGTTAATTATTTTTATAAAATTAAAATACAGTATATAAGAGGGAAATTGCAGTAAAGAAAGCAAAACTACAAATTGTGGTAAAAGTAGCTGGTGGTGATGGTAAATTTTAGCCCTCTTTCAGCCAACCTTTATCAGGCACCCTATGTGCCAAACAAACACCATGCCAGATGCTTTAGGAATCCAGGAAGGCAGTATGACAAATGGTCTATGCCCTCAAGGCATTTTTAGTTTAATTGGAAAGAGCAGTGGTATGTAGATATAGATACAAAAATCAACAATTCTAGGACATGAGATGTGCAATGGTTAAAAGTACAGACCTGGAACCAGATCGCCTCAGTTTGAATCCCAGCTCTACCACTCAAGGCCAGGATTAGAGTGAGACACTTACCTTGGGCACAAAATTTACAAGGGTGCCAAAAACTTGGTGATCAAGATAAATAATATTTTAATGCAATATTTTAAAAAATCAAAATTAATACAAAAAACTCATGATGCACAAAATAGCAAAAGTTTAAATACAGACAGGCTCCAACAATCCTGTGTCAAGTCATACTAGAGCCCAAAGCAAAAGAAAAAAATGTGTGTCCCTACATAGATGTTTCATTGTATTTTTTAACTGTTATTTTTTTTTCTGGGACATTGATGTGGTTGAGGAAATGTTGAAAATGAAAAAGTAGGTGTATTAAAAATCACATTCAGTTTCAATATTTTATTTTTACTCAAAATAGAATTTATTCTAATTTTACTTTCCTGGCTTTCAAGGAAGCAAACTCATCACTTACTAGCTTTGTAAACCTGAGTGAGTTTCTTAACCTCTCTGTGTCTTAGTTTCGTCCTCTGTAAAAATGGTAGGGCAAACAGTGCCACCTCGCAGGGTTGTTGTGAAGGTTAAAAGAGTTATTACGTTTTAAGCACTTAGAACAGCACCCTGTCCAAATTCTCTCCAAGGTACACCTTTGTTATCACTGTATCTTTATTATATAGACAATGAAAGTTTTAGAATATCAGAGATAAGAGATCAGCTCTAGCTGAGATGATTGGTCACTCATTATCTGATATATCACCGCACAGGAACATATGCTCCATGGGGGCTTGCTCAACACCTTATACTTGGGTCTACGATAGGTCAAGCCCACGACAGGCACTTGATACATATTGTTTCATTGGACGGATGACAATCAGAAAGTTCTTCACAAAGAAGATGGAATTTGAGTTGGTTGACCTTCATTAAATGATAGGAATAAAATTGCAGATGATGAGGGAAGGTATGATGATATTAAGTGTGCTGAGTTTGAGTTACTCGCAATATATGCAATTGGAAATATCCACCAGTCATATGGAAATGTGAGGTTAGCACCTGGAAGAAAGAACCAAAGTGTAAATTGGGGCATGATTCACATGGTTGTGATAGGAGCATCACATAAGTAGATGCCCTCTCTAGAGGAGCAGGTGTGTACAGAGCATAGCAAAGAGCAAAGGGCCAAGATGTGGAGACAATGACTGGATGAGTCTGACAAGGAGCTGGGGAAGACATCTTAGCATTCAGGATGACTCTCAAGAAGTAGGAGCCTCCAAATCGTATAACATCTCCCTGACTCCTAAGACATCTCTGAAATAAGTGAAAATGATCTGGATTAGATCCTTAAAGGTGCTCGCTAAAAATTATTTTGTGTCTTCCAAAAGCTGATGAAAGTTCAAATGAAACATTTAGCAGTTAATAGTGTAGGGAATTCCCTGGCCGTCCACTGGTTAGGACTCTGTGCTCTCACTGCTGGGGGCCCGGGTTCAATCCCTGGTTGGGGAACTAAAATTGAGGCCCCCCCCCAAAAAAAAAGCAGTTAATAGAGTATTATTAACATCATATATTTACTTCTAACTACATTCCAGAAAACATATTTACAAGCCATTTATTAGCTCATGGGGGATAACCTGGCATGATATACATTGCTGGTCACCCGACTAAACCTATCCCTTCCTCTCTTGAGAAAACCCAAATTTGGTCCCCATGGCCAGGTGCCACGGAAAGGGCACCATGCGTCAAGCCCTGAGGCGGTGTTCTCGATTCAATTGTAGCCAATGAGACATGAGAAAAAATCTGCTGGGTGGGGGCATAGTTCTGGGAGAAATTCTCTTGCTAATAAGGAGTGACAGGCAAGAAGTAACCATTCCTTCCCTCTGACTCTGGAAATCCTGCTGGGATTCGGTGCTTAGAAGTGCTTCAGCTGTCTTGGGACCATAAAGGAGGAGCCGATGCCTAGAGGATGGCAGAGAGGAAAGTTGGATAGAACCTAGGTCTCCCATGATGTCACCGAGCCACTGGATTAACCAATTCTAGAACCAACCCATCTCTGGCCTTTTAAATGAAACAATAAATACCCCTATTGTTTAAGCCCATTTGCATCAGAGTTTCTGTGACTCAAAGTCAATCATGGTTATGGGTTTAAGAAGACCTGACCTTCCCTCATCTAGTGATTCATCAATTTTACCAGAATCCAGCTTTCATATGTGTGGAATGAATTAGACCTGTAAATTCCCCAAATGTGGATCCTTTGCTTCTTGGAATCAGCATCTATAATGAATAAAAAATTTTAGCATATGCTTGTTTTAAATGTATCAGTAAATTACTAGGCTCACACACCAGCAGAGATACCTCACCTAAGCTGCCTTGCCACCCAAGATTGGAGACTATAATAATTAAGTGGACTCTATTCAGAGAAGCAGCTGGAACAAGGGGCTCAGTAAGATGCTTGATTGTGGATTACATGCTCTTTCATTTGTTACACAAATATTTGTTTCCAGCTGGAGTAGAAGTCCCATATTAATTAGAGCTAGAATTGCTGACTTGATTTACAGAATGTAGACAAGAAACACTCCTCATTCCTTACTCTAAAAAGTTAGAGGGGTAAAGGAGGGAGTGACATTATTCATACCAGAATAGCTTAGAGATGAGGTTGCATCACTTATGAAACTTTAAGGAATCACAGAAGATAGTGACACCAAATACAAAGCCAATTAACCCTTCTATTTGGCAGCTGATAGCATTTCAGCACTTCCGTTTTCTTTCTCCCCTCATTAATTTTAAATGCTATTGACAAGACTTTTCTTTAACCTGTTAATTTGTTTTTATTCCCCTCCCACCCCATGCAATGACTCCTCTCTCCCTTCTACCATTTGAGCAAAGAACAGGTTTCTGTGCTTCCTTGTCTCAAAGGATGCTTGCGGCAGAGCATAAAGCACAAATTGCCTGCAATATATTTTCCTTCTTGACTTTTGTTTTCAAAAGCTTAAGCCATTGATTAATTTGTGGGGTGCGTGTATGGTAGGGGAGTTGGGGGGACCTGTAAGGGAAACATGAAGAAAGTGGAATGTTCGTCAAACTAAAAGATTCCAGGAGACAGGAGACAAGGACAGAGGTCTATGGGCTCCTCACGCATCAGGGCCCAGAGCCATCTCCATAATAGTGCCCTAAGGAGGTGACCAAATGTTCAAAGGCTCAGCTTTATAATGCACCTAAAGAGATAGAACTCTAGGCAATAGCCTTGCCAAAGGTCCCCAGGCTTCAAGTGCCACAGGGGAAAAAAACAGAGCCAGTAGGTTTGAAGGGACTGTACTTACCAGGGCAATGGGTGTCTCAGAGGACACCAATACAGTCCAGGGACTGAAGACCAGAGGGCCTTCCCCTATATCTTGGCACTATGAGACCTGGGGCTTCCAAACAACCCTTGGGGGTGAGGGGGTGAGGGGGGCAGTCAGGTACGCCTGTGGATACATTTCCTTTTTGCTATGTAGGAGAAGGTGAGGTTGAAATTAAGTTGATTTAAATACATGAAAAAACTCAGTATCCCTTGCCACCTAGGTCTGTGGCCTGGGAGTCACACCTGCAAACATTGACTATTTAGGGCCCTTACTCAGTGAAATTCCTCTCTACATTAAGCTAGTTGTGTCCACTTTGGTAACATGCCAGAAACCCTTGACTCTAGACTTGTCTTAAAATCTCTAAGTACAGCGGCTCCCCTGTGGAGGGGCACAGCACACGTGGTGCCAGACCATTCTAGACAGAGACCAACTATCAGCACCAAAAACACGTCTTTGCATTTGAGGAGCGGAACATCAGATGGCCCAATCTAATGCTTGATGGCAAGCAACAGAAGACAGCTGTGCTCACTTTTTCTCAGCTGGAGTGTACTGGGAGGATATTGATGAGTTCACAGGATGAATGGGAGGGCTGGAGGCCAAGGCTCAGGAAATGGGCTGGACACCAAGAGAGGATGGGCAGTAGGGACCACAGCCAAGGTCATGCCACAGGACTGTCTGCCCCTGCTAGTACTCCACTGCTGCCCGCAGCACGACATCATCGCCACAAGTGGTTTCTGAACGATCTTTGAATCTTTGCTTCACTCCCTTGATATTCAAAGTCCCAGAGAGGAGGGTCTGACTGGCCGAGACTGGTTCCTTCCCCGAATGTCTGGGGTAGGGAGGGGGACTCACCCTTGATACAGGGCAGAGCACTGCACCTTGACACACAATGTGGCGTTGCCTCCAGATGGAAAGGGGGACGCTGAGCAGAAAAGAAACTAGCCCAAGGGCCACTACATTCCCAGCCACTTAGGGAGGACAAAAGGGTGTGAAAGTTTTGAAAGCTCCAGCTTTAAATGAACTACCTTGGAAATATATTTGCCTTATTTCCTGGAATCAAGCCCTGTAAAAGCTCTACGCAGGCTCGTAATTTCACTCCCGGATCAACTTGCAACCCATGACCCTGATTGCTGTCCTGTACTTGGCCCTGGATCGCTTCTCCTGTTGATTTTAGATTACTATAGCAATTCCCCGGCTCAGGGACAGAGAGACCTGCCAAGCACCCACATTCAGAACAACATGTTCACTTTATCGCTCCCCTCTTACCTCTACCCTGATGCACAGGAGTCCTGTTGGCTACCTGGTAAAGTTACGAGGGAAGATAAGCTTAAGGACAATAGAATTAGAAAGTATTTTCATCTCCCTACTTAGAGGCAGAACTAAATTCTCAGAAAAATAGGAATATGGCCTGATTTTTAAGCTCTTCAGAGGCAGGAAAACACTATCCTCGATACATCCAACAGTAAATAAGACACAAACTGTGTTTGAAGATTCAGGAGAAAACAGAAAACACTTGATAAAAACGGGAAGGAAGGGAGGGGAGGGATAAATTAGGAGGTTGGGATTAACATATACACACTACTATATATAAAATAGATAACCAGCAAGGACCCACTGTATAGCACAAGGAACTATACTCAATATTTTGTAACAATCTATAAGGGAAGAGAGTCTGAAGAAGAATATATATTTATAACTGAATTGCTGTGCTGTACACCTGAAACTAATACGATATTGTAAATCAACTCTACTTCAATTTAAAAAACAAAACAAAACAAAAAAACGGGAAGGAAAATGCACACGCACAAGAGGAAGAGTCTGTCCAAGGGGTCACGTCAACGGCTGGGGACATAACGTCCCCACATCTATGATTGCTCCTGGCTGCTTCGCCAGCTTTGGACTGGCGGAAGTAGTGAGTAGACAAAGCCTCTGTTAGAGGTCGAGATCTCTCACATCTGTCAGTGCTGGAGGGCAAAAGCCTCAGGATCTGTGTCTGACCAAAGAATCTCCTTTTTTCAACCTTTTTTCAAGAGGTTCATTATGATGTGAGAGGGGAACACACTCTCTGGAAAGGGAAAAACTAAGTGAGGTCTAAGAGCACTGTTCAAAACTACAGCTATGCTACACACCTACAGTGAGCGCTACAAAGTCTTAGAAAGTATTTATAAGCCGTGAATACCAATGCTTAACGGATGCTAATTCATTAATTTTCTTTTAAAAAGAAAAGCTGGGAAATTGCAAGTGAAGGCAAAATCTTTCCAATGCTTCCTGTTCCAATTTTCCTTAACTTTTTCACTCGGTTCACTCCGTATGTGAGGGTCTTGTCAGCTAGGCGGAAGGGAGGGCTAAGTCACCCCAGGCTGTGCTTCCCTCCACCTTCCCCAACCTGTGTGTAACTGAGTGTGCCTGTTCGCAGGGCCTTGAGAGCCACAGCACCAGTGGCCTCAGAGTTGCCCACTGGCCAACAGTGAACAGGTTCTAGCCAGCCCTCCCTCAGGTTTGGACAGCTGCTTTGTACCCAGCCCTGAGGTGGGGTGGGAAGCCCAGACAAGACGAGGCAAGCTTTTGCCGAGTTCTGTGGATGCATGGGGGCAGGGCTTACTCCACTTTAGGCTCCCAAGTGGGAAACCCAGGGCAAAGGTAGAGTCCTGAAGGAAAATAGAGCAAATTTGAAAATTCTAAGGGCTCCACTGAGACACAGAAGCCTGTATGTCCTCTCCGCTCCCTTTCCTCATGGCTGATCATTCTGCTAAAGGAGATTCTGCCTCATGCGACAGCAAGTATGTTAAAATGGAGGAGGAAAGTGAAACGACGTGCGGCTGATTTTTCATCCCAGGTGAAACCAAAGTACATAGCAATTATAAATATTATATAAAATATAAATAAAATATCTAATATTGAAGTTCCTCACAGCATTTTCTTAAATATGATTGACAAGGGCTGAAGGTCATGGAATGAGGTTTTTGTGTGACTCACATTTATTTCTTTCCATTTCTTAGCTGTCACACTCATCCCACAATAAAAGGCTTTCTAGCCTATTATTACTTCAGGAACACTAATATTTCTCAGGGGACCTCCCTACCCCAAGGAGTTTTTACTCCATCTCCAAAGAAGATAGAACAATCTCAAAGAGTGAGTCAATTTATGGGGTTAGTTAAGACATAAATTACTCAGCCATCAATCAGGTCTACGTAGGTTTGCTGTATTAGACCAAGGTGCACATCTGAGGGCAAGCCTACAGCTGGTCAGAAATTCCCAGGGTGAGTTTTACAAGCAGCACTGGGACCCTCATGCTTCCATGGCTTTTGTTATAAGTTGTTGTCTCTTGATCATGATGTTACGAGGTTCAGAAGGAAGTGAAAAATGACTTTGATTCCAAAATGGAAATGTAATATATGAGTTCAACAAGATCTAGGTAGCCTACATATTTTAATTTATAAAGATGCTCCCAAACTTTACCAGCGTTCCCTTCCTGCTCAGCAGATCACCCAGCCTCCTGCTTCATAAAGAAGGGAAAGGGCATCAGGACTGATATCTCCCTCCATTTCTCTCCTTTCTACTTCCTAACTTGCATTTTCACTCACCTCCTTCCTTCTAGCTGAAGGAATGTGTACCCCCCTCCAAGACCCACATGGTGCTTCTGAGAGTATCCCCACCACCTGGAAACCTCAAACCATCAACAGACCCCATCCTCTTCCTTCTTCATTTTCTCCCTTGCCAGTAATTCCTCCTCTCCCTCTTCTCCCTGAGAAACGTGGTCAACGCTCTCCATCCTAAAACACCTCTCAGTACTACTTCTCACCTCCTCTCTGCCAATCTCCTTGAATCCACTGTCTTCCTGTCTCTTCACCTGCCACTCATACCACACTGATTGCCCTTAATACTAGCTTTTATCCCACTTACACTTTCTCCTTTGGATGTTTACATCTATTCTCATGGAGTCACATATTACTTAAAAACTGATACTTCCAAAGATCTACCTTTAGCCTTGAACTCTTGTCTGAGTTCCAAACCATTTCTAACTGCATACCGGTCATATCCACCTGGGTGTACCAGAGGCACCTAAATAAATAAGTCTAAATCCAAACTCATCCACTGTCTCATCTCTTCTCAAACCCACACCCCCAGAAAATGCCTGAATTTTATCTACCTGAGTTATTTTCAAATAACAGAAATTCTAGTACTTCCCTGATGGTCCAGTGGCTAAGATGCTGCGCCCCCCCATGCAGGGGGCCCAGGTTCGATCCCTGGTCAGGGAACTAGATCCCACATGCCGCAACGAAGATCCCGCATGAGGCAACGAAGATCCCACGTGCCACAACTAAGACCCGGCACTGCCAAATAAATAAATAAATATTTTTTTTAAAAAAGAAAGAAATTCTATAAACAAGAAAAGACTACATATGTTAAATAATCCCAAAGATATAGAGGAATACGGGGGAAATCTGTGACACCCATAAAAACAAACAAGCAAAACACTAAAGAATAACCTAAAAGATTATTGAATAAAGAAACCCCCAGATTGACATATATACACTAATTTGTATAAAATAGATAACTAATAATAACCTACTATATAAAAAAATAAAATATATATATACTACCATAGTAAAAAAAAATTTAATAGCAATTCATATGAGCATTATTGTGGTATTACTTGCATTTCCGTATCTGATTCTTTCTGGAGGATTTTGAAGGTTAACTTGAGAGTTTAAACTTTATTGATAGATTTCCTTTATGCTATAAAGGCAGTACTTTGTGTGTTTATGCTTTGATGCAATCTGGAATAAAATGAAGTAATTTTAAGCTCCCAAAAATAAAAAATAAAATACATGAATTACAAAAAAAAAAAAAAAAGAAACCCCCAAAGGAGTATGGACAAATATATTAAAATAGTGAATTAATATGGTATCTTAGAGACAACTGGTGAAGATGAGACATCTAATAATTAAGAAGTCATTAACTGATGGTACTTGCTTGGATTTAATTTGCTTAGGCCTACCATTTCCAATTGAAAAGATCAAAGGACATCATTACCTGGAATATGGTATTACTGTTGTCAAAGTGGATTTGCCTGCTGAGTCTGCCCAACACAGCAGGAGCATGTTCTTCTAGAAGAAAAGTAAATGTGATTTGTAGCTTTCCATGCTCACTTATGGTAAGAGCAGACACCATAGTAAGCAAGCCCTAGAAGTACTAGGGGGAAAAGCCAGCAGGAGAAGATGGGTGTCAAAAATCTTCACTTACTCCATGTGCAAACAAAGTTACACACGTCACAAATGACAGTCACTTTCTACAAGTGACTTCAAGATATAAGAGAATTTGGGTTTCCCTGGTGGCACAGTGGTTGAGAATCTGCCTGCTAATGCAGGGGACACGGGTTCGAGCCCTGGTCTGGGAAGATCCCACATGCCACGGAGCAACTGGGCCTGTGAGCCACAACTACTGAGCCTGCGCGTCTGGAGCCTGTGCTCCGCAACAAGAGAGGCCGCGATAGTGAAGAGGCCCGTGCACCGCGATGAAGAGTGGTCCCCACTTGCCGCAACTAGAGGAAGCCCTCGCACAGAAACAAAGACCCAACACAGCCAAAAATAAATATTAAATAAATAAATAAAATATTTTTTTAAAAACCTAGTATTTAAAAAAAAAAAAAAAAAGATATAAGAGAACTGGATTCTAATCAATATTCACCAGTCCCCAGCTCTAACGTGTATATTATTCAGTGACCTTTGGCAAATGATTTAAATTTTCTGAGATGATTTCCAGACCTAAAAAAGGACTGTCACACAGTTGCAAATCACTCGACAAAATCAAGCTCAAGCTCAAGCAAGATAGTTAAGTGTTTGAAATTCACAGTCCTGCCAACTGGCTTGTAGAATGTTCAAATATAACTTTCCAGTTGCCAAAAAATGGAATCATGTTAGCTTACATTTCTAGGAAATGTCAGATGAGGCAATTTGGAAAATCCACCTGCTGTGCCTAAGCCTGAATCTAAAACAATAAATGGTCCATTTTTCTCTGGAAGTTGAATTCTACTGAATTAATCTTGTTACAAGATGAAAGCCTGAAAGTAAATATGATGAATCACTCCTCCTACCACGCCTGTGTGTGGTACTAGCACGGCTCCCCGCTTTCTCCCCAACACGGCTCTAGTCAGGAGCCAAGCATCTGAAGCAAAGTGTGATCAACAGACGCTCGTTTCCATAATTGGCACTTTTCCAGTAGCCAACCCCAAATTTAATTAGCCTCTTATCTGAAGCAGAAAAGGATTTCTAAAGCATTCTAGTAACCTGTGCTCGTTCTTTCCTCTGGTCCATGCCCCAGCCCCATGTGCCTCCTCACCCAGAAACCTTTGAAGCATGCATATCAAGAACAGGATGTGTGCTAATTCTTAATGTAAATAAACAGCTCTCAAAAATGTCCTTGAGATTGTTCTACTAGAGAGAATAATATTCCATTGAACTGAAGACCACGTATGGTACATGGGACGGACAGTAGAAATGAGACTGCACATGTAACTCAGTGCTAGCAGATCAGCATTTTACCTGGGTTAACTCACAACTTGTCTACTCTAACCTACCCAGCTCTGGACTCCCTCCAACTTGCGGTTGTATCCCACATGGTCCCAGCGGCTGCGCTTATTTAATATCGCCTGAGCAATAACCTCAACCCACTCTTCCCTCTGTTGATCTCGTATTCAGCGAATTCTGTCATAGCTCCAAATCTCTTGGAACAAAGAAACTGTCTACACTTAGTCCTCTTGACAACTATCTGCTATATGATGGGGTTTCCAGGAACCCATGTGACTTCACAGTCACCTCAGGGGGTCTCGTTGGCTCAGGGGGCTGGTGTCAAGCTGAAGCAGAAGGTATGGATGCCCATGGGGTACTGGCAGATGGTGAGGGGAGGTTAGGCCGAGCACTACCAGCTGGGGCCATGTTCCTCTCGCCTGCCCAGCACCTTTGCCCTGTTTCCTGGGAGCAAAGCTCCTCTTGGTGGTGGTGAACCCATCCATGTGGTTCAGTCAGCTGACCTCCCCCCCACCTCCACCCAGAGCACCCAATTTCTCCAAGGCCACAGTGACTGGGATAAAGTTGGACCTGTGACCCAGGTCGAGCCAAACCTCTTGAAATCTGGGTTCTCAGATAAGGCTTTCTCCCTGCACTGAGCTAAAAGAATGTGAGTCTTGCTTACCACTGGAGAGAATCTATCGACCAGGTGAAGGCGGGGGCCTTCCCATACCACACCGTCTGAGCCTTGCATCCAGCCCTGCCTGGAGCCTGGCTTTCACTTCCGTGAGCTAATCAAGTCCCATGTTTGCTTAAGCTACATAGGATGGGGTTCTTTCCCTGAAAGCCTCCCAACTAATAAACACTTAATCTCATCCCCTCCCCAGTTTCTGCCTAACTTATTTAGATGATTATCTTCCTTCCTTTTGTGGCCTTTGCCTAAAATTCTCCATATCTTCCCCTCCAGCCCTTTAAACTCAGGTCAGAATCTAACTATTAAAGGGATACTTCCTATATTAACACATACCCGCCAAAGCCTTCGAGCCTTTGATGTACGCCCACGTGAAAACGTTCCATCCCATAGTCATATCCTAAGTGCTATTCCGTAAGACCCATTCTTGCTCTATCATTGTTCTTTAACCAAGAGGTTTCAATTGGTGGAAAAAAGAGAAGATTCTCATTTTAAAGCGTCCTAGCTTTTGAAAATGAAACCCCATGGTGAAATACAGTGAGGATCCAAGCTGTGTGCTTGTGTTTTTCTAATAAGCGCTAGCATTTGAAAGCTTATTGTATGCCAGGCAGTGCGCTGAGCACCTTACATGAATTTTTCATCAACCCTTACAAAAACCTTATGTGCTGGGTACTTTTTCTCTCCTATTTTAAAGAAGGGGTATTAAGGCTTCAAGAGGTTAAATAATCTGCTCAAGGTCACCCAGCTGGTAGGCTGAAGTCTTTGCCAATGACTGAATCCACAGACCCTTCTTACCATCCCTAACCCACACACCAGGGAGCAGACATTTGCCCTCTTGGAACGCCCCAATGAGGCTTCCACTGGAGTTTCTCTGCACAAGTAACTCAGTACTAGCAGGTCAGCATTTTAACCGAGTTAACGTAAAGCTCTTCTACTGTGACCTATCCACCACTGGACCTCCTCCAACCCACAGCCAGATCCCAGGGGATCCTAGTGGCTAGGATCATTTAATATTGCCCGAGCAGCATTAAATTATTCATTTTATCAATAGTATTAATATCCATTTTTAGACTTAAATGAAATACGCTTGGTTATTTTGCTTCCTGGTCCACGGCAATTCCAAAGGAATGAAAACCTAGAAGTAACTGTGAGGTGGAGGCCAAGCCCAGAAAACAGTGAGAGCTGACTGGGAGAGTTAGAAGGAGCCTGAAAAGCTATTAAAGAAGGAGCCACGGGAACTGTAGATGTGCCCAGCGCCCACCCTTCCCACTGCTCTTCATTGCCTGATTCACAGCCAGCCCTCAGAGCAAGGAGCCCACCTTCTATGGACCCTGAAGGGCACCAACATCACATGAAGTGGGTCCTCCAGTGCACTGGGGGCATTGTACAGTCCTGCAGCGTTGGCAAACATGTGAATCTACTAAAAAGCTTATGTGGGGATTAAGTAGATATTCTTTTTTATGAATATGCAGTCATCAAACTGTCCTTAAAAATATCTCAGTTCATCTTGGCTCTTCCCTAGGTGGTGGTTTTGAAGCCAGGAATCACATCTAATATATGTAACTTCATAATGTGTCATATAGCGCTTAAGGCCCAAATGTCTTTATTACATAGATAATGAGTTCGGTTTCTTTCTGTGATGAGCCAGTTGTACATCCTTATTTTAAACACTATCCAATTTGTAAATGTTTTATTTTAGATATCATTCCAGAGAAATCCTTCCCTGAAACTTAAATGTTTAACTTAGACAAGGGCACCTCAAAAAAAAAAAAGAAGGGCACCTCAAAAAAAGAAAGAAGGGCACCTCAGTCCCTTCATCAGCACCCATATATTTTTATTTGCCCACAGATCCAACGAGACTAGAACAAGAATAAGAAGAGTAGGGAAAGCATTTTAGAAACTGGGACAGGTAGTGAGAAAAAGTGGAGGAGGGAGAAAATCTGTATCAAATGTAAGCATAAATGCTTATCTCAGGAAAGAAGGAAATCTCCCCCCACACACCCCTTACTTCCATCTCTACTCTACAGATATTTAAAAAAAAAACATGATATTTTTGTATCAAACTTTGTAGAACTCTGGTAGCCAGCCTCCAAGGTGACATCAATGACTCTTGCCTGGTGGTATTCACACTCTTTTGTAGTGTGTAGTGTGTGTGTGTGTGTGTGTGTGTGTGTGTGTGTATTGAGGAGGTGGGTGGGCGATGCATATGTGCTTGTATATCCATGATTGGAGGGGAAAGATCAGCGTTTAAAACTTTAAAAGTATATTCATGAAAGAAAATTAAAACATAGGTAGATGAAAATTACTTGAAGTCCAGGCCCCATACAACAGGAATTCACATGGTTGTTTACTTCCCTCACCTCTTTTTGCCTACCCAGGCTTGCTTGTTTGTACAGCACCAGGAGTTCTTGACAATGACAAAGGATGAATCAATGTTCAAGCCTAGCCTTGACAATCCTAGCAAAGGATTTGCTTGACTACATTTGTTTCTCTTAAGATTCATTCTCAAAGGTACAGAAATGAGTTATAAAAAAGTGTGTATAAATATGTATAAAGGGCACTTTAGTAAAATACTTTACAAGCACTTTCAGCACTTCCTGTGCACACCACACCAGAGCAGCTGTTTCCGGGAACCCTAAAGAAGATAGTTTCCACCCTTAGCGTCTAAATCTGACTTTATATTGCTACTCAGCTAACATCAAAACTCATTTGTTTCATTGTGAGCAAGTGGCCATATTGTTTTGATCTTTTGATAAAATAGATGATTTTCTAAAAATTTAGATCCTCCATTATTCTATAATGCATAGAGACCTTGAATAGAATCTCTATGTATATAAAATTTTGTCTTATTTCTAGTTTTCACCTCACTGCTGGAGACAGGAAATATCAAGCTGGCTTAAACAGAATCAGGTCAGATGCTTCTGTCTTCAGTTAATAGTGAGAAAAACCCTAATAGTTTAGGGCCTGCTTTGTACCTAGCATTTTACATAGATTATCTTTAATCCTTACAACAGACTTAGAAGGTGATATTAACCCCATTTTACAGATAGGAAAAATGTGGTTCAGAGGGGTTAAGTAACTTGCCTAAAATCACCCAGCTTGTAAGTCCTGGAGCCTGGATTGGAAGATCACTCTTTACCTCCAAAGCCTTTGTTCTTTTCATAGCACCACCTGGCCTATTAAACAGGCCTTTTATTTTCCATCTGATCTCAAGGCCTCCTGTTACCTGCAGCAAAATAGCTTTACAGGTCTTGGTCCTCCCTCAAGAAAACTGAAAACATCTCACGAGGAGTAGTGAGTTGAGGTCTGTGGGCAGGGTGCGGGCCTTAGAGGGGACGCACAGACACAGCCAGCACACCTCACTCAGCCTTTTCCACACAGACAGAAGTGGAAGCCAAACACCTTGCCTAGAATGTTTAATTATTAAAAACTCATAAGTTCTTCCCAAAAAAGAAGGGAAAAGGTTTACTCACAAGAGTTAAAATAGTCGTAGAACTGATCAGATACAGTAGCTTCATCTTATTACTTAATCTCTTTCATTTTTTCTGGGTGCTTATTTCCTGGGCCAACAATTTTTTTTTTGCTTACAGAGTCACCAGTTGATTTGTTCCTTTTAGAAACTCTCCATTCCTTGGTTTTCAGGAACTTACCCTTCCTTCTCTGTAGTTGGAATGAGGAGTTTAAACGTTCCCACTCTGAAATAGTGTCGTTAACTATTCAGATTCCTGATAGCTACAGAGCATCCATGTGCCAGACACACTGTTCTTGGAAATTTGAGGTGCTTTCTCTCTTGAACGCAACTTTCTGTCTGGCAGATGTTGAGGTAAGGGCTCAAGTTTGGTGTCCCTCCTTCAAATACAACTTCTCTAGTCATTGACTTGTTTCAACAGTGGTTTCTGAGCACCTACTAAGCACCAGGCTAGTAATTCTCAGTGTAATTAGTTAGTCAGTAACTGCTACTCTGCTAGTCTGGCTGCAGGTCCAGGAGTACATGAATAAAATAACTAACGCTCATCATGATATCTAACACTCATACAGGGCTCAAGAAGGACCAGGCACAGTTCTAAGGGCTTTATGTATGTTAAACCATTTGATTCAACACCAACCCTCATTTTACAGTTAAAGAAACTGAGGCACAGAGAGGTTAAGATACTTGCCTGAGCTCACAACAGCTTGTAGAACCAAGATCTGAACCCAAGCAACTGGGTTCCAAGTCCACATTCTTCAACACTGTGCTACATTGATTCTCATATGATTAGGTTAATGGTAGCCCAGGAATGTTGTTATTTAAAAAGCAGACAAATGTTTTCCCCAAATGCCAACCCCAGCAAAAATCATTTATGTAACTATATTTTACCTCTCATAGTCATGAGCAAAGAAATGGTTAAAGTGAGCTGCTTCATGGGTTCTGTAATTCTGAGCAGTTCTGTATGTTGAGTGCATCCATTACTTAGCAGAATGTGACTGCTGACTCTGCCGTTCAGAAGAATCACACTGAAGCTGAAGTGGTAATAATTCAAAATTGACAAGCTTGGAGAGACTTGAAAAGCCAGGCATGTTATTAGCATTTAATGGCATCAAGTATTTAATAGACCATAGTAGAAAGTATTCCAAGAATGAATCTCAATAAATCAGCAGATTCCAGGAATATTTGGGGGCTAAGAATTTTTAAAGTATTTTACATATAGAAGAGGTGGTTATTCCTATAAATGAATCCCCTAAGTTGACAAAATAGGTGTGTTTTTTTTTTTTTGACAGAATAGTTTTAGGTTTCTTAAAATGTTTATTGTTAGAATGGTTCAACTAGAGCAAAAATAATTTAAACCTTAAAAAATTGTTCAGCACTACATTGTTCTAAAGATACAACACAGACTTGTTAAATACTGAGAAAAATAAAAATTAACTTTCTAATTATCATATAAAGATGTGTGACACTGATTGTTATATAAAAGTAAAAAATAATGACAATTGCATATCAGCTCAATATAATCCTTATGAAAGATTTTTAAGTCTCGATGTAAGTAAATTCTATTAGTTCCTACCTATGAGTCAGTGTTGGTAGAACTGGCATGCTAGGCTGAGACTAGGATACTAGAAGACTATTTTACTGAAACAAGTACTAAAAATAATGTACATTCTTTTCTTGTTCAATTCAGTATGTCAGTGACCCCTAAAAAATGAGGGAGACCCAAGTCATTTCCAGTTGGAAGATGTTACATAAAATTGGCATTTCCATCATGTCTCAAAAACCACCCAACAAAAAACAAAGGAAAGGAGAAACTGAAATAAAAATCTCATCTTAAAAAAAAAACCTGTTTTCAATTTAACCACAAAATAGGTGGAAGGGGTACAAAAGCAGTGGAGTTTGAGCAAAGACATGAAAGGAAGCTGAGAGAGGGCACCCAAGGCTACATATCTCAGAAAGAGCCTAATAGTGCAACCAATGAGATGCACATACTGAGGTGAAAAATCAATAGCTCCGTTTGTACAACAATGGAAGTAAGGTGGTGTTATGGGTTGAATTGTGTCTCTCCAAAAGATGCGTTGAATTCCTAACCTCTGGTACCTATGAATGTGACCTTATTTGGAAATAGAGTTTGCAGACATAATCAAGGTAAAATGAGGTCATACTAGATTAGGGTGCGCCCTAATGCAATGACTGGTGTCTTTATAAGACAGAAGTTTGGACACAGAGACACAGAGAGGAGAAAGCCATGTGAAGATGAAGACAGAGATTGGAGTGATGCATTTACCAGCCGAGAAACACCAGGGTTGCTGGCAGCCACGAGGAGCTAGTATGGAGGCATGGGACGGATTCTCCCTCAGAGCCTCTGGAAGGAGCCAACCCTGCCAACACCTTGATTTCGAACTTCTAGCCTCCAGAACTGTGACACAATACATTTATGTTGTTTTAAGCCACCTGATCTGTGGTACTTTGTTATGGGAACTCTAGCTGTCTAATACAGATGGGTAGGCTGGTAGCATGAGTTTCCCTGGACCTAGTTGTTGTGTTTTTTTTTAACTATTATTTTTATTTATTTATTTATTTATTGGCTGCACGCTGTGGCATGTGGGATCTTAGTTCCCTGACCAGGGATTGAACCCGTGTCCCCTGCAGTGGAAGCACAGAGTCCCAACCACTGGACCATCAGGGAAGTCCCAACCTAGTTTGGTTTTGAGTAGCAGAGAAGGTAGAACTAAACTAGAATCCCACAAACAAGCCATATTCACAGGAAGTCATATGTTCATAAGGAGAGAAAAGAGACTACACTATGAACAGCTCTGCACTGCCTATCTTCACTGGCTGGGGAGGAGAAAAGGCTAAAATATCTCACATGCAAAACCCTGGGTCAAAAGAAAAATTCTCCATGATATAGAAGGTGTCCTTGGCCTCTTCACAAATACATAAATATTTATATATTTATGTATTTGTGAATAAATAAATAAATTTATTTATTTCCTATAAATAAATATTTAATGTAGGAAAAATTCTCCTCACTCAAAGACAAGGAATGAAAAAGGAACCAACAAAGATATAAGGGAAAAAATGAAAAATGAACAGAAAAACAAATGCTGATGAATAGTCACCATGAAAATGGTACCTCAGAGCAGATGAAAATTCTGAACACATATTTTGCCTTAAATTTTTAAAAAATGTAATAGAGCAGTTGTTTTCAGAAAGCAAGCATGAAATAAAGAAACAACACTCAGAGAAGTGGGGGTTGTGATGACTGAAGGAGCTGAAACGTAAGCTGACAGAGCTCAGGAAAGAAGTGAATGAAAAAGAAAAAATAAAACCATGGTAGAAATGTATGCAAAACCGGAAGCAGGGTAAGGGTAAAAAGATACAGTATGGAACATAGCGGTCAGAATTGTGAAAAAGGTACAAATTGAAATGTAAACAAAGACCAAAATGTTCAGAGAGAACTTTATAAATATCAGAGCAGGAGTAGGCATTCAATATTCACAAAATAAAAGGACCTGAGGACAACAACATGAATAATGGAAGAGAACAGACAGTTAAAGATATATTTCAAGAAAACTTTCCTGTAAGAAAAGAAGACGAATTCACAAATTGAAATCACATAGCATATCCCACAAAATTCTTGACTCAGAATGTTTACCAAACTTTGAAATTTAAAGTTTTTAAAGTAAATATTATTTGATCAGCCAAGGGGGTTGGGGGTTAAAGGGAGGAATCAAGACATTTATAAGGGAGAAAAATCAAATTAGCCCCAGATTTCTCTGTGACAACGTTCAATATTAGAGAGTGTAGCGATACCTGGAAATTTCTCCCAGAAAGAAAGTATATATTCCAAACTGTCATTCACTTCTAAAGGCAGTAAGCAGTTTTGAATATGCAGACACTCAGGAAATACTGTTTCCAAGAGCTCTTTCTGAAGGAACTATCAGAGGACAAATTTCAGTCAACCAAGACATAAACGGAAAAACTGCAGCAAAGAACCACCTGTGAGCCCTAAATCTATTTAGTTGTGGGACTAGAACTAAAACAAAAGTGGGAATTATGGTTATAGAACCAAATGTAAATGCTAAAAACTCTGCCAAAGGGGAAACAATGTGAATAAAAAAGTTGAGAGGGAAATGGAAAAAGGTAGGAGGTAAAGAATATTAATTTCTCCATTTTTTCTAGCTGGGGGCCACAAGATTTCTTTAAACTGAGAAATCAGTTAATGAGAATATAGGAATAATTGTTACCCCAAAAAATGATATAATCTTTTTATAATAATATAATATAGATAGTAGATAATTTAACTAAAATTAGGTGGAAGAAGAAAGGGAAGGGAGATAAAGAGGATGTACAGTATAATAATCTCATCAGTGTTCACAGTAGAGAATTAACAGATATTGGCTAAAGAAATAGAAGATTAAGGAGAGTATTAATCATCCTTAATAGAAAACTCTTGAATCAAAGCAGAAATAAAAATTGACATTTCAGAATACCTGAAATACAGCAATAATAAAAACACTACTAATCAGATCTTAGAGGTACAACTAAAACTGTGGTCCCAAGGAATCTCATAGTCTTTGATAACAGCTATGCCTAAATAAAAAGGAAAGAAAAGACAAAAACTTTAAACTCCGATAACTCAATATGTTAGGTTTATTTATTTTTGTTTGTTTCTTTTCTAAGAAAAACAGAATTAAGCAATAAAGATAAAAGTAGAGATTAGTGAATTAAAAACCAGAGAAAACGTAGAAATAAATCTCAAGAACTGTTGCTTTAAAAACAAACAAAAAGGGCTTCCCTTGTGGCGCAGTGGTTAAGAATCCTCCTGCCAATGCAGGAGACATGGGTTCGAGCCCTGGTCTGGGAAGATCCCACATGCCACAGAGCAGCTAAGCCCCTGCGCCACAACTACTGAGCCTGCGCTCTAGAGCCCACGAGCCACAACTACTGAAGCCTGCGTGCAACAACTACTGAAGCCCGCACACCTAGAGCTTGTGCTCCGCAACAAGAGAAGCCACGGCAATGAGAAGGCCGCGCACCACCATGAAGAGTAGCCCCCGCTCGCCACAACTAGAGAAAAGCCTGTGCGCAGCAACGAAGACCCAACGCAGCCAAAAATAAAATAAATAAATGAATGAATAAATAAGTAGATAATTTTATTTAAAACAAACAAACAAACAAACAAAAAAAGGCAAATAAAATCTTGTCTAACAGATCAAGGGGAAAAGAGAAATCTTGAATACACAAAATAAATGAAACATAAGGGAAAATAGTCACAGATACAGAAGAAATTAAAACACTCATGAAAGTTGACTTTGCTCAATCTTTCAAATAAATTTGAAAATCTTGATGATGTGAATACTTACCTAAGAAAGTGTAATTTAACTAACTTCCCAAGAAGAGACAGAAAACCTAAACAGACCAACTGTAGAAAAGAAATAGAGAAAGTGGTCAAACAGCTCTCCCACTCAAAAAGCACATGTTACAATCAACAGGGAAGCTTTTGAAAAATTTAGACGCCCAGGCTGTGCCCCAGACCAATTAAATCTATATCTCTGGGCGACAGCAGTAATTTTTAAGCTCCCCAAGTGATTCCAATATTTAGCCAAAGCTGAGAACCACAACATTAAATTATTAAAGATATTGAAATACTATTTAAACTGCTCCCTTGCTTAGAAAAATAAAGAAAATTATTATTAATAATTTACAAAGTAAATTCTTACTTTGTAATACTACTATTACTATTATTATTTTGTGTATTAATTTATAATAATTAATATATTAACTGCAATTAATAATTTATAATATTATTAATAGTGTTACTTTGTAATAATATCAATTAAGATAACACTGATGCCAAAATATGACAAAGATAGCACAAAAAAAACCCAACGACAGACCAATGTTATTGATGATTATCAATGCCAAAAAGCCTAAATTGAGTGTCCGCAAACAGAATCCAGTACCGCATTAAAATGATAATACACCAAGTGGGTTTCCTTCTAGGAATGCAGGTTTGGTTTAATATTAGAAAACCTATTAATATAACTCACCATATTAATAGCTTTAGGGAGAAAAATCATATGTATGATCATCTCAATAGATGCTATAAAAGGATTTGATAAAAATGCAGTATCACCTCTTGATTAAAAACTCTCCCTAGAATAGGAATAGATGAATACTTCCTTAATGTGACAAAAATGATTTCTCTCCTGGGACTTGCCTGGTGGCGCAGTGGTTGAGAGTCCGCCTGTCAATGCAGGTGACACGGGTTCGATCCCTGGTCCGGGAGGATCCCACATGCCACGGAGCAGCTAAGCCCGTGCGCCACAACTACTGAGCCTGCGCTCTGCAGCCCGCGAGCAACAACTACTGAAGCCCGCGCACCTAGAGCCCGTGCTCCGCAACAAGAGAAGCCACTGCAATGAGAAGCCCGAGCGCCGAAACAAAGGGTAGCCCCGCTCGCCACAACTAGAGAAAGCCTGCACGCGGCAGCGGAGACCCAACACAGCCAAAAATAGATATTTAAAATAAATTAATCAAAAAAAAATGATCTCTCTCCCAATCTCAAAGCTGCACAGTGGGAACGTGCTGGCTCGTCTCCCCACTCAGGGTCTTTACACTAGCTGAGTCCTCCTTAAACACTTTGCTCCCAGATCTCCCCAAGGCTGATTCCTCCTCCATGTTTGGGTCTTAGTTCAAATGGTACCTCCTCTGAAGGCCTCCCATGACAATTCAGTGGAAGCATTTCACTCTTCCAAAATATCCATTTGTTCATTTCTTTATTCACTGTCTTCCCTCATTAGATTAAACTCCAGACGAGCAGGATTTGGCCTGTTATGGCACCACCACGTTGCCTGCGCCTGGATCAGTGCCTGGCTTGTAGTGGGCACTCAGTGAAGGGGGGCAGGGGGAGGAGAAATCCTTCTGGAATACTGAACACAAAGCACAGGCTAGTGGTGGCCAACACAAAAGCCTTTTTATGAAAAATAAAATACTGTGGCTTGTGAGGGATTTTTAAACACTTAAAATCGGACAGTGCGATATCTGCAGCTTAAAGCACTTCTTTATTATGCATTACATCTCCATCACTCAAGAGTTTCTTTATTTGGCAAAGTCCACCTGCTTTGAAGCACATGATTTTCATCAGCTACATTTCTTCTCCTTGGAAGTAGCCATAAGAGGAATTTAAATCTGATTTAGAAAAGAGCCTGCCACCTTCATCAGGTGGTTTCTCTTCGCCATCCTCCATTTCCTCCCAGTCAATGGGCACCTCAGCCATCCCAACTGACTGATCTTTCTGTTTGCCCACCTTGGCTGTCATTATGTGCTAAATCAACACAAAACCTCGGATTCAGAACGAACTAGAATGGTCCTAGCTTAATTTGGCCTTTTCTGGGATAAAGATGCCCCGCAACCCACACTCCTGGTCTATTAGGCTATTGAATTCCAAACTAGTTAAGTGAAAAGAGGACAAACTTGATGGTGAAATGTGTGTTGGCGCAAGTATTATTGATGTACCAGGTCTTCTGCTAACATAACAGGAATTTTTCTCAATCTTTTTAAAAAGTCAATAAGGCTGAGTTTATTTCAAGATCATAAGAGAGGTGGAAAATCCTGAATCCTGGGTAGGGCACACATCTGGCTCCATACCTGACATCCCTGGGAATATCCATCGTGAACAAGGCAAAATGTGTCAAAATATATCACCATTTACCTAGTTTTTTAAGTGAGTTATATCTACGTTGAGGGCCACTCATTGATTTCCTGAGAAATCAATTAAATGAGACATAATATGAATTTTGAAAAGTATGACACATTCCCCCTGAGAGGAAATGATTGAACATTTATGTGAGATATTAATAGGAAAGGATACATCCAGCCAGAGCAAATTAAAGAAAGTCTAAGGGCATTCCACCCCCACCCCCAAAAAAATCTTATCATGAAAATTTTAAGCAAACAGCAAAGTTGAAAGAATTTTGTGATGAACACCTATGTACCTGCTGCCTTGATTCAACCATTTCTATTTTATTATACTTGCTTTATCATCTTATCCATCCCTCTAGCATCATTGATCCATTTTATTTTTTGATGCTTTTTCTTTTCTTTTGGCCGCTATGCACGGCTTGTGGGATCCTAGTTCCCCAACCAGGGATTGAACCCAGGCCACTGCAGTGCCGAGTCCTGACCACTAGACCACCAGGGAACTCCCATTAATGCATTTTTAAAAATTATAGACAACAGTACACTTCCCCCTAAATACTTCCTCCCTATTATTAACTAGAATTCAGTATTTGTTTATAGTTTTTATGTAAAATTTATATACAACGAATACACACTTTAATGTTTGCTGAGTTTCAACAAATGCACATATTTACTGAGTTTTAACAAGTGCATACACCTGTGTAACCCAACCTCTATTGAAATATAGAACATTAATATTACCCCCAAAATTTCCCTCATGCCCCATCCCAGTTAATCCACACTTCCATGCCCTTAGAAGCTATAAATATTCTGACTTTTTCCACCATAGATTAGTTTTGCTTGTTCTAGAATTTCACATAAATGGAATCATAAAGTATGTACTCTTTTGTGTATGGTTTCTTTTTCTCAGCATAATGTTTTTGAGATTCACCCATGTTGTTTCATATATCAGTGATTTATTTTATATTGCTGAGTTGCATTCTGCTAATACCACAGTGTATTATTCCATTCTCATATTAATGGATATATAGGCTATTTCCATTATAGATAAAGCTGCTCTGAACATTTTATTAATATGTTTTCATTTTTCTGGGACCCAAGTAGCTATGTTTAGTTTTATAAGAAACTGCCAGACCTTTTCCAAAAAGGCTGTACATTTTACATTCCCACCCACAATATCTGAGCATTCCAGTTGCTCCACATGACCACCACCATTTGGTATTGTCAATCATTTTAGTTTTAGCCTTTTGGAGGGTGTGTAAGCAATTTTATTTTTTAATTAAAATATTCTTCCTATTCCAAAAAATATTTGCAGGTGACTAAAATCCATTTAAGATGAAAAAGCAAACACAAAAATCAGAGTGAAGAAAGAACAAGCATCCATAGGTATGATGAGTCCAGGAAGTATTAGTACCAAGAAATAAATGCATGAAGTAAGTGCTTTGTAATTATTGAAGGTGGTTCACTTCATCAGACTCTGAGCATCTCAGTGGCCAAAACAAAGAGGAAAACATGACCAGTTACAGGATTTATGCTGTCCTTATGGTAAAAACTTATTAGCTGTTCAGGACAAGGAGTTTATCCTGATACTGGGCATAAGAAATCTCTCCTGCAGGTTCTCACATAGAAGACCCTGAGTGATTCTGTAGTACATACTCTCAACTGTGTGTTCTATGATAAATATACATTGTGTATCAAATTGTCCTTTTAAATATAACATCCCTCAATGCAATCCAAAGGCATATAAGAGGTTATGACTCCAGAACAACCCCAAGAAATGAAGTGCAGCAGAGACTCTGAGCATTACCTCTCATACTAGAACTGAGATCATGCAAATCACCTTTTCTATTTTTTTTCCTCTGCCTCATAGTCTCTGTCTTATCTGAATTGATCCCTTCAATTCAAAGAATTGATGCATATTAAATTAATTTCAAATTATTCATATTTATTTATTGAAACATTATACTCTTATCTTTTCCCAAAAAATTATGTGTAATATTTCCTTTGCTTATGCATTTTCACAGATGATCCTACGACCTCTCCAACTAGATTATAAATTCCCAAGGGCAATGGCCATTTTGATATTGCAGTCAACAGTAAATGTTGACTAAGATATTACCGGTAGAGAAGAAAATATGACATAAATATAAGCATTATGCAGTTATTCATATGCAGTGTAACATTCGCATTAAAATAGAAAATGTTTTTTATGATGCTAGGATAATACTAAAACACATGTAGAATACCATAAATCTGATATAGTAGAAACCTAAACATAAAACGGTTTAGAAGTCAGCATTATTTTGTATATCCAATTATCTTTTTAGTTCTTTCCAAGTTAGGCCTTTAATCACTTTGCTCTCAAAAATTCTGAGAGGGAAGTGTTATTATTTGAAAAATTCTTTCTTAATTGATTATAAGTATGCATAATACTTAAGGCACTCCTTCAGTATTAAATATTATCACCACCTTACTATGATGACAAAAACTACTGGTGGCAAACACTGCATGCTGGCTGACCAGCCAACATTTCCAACACCCTTCTCCCTTGCCTGCCTCTACTGAAGAAGGTATAAAAGTTAAAAATTCAATTTCCTAGTTGTCTTGGCAGCTTGATATGGTCACATGACACAGTTTGACCAATAGGACACAGGTGAAAGTGTGCTGTATTTTTGTTTTAATTGAAGTATAGTTGATTTACAATATCGTGTTAGTTTCAGGTGTACAAAATAGTGATTCAGTAATTTTTGCAGATTATATTCCATTATAGGTTATTACAAGATACAATTGTAATTGTATACAATTATGCAATTGTAATAGATACAATTATACAAGGTATAATTCCCTGTGCTATGCAGTATATCCTTTTTGTTTCTCTATTTTATATATAATAGTTTGTATCTATTAATCCCATACCCCTAATGTGTCCCTCCCCCATTTCCTCTCCCCTTTGGTAATCACAAGTTTGTTTTCTATGTCTGTGACTCTGTGTCTGTTTTGTATATACATTCATTTACATCATTTTTTAGATTCCACATATAAGTGAATAGTATTTGTCTTTCTCTGACTTATTTCACTAAGCATGGTATACTCTAGGTCCATCCACATTGCTGCAAATGGCATTATTTCATTCTTTTTCATGGCTGAGTAATATTCCATTATATATATATATCACATTTTCTTAATCCAGTCGTCTGTTGGTGAGCACTTGGGTTGCTTCTATGTCTTGGCTATTGTAAATAGTGCTCCTTTGATCATTGGGATTCATGTATCTTTTCAAATTAGTGTTTTTGTTTTTTCTGGATATATGCCCAGGAGTAGAATTGTTGGACCATATGGTAGTTCTATTTTTAGTTTTTTAAGGAACCTCTATACTGTTTTCCATAATGGCTGTGCCAGTTTACATTCCCATCAAAAACGTGCCCTTTTCTCCTCACCCTCTTTGACATTTGTTATTTGTAGACTTTTTGATGGTAGACGTCCTGACAGCTGTGAGGTGATATCTCATTGCGGTTTCTTTCTTTCTTTGTTTCTTTCTTTCTTCCTCCCTCTCTCTCTCTCTCTCTCTCTCTCTCTCTCTCTCTCTCTCTCTCAGCTGTGTTGGGTCTTCATTGCTGCACACAGGCTTTCTCCAGTTGCGGCTAGTGAGGGCTACTCTTCATTGTGGTGCGTGGGCTTCTTGTTGCAGTGGCTTCTCTTGTTGTGGAGCACGGGCTCCAGGCACGTGGGCTTCAGTAGTTGTGGCACGTGGGCTCAGTAGCTGTGGCTCGCGGGCTCTAGAGCGCAGGCTCAGTAGCTGTGGCGCATGGGATTAGTTACTCCACGGCATGTGGGATCTTCCTGGACCAGGGCTCGAACCCGTGTACCCTGCATTGGCAGGTGGATTCTTAACTACTGTACCACCAGGGAAGTCCCTCATTGTGGTTTCAATTTGCATTTCTCTAAAAATTAGTGATGTTGAGCATCTTTTCATGTTCCTGTTTGCCATCTGTACGTCATCTTTGGAAAAATGTCTATTCAAGTCTTCTGCCCATTTTTTGATTGCATTATTTATTTTTTTGATATTGGGTTGTATGTACTCTTTGTATATTTTGAATGTTAACCCCTTGTTGGTCACATCATTTGCAAATATACGAACTCATTCCTTAGGTTGTCTTTTCATTTTGTTGATGGTTTCCTTTTCTGGGCAAAAGTTTTAAGTTTAATTAGGTCCCATTTGTTTATTTTTGCTCTTATTTCTTTTGCCTTAGGAGACTGACCCAAGAAAATATTGCTATGATTTATGTCAGAGTGTTCCATCTATGTTCTCTTCTAGGAGTTTTATGGTTTCAGGTCTTAAATTTAGGTCTATAAGCCATTTTGAGTTTATTTTCGTATATGGTGTGAGGGAATGCAGTGTGCTGAACTTCCTATTTCTCCTCCCCCACTTTCCATTCTAGTACCTAAAAGTAACACTTGGCAGTACCAGAGCCACATTTTAACCATAGGACAAAGGTTCATAACTAGGGATGGGAGACTGGCAAGATGAAAAAGAGCTTGGATCCATGATAACATACCTGAATCTCCATATTACCTATGGATTTCCTACTGTGGTGGCCAGGTTGATCCCCAGTGACCCTCAACTCCTGGTATTCATACCTTTGAGTAGTACCTTCCCACAATGAATCAGGGCTGGCCTGTGTGATCAATAGAATAGAGCAGAAGTGATACTGTTTGACTTCTGATGCTGGATCATAAAAGGCCTCACAGCTTCTGCTTTGCTCTCTTGGATTGCTCAGTCTGGGAAAAGCTAGCAGCCAACCTTCGAAAACATTTAAGGAGCTTTGTGCAGAAGCCCATGTGGAGAGAAAACGAGGATTCCTGCCAACAGCCATCACCAATTTACCAATCATGAAAGTGAGCCGCCTTGGAAGTATATCCTCCAGCACCAGTCAAGCCATCAGATGACTACAACCATGAGAGCTGACGGTTATCTCATCAAAGACCTTAAGACAGAATTACCTAGCCAAGCTAGTCCTGAATTCTTGAACTATAGAAATCATGAGCAAGAATAAATTATTATTGTTGAATTGTGGTTTTCTCAGGGTATATGCCCAGTAGTGGGATTGCTGGGACATATGATAGTTCTAGTTTTAGTTTTTTAAGGAACCTCCATACTGTTCTCCATAGTGGCTGTATCAATTTACACTCCCACCAACAGTGCAAGAGGGTTCCCTTTTCTCCACACCCTCTCCAGCATTTATTGTTTGTAGATTTTTTGGTGATGTGAGGTGATATCTCATTGTAGTTTTGATTTGCCTTTCTCTAATGATTAGTGATGTTGAGCATCCTTTCATATGTTTGTTGGCAATCTGTATATCTTCTTTGGAGAAATGTCTATTTAGGTCTTCTGTCCATTTTTTTTCTTTAAATTTATTTATTTTATTTATTTATTTATTTTGGCTGCACTGGGTCTTTGGTGCTGCACCCGGGTTTTTCTCTAGTTGAGGTGAACGGGGGCTACTCTTTGCTGCGGTGCACTGGCTTCTCATTGCAGTGGCTTCTCTTGTTGAGAAGCACAGGCTCTAGGTGTGCGGGATCTAGAACGCAGGCTCAGTAGTTGTGGCGCACGGACTTAGTTGTTCCGTGGCATGTGGGATCTTCCCAGACTAGGGTTCAGACCCATGTCCCCTGCATTGGCAGGCAGATTCTTTTTTTTTCCTTTCATATTTTCTATTTGTTTATTTATTTTTGGTTACGTTGGGTCTTCGTTATTGCGCACAGACTTTCTCTAGTTGTGGAGAGCACGGCTACTCTTTGTTGAGGGGCATGGGTTTCTCATTGTGGTGGCTTCTCTTGTTGTGGAGCATGGGCTCTAGCTACGCGGGCTTCAGTAGTTGTGGCATGCAGGCTCTAGAACGCAGGCTCATTAGTTTTGGCACACGGACTTAGTTGTTCCGCAGCATGTGGGATCTTCCCAGACCAGGGATCGAACCCGTGTCCCCTGCATTGGCAGGTGGATTCTTAACCACTGCGCCTCCAGGGAAGCCCTTCTGCCCATTTTTGGATTGGGTTGTTTGTTTTTTTGATATTGAGCTGCATGAACTGCTTGTATATTTTGGAGATTAATCCTTTGTCCGTTGCTTTGTTTGCAAATACTTTCTCCCATTCTGAGGGTTGTCTTTTCATCTTGTTTATGGTTTCCTTTGCTGTGCAAAAGGTTTTAAGTTTCATTAGGTCCCATTTGTTTATTTCTGTTTTTATTTCCATTTCTCTAGGAGGTGGGTCAAAAAAGACCTTGCAATAGCCAGGACATGGAAGCAACCTAAGTGTCCATCAAAAGATGAATGGATAAAGGAGATGTGGCACATATATACAATGGAATATTACTCAGCCATAAAAAGAAATGAAATTGAGTTATTTGTAGTGAGGAGGATGGACCTAGAGTCTGTCATACAGAGTAAAGTAAGTCAGAAAGAGAAAAACAAATACCATATGCTAACACATATATATGGAATCTAAAAAAAAAAAAATGGTTCTGAAGAGCCTAGGGGCAGGAAGGAATAAAGATGCAGACATAGAGAACAGACTTGAGGACACAGCGAGGGGGAAGTGTAAGCTGAGACGAAGTGAGAGAGTGTCATTGACATATGTACACTACCAAATGTAAAATAGATAGCTAGTGAAAAGCAGCTGCATAGCATAGCACAGGGAGATCAGCTCCGTGCTTTGTGACCACCTAGAGGGGTGGGATAGGGAGGGTGGGAGGGAGACGCAAGGGGGAGGGGATATGGAGATATATGTATACGTATAGCTGATTCACTTGGTTATACAGCAGCAACTAACACAACAATGTAAAGCAATTATACTCCAATAAAGATGTTAAACATATATATATATATTATTGTTTAATCCATGAAGTTTTAGGGATGATTTGTTATGCAGCATTAAGTAACAAATATACCACAATTCTTGTTATGTAAGATGAGTTTAAGCCAATATTACTTGGGTAACTTTTTATTTATAGCCGAACAATTCTAAGTGATAAACTACTCCTGGAAATTTAGGGCGGGGGGGAAACAACTATAAAAGTTTTTTGTATGCTAATCCATCCTATAAACTGTATTCAAAGCAATATCAAACATCCTATAAACTGTATTCAAAGCAGTATCACTTTAAGGAACAGAATGGAAAAAAATGTTCCTCATCTCAAGAAACCTAAACTCTAGCCCCAGCTCTATCATTTGCCTATGACATTGGGCAAATCAATTGGAGATCCTTTTCTTCATTTGAATGATGAGGAAAATGGACTAGATGATTTCCATAGCTCCCTTTAACTCCTAAATTCTGACTCTGAGCTATAAGAGTTCTTTGGTGCTGTTTTTCAGGGCTCTTGATAACCTTTAAAGAGAAAATTTTGCCTGTCAAGTTAGTGTAATAATAATCAATTCTGGGGAAAATGCAAGGTTATTGGCACTAACATACTATTTTTGGGAAAATAAATTGGTTTAATCCTCTTAGAAAGCAATTTGGTGTTATGTCAGTGGTCTTTTTTTTTTTTTAAGTCAGTATTCTAACAGAAAAAAATGACATTGTAATCTTAAAAGTAGAATACATAGTACCCTTACAAATTATGTTTAAGAGTTTATAACATGGGGAAATATATTTTCATACTAAGAAAAAATTGAAAAACACTAGAAATATCTATTTTAGTCATTTTCTTTGGGTGGTGAAACTAGAGATTATTTTCCTCTCCGCCTCCCATTGTTTTTGTATTTTACAAATTTTTCATCCATGGCTCACTTTCATAATTTTAAAGCCTTAATGAGAGACTAGAGAAGGTCAAATTCAAAGAGGAAAATTTGAAAGAATGAAAAGAAATTAAGAAAAAAATTCAAGAGGGTGACTTTGGGTACATTAAATAAGCCAGGATCTACTGTGAGTAGTTGGCAGGTGATCAAGAGCAGATGTTGGCAGTAAGACAGGCTAGTGAAAGAAGAAGCAGTTTGATGAGGCTATGACTTGGAAAATTGGATTAGGAAATAATCGAACACATATGGCACAAACCCAAGAGGAATAGAGGAATAGGAATATGGCAAATCTCAGGAGTCAAGGCCATAGGAAGTGAAAAATGAAACACAGAACAGAATATATGGACATAGTGATCACCTAAATAACAGGTGGAATAGGACAACTAAGTAAACATTCAATGTAGGTGTTGCTGTAGTATGCATATTTAAGTGAATCAAGAGACCACAAAATCACACACAAAAAAGCAAGGATTTTTTTTTTTTACATATAGTGGCGTGTAAGCACTAGGTAACAAACAATTGGGCATTAATATTTGGAGCATAGTTGTTGTTAGTTTTGCCTCTAGATTGTTATATAATAATGTCACTTCTGTGGTTGGTGAGCATAAGAAGAGATTGAACACCATGTTTGGTACTCGCTTTCATTTTCTGGGAGCTGAGATTAGCCAGGAGACCAACAGTGAGCATGGACAATAACATCCCCAGAAAGTGTGTCTGATTTCAAAACATGAGGGAGGGGCTGTGTCAACTTGGTGAAGGCCTAGGAAGGAACTTATCTCTGGGATTTTTAGATTCAGACATTTTCGCTCTGTATGTCTCCTCACCAAATTAAAATTAATTCATACTTCAGTACAAAAACCCATAGGTTGAGTGTCTGTAAGAAAAGAGAACAGTATTTACAAGAGTTGTTTTGAAACTACAAATCAAAGCAACAGAGAAAAGTTCTGCTTCAGCTCTCTGGACTGGATGTAACCTGGAGACAAAGCTAAGCCAAAACAAACATCGTTCGCTTAACACGCCAGCATACTTCCTTACACCAGTGCAGTGCTCTATAACATGGTAAATGCATGGTTCTTGCCTAATCTCACTGACGGATCCTCCGTTTGTTGTTTTCTTCCCCATCCTCTAAGTATGGGCATTCTCTTTGGATTGGTCCTTGGTGTCCCATCCTAAACTTTCTCCTGGGGACAACTTATCCACATCCATGGCAATGCACCGAACACGTATTGAGCACCAACTATACTATACACCAGGACATACCAAGAACACATTGT
This sequence comes from Balaenoptera physalus, assembly GCF_965194825.1. Lineage (NCBI taxonomy): Eukaryota > Metazoa > Chordata > Mammalia > Artiodactyla > Balaenopteridae > Balaenoptera > Balaenoptera physalus. The sequence continues at coordinate 50,489,134 of NC_138883.1, forward strand.
CTATGAACCAGCGAAAAACACTTGAGTAACAACAATATAATGTAAGTGTTCCACTAAAGGTTAATGCGAATCATGGGAGCAGAAAGAAGGGCGTGACTGACATCTGAGAAGTTTTCACAGAAGGAGATATTGTTAAAGAATGACCAAAATGTTCAAAGGTGGATATGAGAATTTCAAGCTAAGGAGACAATGAGGGGAAAGACACAGCATAGCATGTTTGGAAAAGGACAAGAAGTTTGGTGTGAAGAACTTAGGGGAGCTCAAGGAGGTAGAAGGAAGTGAGGCTGGAGATAAAGTGAGTGCTATGGAGAGTTCTTCTAAGCCCTGGTAACAAGTTTCTACTTACTACCAGTAAGTTAATTTTATTCATTATGTATTGAAAGCCATTAAAAGGGGTTAAGCAAGAAAGAGACAAGGTCATATTTGTATTTTAAATTTTATTTATTTATTTATTTATGGCTGTGTTGGGTCTTCGTTTCTGTGCGAGGGGCTTCTCTAGTTGCGGCAAGCGGGGGCCACTCTTCCTCGCGGTGCTCGGGCCTCTCACTATCGCGGCCTCTCTTGTTGCGGAGCACAGGCTCCAGACGCGCAGGCTCAGCAATTGTGGCTCACGGGCCCAGCCGCTCCGCGGCATGTGGGATCTTCCCAGACCAGGGCTTGAACCCGTGTCCCCTGCATTGGCAGGCAGATTCTCAACCACTGCGCCACCAGGGAAGCCCCATATTTGTATTCTTTAAAAATCCCTTTGGTAGCAATCTGGATGTTCCTTTGCTAAGACCCAAGCAGGTAAAAAGCATTTCAATAATCCAGGTGAGGAATGATGAAAGCCTAAACTAACAGAATGGCAGTGGGAGATGGAGAGGAACGGTGGATTCAAGAGTACTGATCAGCTCTATAAGAAAGAATGTAGGGGGTAAAGAGAGGAATCAATCAAAGGCAAGTTTTTAGCATAATCAGCTGGTTGGATATGATATCACTAAATGAAACAAAGAATATGAGGCAAGTATGAGAGAGACGAGGCAAAGGAAACGAAGAAAAAAACGTATCTATTTTGACATGGTGAGTTGGAAGAGTCCACTGGGATATCTGAGGGCAGATACCCTGTGAACAGTTGAATATAAGAATGTGGAGCTTAGAAATAAATATGGGGGTTAAAGCCATCAGCAAGTGACAGCTTCAGCAATGAAAAGAAATGAAATCATCCAGGAAATATAGGATGGAAAGTATCTACTTTTATCTAGATATTCACATTTTTTCTCCGACACTCTACTCTTAGAAAATCTATGTTCTCTATCGTCATTTATTACCAGACTTTTCCATTTGGACATCACAACCATGGCCACCAACATGCATGAATCTAATGGTATTGTCTGTCAAAAATGGTTAAATATTGGAATTAGATATGTTTCAACCTTAGTAATTGGCATTTCACAACTGTAATATCACAGCAGTTTCCTGGCTTCCTTACCTTCCAGCTCACTTCCTTATAATTCATATTGCCAAATATTTCTCATCCCTTTCTTCATATATTATTCCTCTGCTCAAAACCCTTTAGAGGTGCCCCATTCATGACTACAGCCAAGCTAAGCCCCACACTCAATTTCCATCACTTCTCAACATTATTCTCCACCTTACAGGGCTAGGCTCCTCAGTGTCCTGGGAACCAACCCCCAGTGTTCATTCCATCCTTGGTTCATGCTGTACCCCTAATCTGTAATTTCCTCTTCTCAGTTTATCCAAATCCCGTTGAACATTTCAAGCAGTATTTCTCAACTTTTTGACCATTTCCCTTTGATAAAGCTAACTCAGAACCCATTCTCAACCTGTTTCATCCTTGTCTTCTGCCACTAGAGAGGCTGGAAAAGTTCAGTGCCTGTTTTCTGAGCCTCCTTTGGAACTAGGAGAGACCACGTGACACGGTTCTGGCCAACAGTACTGCTCCCTTCTCCTTCTTGCCTTAAAAATGGGCACAGGTTCCCAGAACTGCAGCAACCATCACGGGATCATAAACAAACAATTCAGTCCGTTTAGTATCACAGCCTGGTAAAACACAGATTGTGAGGTCCTTGATTCCATCCCTAGGCCACACCAGGACAGGATTGCCTACCTCCAGACTTAAACTATATGAGAAAATAAGCCCTTAACTGTTTAGGCTACAGTTGCCTGTCTTTGTTTGTTTGTTGTTTTTTGCTGCAGAAAAAAATTCCAAATTGATATACATGGCATGCTCCCACTATTTATTTTCAAACAATAAGGTACCCTTAATAGCTAATAAATTCATGTGAGTCTTTTTATGCACAAAAATTAACATTTACTTGATAGTTCCAACATGAATCTAATAAACAGTCAGCTAAGATATGTAGACACACATATCTTCCACCAATTACAGCTTTTTGCAGAAGCTATTCTCTCTGAAGTTCACGGAGTCTAGGAGAGCCAACAATTAAAACACATTAGTTAAAGGGAGAGTTTCAGTTCTTCAATAGCAATGTGTTTAAGTTATTCTGTAAGTATTTAGTTCTCCTTTACTGCAACTAAAAAGAGAGTTCTAAGTTATTGAATTTTTATATATTAACATTTTGCTTTCCCTCTAAAAAGAGATGGGCGACCCCTCACAGTAGAGTACTGAAGTATTCTCTGTCCTGATTTGGACAGATGACCATTCCATGCATGGTAGGCATCCTCTAAGGAGGCCCTCAATGTTCCCCACCTCCTGGTATTTACAACCCTGTTTAATCTGCTCCCCTACAGTGTGGGCTGGATTTAGTAGCCAGGTCATATGGTAACTCTATGTTTACCATTTTGAGGAACTGCCAAACTGTCTTACCAAAGTGGCTGCAGCATTTTACATTCCAGATAAACTACTTCTTATCTATAGAGCAAAATGCAAATTATTTAACTTGCGTTTCCCATCATTTATAAAACGGGATGATTCCAAAAGTAAAGACTAACATTTATTAAGTACTTACATGCACTTGTACGGTTCTAGGTAATTTCTAAGATTTTACTAATTTAATCCCCTGTGGTATGATTGTCAGATAAAATAAAGGCCACTCCAAAAAATTTAAATTTCAGATAAAAAAATAAATTTTTTTAGTATGATTATGTCCTATGCAATTCTGCCCAAGGTCACATAGTAGTATGCGCTATTACTTGCCAGGGTGGGAATCCAGGCAGTCTGACTCTGGAATGACTGCTGTTAATTTCCAGTAACTTCAAGCAGTTCTTGCAAGGCAAATTAAGTACATTTAAAAACGTGGTACCCACAATAGTAAATTTCCAATAAATGTTAGTTCCCTTCCAGGTTTCTTCCTTCCCTCACTACCCCCAACACTTTGGGTGCCCATAGCACTTGGCTTATACCTCTTTCATAGCAATATTCTATGGAGAGGTTGTCATTGTTGAATGGTCATAATTCCTGAATTGAGACTTTACGGAAAGTTATTTAAATATCAATTTACTATACCAGGTTATGGTAAGAATACCAACATCCTCAGGGAAAGCTTTAAGAAATAAACAATTACTTTATAAATGCATAACAGAAAAGTGAAAGTCCCTGTTCTCTCTAAATTGGCACTTGACTTCTAATTTTGTTCTTTAAAAGTAAGTCTTTAATTAATAATCAAGAACATCAAACTTGATTGGAATACTAAGAACATTAATTATATTCCTATATTATGAATGCCAATTGTTTAAGTATATTAACAGCAATTCTGTATTTCTCAAATACATTAGTCTTTAGGGTTCACCCCAAAAGATTTGAAGAGATGTTTAAAAAGTAGATCTTTAGCTTTCTGAGGTAATGAATGTGCCTAGAATCAATCATTAAACACAAAAAAGTCATACTTTTTTTTTTCTTCTACATCTCAGTGCTGTACAGAACAGCCACATCCATATGACTAAGTGGTCCACACTTGTTCACTCTCTGGAATTTTTTCTATTATGTTTGTAACTCAGTATACATTCATTCTTAGAAAATTTAATATGGTGCAGAAGAGGAAACACCGTTACATACCCATTATTATCCTGAGATAACAGAGAAAATGTCTGCATATAAAGCTGGTTTTAATGTCATAGCAGTCACTTTGGTCACTGTGTTTCCTGGCCCAACTACTCTTTTTTTCCAGCTGAAAATTATGTTGGCTGAGAGCCATGCCACAGAAGCTCCACCCTGAAGAGTGACTCAGATAATTGGACAAAAAAGCATTTAAACCTCTTCAGGATATTTTCAGACTTCCCTCTCGACATTTCTTCCTCTTAGGCAAAGAATTGGGGGCTACGCATTTTGCATAGTTGAGGGGAAAAAACTACCACCATTCATAAATCAATAATGCCTATTCTCAATCATCATCTTTAAAAAGGTACAACAAACAGTTGGCTCCTCAGCACCTTGAGAAAGTCTTTGCTCACTGACTATTTTTTTGCGTACAGCATAATTTTTTAAACATTTTATTATGGATAATTTCAAACATACCAATGATGGACACCCATGTACCCTTCACTCAGCTTCAACAATTACCAACTGATGGTCAATATGGTTTCACCTATAAACCCACTCCTCACTCCCAGGTTATTTTATTTTATTTTATTTTATTTTTAAAATTTATTTATTTATTTATTTTTGGCTGCGTTGGGTTTTCGTTGTTGCGTGCGGGCTTTCTCTAGTTGCGGCGATTGGGGGCTACTCTGTTGCGGTGCGCGGGCTTCTCATTCTGGTGGCTTCTCTGGTTGCAGAGCTCTAGGCACGTGGGCTCAGTAGTTGTGGCTCCGTGGCACGTGGGATCTTCCCAGACCAGGGCTCAAACCCGTATCCCCTGCATTGGCAGGCGGATTCTTAACCACTGCGCCACCAGGGAAGTCCCCCAAGTTATTTTAATACAAATCCTAGTCACATAATTTCATCTTTAAGTATTTCGATGATGCTAGCATAAATTTTGAATTTTATTTCTGTTTTAATTTTTTAATTATTAAATTAGAGGGAAAAGGGAAAATAGAGCTAACATCTATTGAGTGCTTACCATGCCAGATGTTATGCTAGTGACTTTCTCCTAAATTACCGCTTTTAATGATAAAATCCTGCTGGGGGAACATTGCCAGTCCCATGTTTAGAAAAGGAAACAGACAAAGAGATAAATTTTCCAGTGTCACTTAGCTACTGAGTAGCAGGGCTGGGATGCAAACCTGGGTCTGTCTGACTCAGAACCCTACGCTCTTTCCCCAAATCTACCCTGTCCTAAAAATGCCTGTGAAAAGGTAGGAATTGTCTTATATAACCTATTTGAGGAGAGGAGCATCTCTTCCACCTTCAGTCCTCCCTCCATGCTATGAATGGTATTCACAACATATACACAGGATGTTTCCAGAGCCTAATTCCACTAGTATTTCTAACACTGTAATCCAGAATCCAAAAGTCACACAGTTTCCTAAGTCACTATTTTGATGATCTGGAAAGCAACATGCACTCTGAGGTGTACCAGCAGGCAACATACTTTAGGTTTTATTAGGATGGGATGTGCATCCCATCCTAATAAAAACAAACAAAAACAAACAAAAAGAAAACCACCACAGCCTAGAAATTGCCAAAAGTGTGGAAAAAGAAACATTAACATGTCTAAGCATATGGAAACAATAACTATACTAATAACCATACATACCATACAGGAAGATTAGTTACCCAGGATGCAATTTAGAAAATTTGCTGTGCTAGTCTAAAATCTACACTCCAAAAAGAAGTAATTAAAATTTTTTTAATTTAAAAAAATAAAATAAAGACTATACTCCATTCAATGAAATTTCTAACAAATAATAAGAGTACCTGTTAACATTTATTTAAAATATTTTCTCCAATATGTCTCTATTTAAGTAAAAAAAAAGAATAAAAATTTAATTTTTTAAAAAAAATTTATTTAGTTAGTTATTTTATTTTTGGCTGTTTTGGGTCTTCGTTTCTGTGCGAGGGCTTTCTCTAGTTGCGGCAAGCGGGGACCACTCTTCATCGCGGCGCGCGGGCCTCTCACTATCGCGCCCTCTCTTGTTGTGGAGCACAGGCTCCAGACGCGCAGGCTCAGTAGTTGTGGCGCACGGGCCCAGTTGCTCCGCGGCATGTGGGATCTTCCCAGACCAGGGCTCGAACCCGTGTCCCCTGCATTGGCAGGCAGATTCTCAACCACTGCGCCACCAGGGAAGCCCTTAATTTTTGTTCTATAACTCAAGTTTGTCTCAATGACAAAAAATAAGACTTAAGATTCCTCAAGTAAGTTTCTAAATACTAGGTTCCTGTATGAAATGCCTTCATTCATTACCTTAAATCAATATTATCTATGAATTGGAGAGAATAAAAAATACAATTCAATCTTATAAAAAGAATTCAAATCATAAAGATAAGCAATCAAACACAAAAGGGTGAGAAATTTTCATATACCAGTACTAGTGTTTACTTTGCGATACCTACCTATCTTTACCCCCAAACTTGATAATTACAGCTCAGATTTTTTAAATTTCAAAAATAAGCCATAATGCAATGTGTTCATTTCAGCTGTAGGCTCAAGCTTCCTAGGAAATAATTCATGGCTTATGAAAAAACTCAAGTGTATCAAATAGAAATACTATGTGTCAATAGCTACCAGCTTCCCAGGTTTGTCCTGTTAAGTCTATAAATGAGTCATCAGTTATTAACCTCAAAAATCTTGTTTTAAAAGTTGATTAAGAATCACTATTGGTTACCTAGAGCTAAATAGAAATACAAAGATACTGACATAATGCCCTACTACCAGATCACTACATATTTTCTTAGTTTGAAGTATATAACTACTACTTTTAATATCCCTAAATATGTGTTGAAAAAAATGAATGAATCCCAAATACTAATATTAAAAGAGTTCTTGTTTTTAAAAAAGCTTGTATTTTAAATTTACTTATAGCAAGGAAGAAGATTTTTTAAAATAATTCAAAGTTAAGTTCTCAAAGTCAAAGCCTCAGAAAAAGGAAAGTTATGGTTCATAGCCACTGACTCATTTCCTTAGATGATTCAACCTCCTGGCTTTAACACTGCCTTGCCTTCCCCTCCCCTTTTCAATTTTAACGCAGTACAGGGTGGAAATAAACCTCTGACTCTATAGAGCTAGCTTTCTTGTGCTATCACATCATAATCTTTGAAATAAACTAAGTCTTTCTACAAGCTTTTATACACATTTGATATTGAACTCCTATTACATAATTCAATCAACAGTGACTCAAACTCAAACATGCTATGTGGATCTTTCCAAAAGTTTTTGAAAAAATTCAGAGGTGTTTTTTCCACCTCTTAGAAATGTCACTGGCAGAAAAATGATTTCATTAAAATGCGTATCTTTCTGCTACCCCGCACAACCCTTTGAAAATAAGCTTGTGCTTCATTTTGTTTTTCCATGTATTCTTTAAATATTTATATACCTCAAATGTTGAGTTCCTTATGAATATGTTCATGAGCTTACCTAACGCAAAGTCCAGACCCACAAAGACAAATGAAGAGAATTAAACATGAATGCACCAAAGGCACGTCTACACACGCCCAAAACAGAATACATCCGGCTCATCCTCTCCAAGTAAGGGCAAGATGGTATCTGGCCAGCTACAACAGAGCTCAGAAACCATGTGTACTGATGCTGCTGTTGAAAAAGAACAGCTTGCAAACCATCCCCTAATCGAGGGCATATAGAGATATAGTTCAAACTAAGTTGATGTCACCTTATCTAACGCAAGATAGAGAAGAATGCCTCTTCCTCCTCACCATCTGTGCCCCACCCCCTACCCCAAAGCCTTCCTTGTCAACCAGGCCCTCAGGTGCTAGTGGATATATAAAGAAAAATGTTTGGGAGTTATTTAAAATTGCCAACTCTTTCATTCATTGGAGAGAAGCACCTTCCTCATACACTTCAAACAAGTCCCTGTCCCTCCAAAATATTGCTTTGTCCCCAGAAGCACCCACAATCACCTGATAAATTGGCTTAATGACAGACAGTTCCCCTGGATCACTGCCACCATGTCTTACTGGGTTCCATGTTAAAAAAAAAAAAAAAATTTATTGCAGTTTGTTAGAACCTTCCCTTCCTAAAGGCTGTTGCTTTGAGGTCAGTAAGACTTGCGTATGAATTATTGGCTCTCCCATTTAATAGCTGTGGTATCATGGACAAATTACTTAAATTTTGTCCATTAAGTTTCTTACCTGTAAAATGAGAGATAATACCACCTATTTTGCTAGTCTGTTGTGGGGGTAACATTTAAAGCCTGCAGCACACTGGCAGACACACAATAATTATTCAATAACATATGCTATTATTTAATACTATACACCATTTTGTCATCTTGTAGAATTTCCCCCTCTAACTCCTAAATCACTGTGGAAGAAATATCCTGAACTGTTGCTGACAGAAAGTATTGTGTCGGTTTGCAAATCTTAAGAGAAGTTTCATAGTATATTGGTAACTCTGGGATTAGGTTAATCATGATGCCTGCATTTTAGAAATTCTTTTAAATTTCAGTCCATGGCTATATGATTGATAAATACAAATAAATTTTGTGTCTAGTCTCAGCCATATCACTAATTGCTGTGATTTACTGGACAGGTCATAGCCACCATGGCTTACTTTCCACATTTGTGAGATAGGGGTGCCACCATCACATCTTTAATTATAGTGGGACTAGAATTACTTGGGCATGGTCACTGTAGGCATTTCCAAGAAGAGAGGTCTAACTAAGCAACAACAACAACAAAAAAAGTAGCTTAAAGGAATTAAGATGAACATTTTTCAAATGGATTCTTTTTTTCAGTTTTCCTTTCCCTCTAGGAAATGGGTGGTAGGGAGCACACGTTCTTCATTCCCCACTGCACCCTCAATAATCAATACCTACTTATCTGAATAATGTTTTGAAAATTAAATGACCCTCTTGTATTAAAGTGTTATCATCCCTTCATCTCCAGTTTTTTGGACCACTTCTATCAACAGCTTCTCTACTACATCCTGTCTTTTTTGTTACAAACTAGTTTCTGACCACTTCTCTCAAACTTATCTAAGGAAGATCTCAATGACTTTCTAATGTCAATTCCAAAGAACTTACTGTGTACTTCAGCTTTCTTGATCTCCCTGGAGGATATGACATCACTGATATTCTGTTCCTTGTCTTCTCAGTCTTCTCTGTTAACACCCTCTTCTTCTACGCACCCCTTAAACATTGGTGTTCCCCAAGGAGGTGTTCCATCCTCTGCCCTTTATTCTTCTCACTCCCAGGAAATCTCACTAGCATCTATGGTTTCAAAAGCCATTTACAAGCTAACTTCTAAACCTCTATCTGTAGACTAGATGTCCTATCTGGATATAGACTGGATACCGCCATGTAAATGTTCATGCCATAAGTGTCTAAAACTTGCTGTCAAAATTGGGTATGTCATCTCCTTCCTCCCCTTAAACTTGCTCTTTTCCCTCTATATTTCTATAGTTATAACCTTCATTAGCAGTCAGTCATGCAGACATTCCCCCTTGTTCCCTCTCATTCGGTTGGCCCAAATTTGTTTATTCTGTCTCTAAAATAGTGTTTCCCAAACCATAGTCCTTGGAACCCTTATTGGTTTGTTTGTTTGTTTAAATATTAGGGTTTGGTGATCAAATGAGTTTGGGAAATGCTGGGTTAAGGCAGGACTTCTAAGAATCTTCAGTATACTGCTAAAGTGCCTTGTGAATCCCAAATGCAGATACAATATGAAGCGTTTCCCAAATAGCTTGGCAGCCTTTTGTCCAAGGATTATCTTCTGTGATCAGTGTGCCACGGAACATACTTCGCAAAATATCATTCAAGTATTTCTCAAATGTATCCTCTCCTCTCCACCACCATACCCATTGCTTCAACTAGGGAATTCTATCTCATCTTGTCTGTACAGTGGGTTTCCTGCCTAGGATCTTTATACTCATCCTTTACACAGTATTTGGTGAGCTCCCTAAAGTGTAAATCTCATGCAATTTCATGCTTAAAAATCCCACAAGGTTTCCTAGTACCCAAATTATAGGATCCAAAGTCCTTAAAAAACCAAAGGCACTTCATGATCCAGCCCCTCATCATCTTTCTATCTTCATCTCACACCAGTCCACCCTAAACTCCAGGCATAATAAACCGTAAATTCCTGGTGGTGCTATGATAACACTTTCTGGCTTTTGCACATAACTGTTCTGCCTCAAATGTCAACCACCTCTTGTTTATCTGAATAATTCCTACTCATCCTTTAAAACTGACCTCAGATGGTCCTCTTCTTCTGAAGCCTTCCATTCCCCAGACAGAGGAAGGTGCCTCACTGGTGTGCAGTCAATGCACCGTCTATTATAGCACATCTTTGTAATTATCTGTGTACATGTCTCTATTTTTCAACTAGACTGTGACCTTCTTGAAGATTAAGGACATTTATTTATTCCTGCTCTGGGGCCTAGTGCCGTGTCTGGAACCTAGTAGATGAATGCTTGGTGAATAAATGAATCAACAATATACATTATCTTTTAACTGTTTCAATATTATTTCTTTCTGAAAACTCATTTAAATGTATAAAGTATGGGTTTTATTCTTGGAACTAGTATGGGACCTAGAAAGATGTTGGCAAACTTCTGTAAAGGACCAGATAGTAAACGTTTTAGGCTTTGTGGGCCATATGGTCTCTGTCCTAACTACTCAACCTGCTGTCACTGTGCAAAAGCAGCCATAGACTGCACACAAATAAATGACCATGATTACGTTCCAATAAAACTTCATTTACAAAAACAGGCAGTGGGCCAGATTTGGCTCATAGATCATAGTTTGCCAATCTCTGGCCTAAAAAGTTCATCGTATCTCAATGATCTTAACTGGTATCCTCTAATGCAGTTACTGAAATTGTAGGCATGGTATCAGGAAGAAATGACCATCCTCTAAAAACAAACTGTCCAATATGATAGCCACTAACCACATGAAGTTATTGAGCACTGGAATGTGCCTAGTCCTAATTGAGATGTGCTTTAAGTATATAATTTTGTATACACTTGGATTTTGAAGATTTTGTGTGAAACAAAGAATGTGAACTATCTCATTAATAATTATTTTATACCGCTGACATTGAAATAATATATTTGATACATTGGGTTAAAAAAATATTATTAAAACTGATTTCACCTGTTTATTTTTACTTTTTAAAATGTGACTACGTTTTAAATTACATATTAAATATTTTAAATTACATATGTGCTTTGCAATATATATATATTGGACAGCACTGCTCTAAGAGAGAATAGTTACAAAAGAGAGTATTAACAGATTCAATCTCTTTTCAAGATTGCAAATGAGATACCTTACCCAATTATCCAAGTGTTTCTATTCAAAGCTGCTATATATCCTGGTTTCTTTCTATCAGTGGTGCTACCATTATCTTTTACATAAAAATTAAGGATCACAATCTTGAATTCTTTCTCCCTTCACATTAATGTATGTCCACCAATTTTATTTTATCTCACTGTTTCTCATTTTTTTCTTTTAAAATATTTTTTTCTGGGACTTCCCTGGTAGCGCAGTGGTTAAGAATCCGCCTGCCAATGCAGGGGACATGGGTTCTATCCCTGGTCCGGGAAGATCCCACATGCCGTGGAGCAACTAAGCCAGTGCGCCACAACTACTGAGCCTATGCTCTAGAGCCTGCGAGCCACAACTACTAAGCCCATGCGCTGGAACTACTGAGCCCACGTGCTGCAACTACTAAAGCCCCCGCTCCTAGAGCCCGTGGTCCGCAACAAGAGAAGCCACCACAATGAGAAGCCCGTGCACCACAACAAAAAGTAGCCCCCACTCGCCGCAACTAGAGAAAGTGTAGCAATGAAGACCCAAAGCAGAAAAAAAAAAAAAAATTTTTTTTCTTTTATTTTTTTGTTTCTCATTTTCTTTAATGCTATACTTGGTCTTTGTTCTCTCAACTGAATTAACAGTCTCTTGAAAGGCCTTCTTTCTTCCAGCCTCTATCCATGATCCTGATACATGATTCTGTACAAAGCTACTAGATTAATATTCCTAAACACTATGACTACCTCCCACTATACAAATATTTTTAAAATTCAGTGGCTTCCATGATACAGAAAATAATATCCAAACTACTTGGTCTAGTTCTTGAGGCATTCTAAAAATTCCATTTTTAATTTCCATTTTGAAACTTACCTCCTCTCCTACCACTCCAGTCAGACATAGGATGGCAGATAAAATATAGGTCACCCAGTTGAATTGGAATTTCAGACAAACAACAATTTTAGTCTACTGTTTGGGATATACCTGTCCTGAAAAATTAATGTTTACATGAAATTGAAATTTAACTGGGGGCTCTGTATTTTTATTTGCTAAATCTGGCAACCCTAGTCAGACAAGTCTATTCTCTATCTCCCAAATACTATATGTAGATTACTACCCTTGCTCACACATTTTAAATGAGATAATGCATGCATGCACTTAAAACAGTGCCTAGCACGCAATGAGCATGCAGTTAAGTAGTAATACTGTTATTCCTCTGACTTTGTAGGTTCATCCAATTCAATTCCCACTGGCCTTCTCCAGCCCACTCCAGTCTAATATATCTCTCTTCTAAGTCTAGTATTTGATAGACTTGATTACTTACTTTGAACATTTCATATGTATGTCTTACCTAGCCTTAAATTTCACCTCGTATAGAAATTACTGAGAAATAAAATAGGATTGTTAAATAAGGCATTTTGCATTTTACCAAAATTATCAACTTTTATCCTTAAGTCCCAGCTTAAATTACGAAATACATGATTAAAACACTCTCGCTAACCCTGGACTCTAGGCTCTTGCTGTCACTTACAAAAAAGTGAGCTGTAATGAGATCTAAAAAGCAAAAAATTCACTTATTAAACAATAACTGAAATGTCTGTAGTTATGAATTTATCAGGTAGAGACAATATAAATTGTGCACTCTGAATTTTCTAAAACTTTCTTAAATCAAAAGGAGTCTATATATAACCATACAAATAATCAGCTCAGTGAAAACTTTTCCTATTTTTCACGATGATCTGTAAAATTCACAATCTATCAGGTAGTCACATGTCATTTTTACAGAAAAAAAAAATTTTCTCAAGTGAAGTCTAATACAATATCATGTTCTCTACTATACAGAAAGACTCAAATTATACAGGGACTCAAAATCTGTTGATGATCAAATAAGAAAATTTGGGATATTACTCAGAGTAAGCCTTTTGTAAACAAACCACACAAAATTTTAAGTACATTATTAACCAATGGTTCACAGTCCCAGTATAGTACAGACTACCTGAGTCCAAAGTCTGGCTCTGCTACTTATTAACATACACCTCTCTAAGTCTCAGTTTTCTCAACTATCAAACGGGAGCCCTTTCTTCCAAGGTGTTGTGAGGATTAAGAAAATATGCATGAAATACTTAGAACAATGCCTGGCACATGGCAAACATTCAAAAAATGCTAATTCTTATTATTCTTAGAATGTTTCCCAATTTGATCTCTTCAGGCTCACCTAGCTTCAACCTAGGACTTGTTCACAAAACTAACTTCTAGAAATAAAAAGATATGGAGAGAAAGCACTTTGGTTTGCCATATTAGAATAAACTTCAAAGGTCCAGATCCTTGCTTCTATAACACCTTTAACAAATTTGGTTTTTGCCCTCTCATGCTATAACCTCAGGCCAGTCTATTCAGATGTAATTGGAAACAGAATAATCAGTTTCACATAAATCTTTCTATGAACAAGAATTATTTTTATTTTTTAAAGCTCACTTGTAAATGTCCTCCATAAAACTTACTTCCATAACTCCTAATTTGTTTTAGGTTCTCTTTTAAGATAGTTATGGATTCCCAAATCCTACTATGTAAGTAGTATAGGACAACTCTCTATGCAAGAAGTAATTCATGTGTGAAGTAAATTATTTTTCCTAGTTTATATTGGTTAGAGGAATAATACAAGAAGAAACCAAATATCACACATCATATTAGTTTCCAATTCAATAAAACACTTCATCTTACAAAGTTTCATAATAAAAAGTACTGGACTCAGGCCTTGATTACAGTAGTACCAACTGTATAAAAGCCACAGTTCAGTGATGGTACCTGAAACTATTCCAAACTAATCTAGGTTCTCTGGAGGAAAGGGCACGTTGAACAGAAAAGCATGTTTTAACTTATATCCAAAGACCAGTAAAACCACCATAAAAATAAAGGAAACACTTTTAATGAAATTATTCACAAAATTTTTAAGAATGTTAAAACTGATACTGAAAAACTACTGATTTCACATATTTAAACTTATCTAGGGGGAAAAAAATCCAGGTTAGACTATTCAAATATAAGTCTCAAAGCTCACTAACTGTTCAAACGTGGTAAGACTGTGGCAGGCATTCCCTGGAGGTCCAGTGGTTAGGCCTCCGCGCTTTCACTGCCAAGGGCGTGGGTTCAATCCCTGGTTGGAGGACTAAGATCCCGCAAGCTGCCTGGTGTGGCCAAAATAAATAAATAAAAATTGGGCTTTAGATCTGGAGTCAAGAAACATTTTCAATCAACAGCCAGATAAGTAAATATTTCAGGCTTTTCAGGATAAATACTGTCTCTGTCACATATTCACAGTTGTTTTCTTGAGCAGTCTTTTAAAATCCTTTAAAATGTAAAAAACCATTCTTAACTTAGTCCCTATAAAAACAAGTATAGGGACTTCCCTGGCGGTCCAGTGGTTAAGACTTCACCTTCCAATGCAGGGGGTGCAGGTTTGATCCCTGGTTGGGGAGCTAAGATCCCACATGCCTCAGGGCCAAAATACCAAAACATAAAACAGAAGCAATATTGTAACAAATTCAATAGACTTTAAAAAAACAAAAACAAAAAACAAGTGTAGCCAGATTTGCCCTTGGCCACAGTTTCCCCACCCCAGCTTTACACTATACATATTATCTTTTTGTTACTATATCAATTTCACTGATATTAACTTTTCTTCCCTCAAATATGTGCTCAAATGTTACCTTCTCAATGAGGACTTCTCTGAATACATGTCTATCAGTCTCCCTATATATATAACATACTATGTAATACATAGTATATCACCTAACATGTTTTTATTTCTCACTCCCACCCCCCAACACCAATATAAGTTCCATGAAGGCAGATTTTTTTTTCACTGATATATCTCCTGTCCCTAGAACAGTGCCAGGCACATCAGTAGGCTCTCAATAAATAAACCTACCCTCACACTTATGAAACAAATACCATGGAGGAAATACAGTTGATCCTTGAACAACTCGGAGGTTAGGAGCGCTGACCCTCTGCAAAATCGAAAATTCAAATCCTCACATAACTTTGTAGTTGTACAGCATCCACTAATTCAACCAACCCCAGGCTGTGTAATACTGTAGTGTTTACTACTGGAAAAAAAAAAATCCATGTATAAGTGGACCCACTTATATCCACATAGTTCAAACCCATGTTATTCAAGGGTCAACTGTATATCTAAATGAAGACAAGTGGAAAGGTATTCAAGAAGATTGACAAATACCTTTTTTTTTGTTTCAAGTAGTCATAAAACATTTTAAATAAAGGGGGGAAAAGTTCAAACCTATTTTCTTCCTGTCCCACAAAGTAAGTTATTTCTAGACTAATTCCCTGGAAGTTTACCATTACTTTGGCTTATTTAATAATAAATTTCAACTGTTAGTCCTAAACCCCTCTACAGACCTGTTCTGCCTCTTTGACCTCACCTGTATATATTTATTCCCTGACCGTTCAACTCACTAATCTAGTCTGGCAACTTTCAAGTTTAGCAAAGCGGGGAGGGAAAAGTTACTTTGCCTCTTCTATCTCTCTATCTCCCAACATTCCCGTTTTATAAATTTTGTAATATTGTAATTGCAAATCTTTCCTACTTTGTCTTTTACCATTCAATATAAACAAAGCAAAAGGCTAGATTCTATTGAATACTATACTCCAAATACATTAGGCTCAGTGATTAGACAAGTTATTTTTAATTGCTATATGTGGTTTAACAATTTTTACCTATAAGGAAAGATTTGCCTTATCATAATCCATATATATACTTGGCAAGGTATAGAGGAAATAACTTTGGGAATTTAGTAAGCTCCACCACCATTCAGATTATGGCTACTATATTTCTAAATTGTATTAAAACATAACTCACTAAAGTGTAAAATATCTTCTACTGCTATCTCTGGTAAATTGATACTTGATAGCCATTAATAACATTAATGTGGGAGTTAAATCATACTAGAGATCACACTAAGATATTCTAAAATCAAACTACAAAAATTGCTAATACAAGAAGGAGGCCTACAAGGAAGGAAATGTGTTTAAAAACCCCTTTATCCAACAAGTTATTCTTCATCTACTATTTTATTTTCTAAATGGCTACAATTCTGCCATTCTTATCAGACAAGCAACCTTGGTTTCTGAAAGACAAACTTTCTAAAATCCAAAAGTCAATTGTCAAGGGTTAAGACTACTCCGTAGGCCAATTCTTTAGAGACACAGTTCTGTCCTAAAAACTCTAAGGTTGTGATTTCTGAAAAAACAGTAGCATAATAAAAACTGCTATAGAACCTTCATTTTTAAAAAATTTCCAACTGCTTTTGTGTCCTAAGTTATAAAATCAGATTAAGTTTGGTGGAACTAAATCAGGGCAAAACCTCCTATATAGCCAGGATTATAAGAACCAAACAGATTCTCTTTTTTCTTCATATAAAAGCAAGGTGACTCCCAAACTAAGTTACTTTATACCATATATCCCTGGAGAATAACATGGCCCAACACACCACACGTCCCACTTAATCTAGTTCAAACGAGTAACGTAACGTGAGAAACTGCACTGTGTAATTCCTTTATTTTCTGCATATTAGTGCTTTACCAACACTACAACCATAAAGAACACAATTCCAAGTACTGTACTTTTTCGTTTGGGGAGATCACAGTCTACAGACTCATTTACTTATATTAGACAAGATTAACCTCATTGAAAACTTACTTCAGTTTATAAATTCACATAAAATACAGAAATTGATGCAATTAAACAAAAACTTCAGGATCTTATTTCTTAACTTCTTAGATTGTAACTTTTTTTGCAGGCTATAATTACCTGCCCCATGATCATCAATGGTTATGATTCAATTTAACTACATCAATTATCAACCTTTTATATCCTTAAAGAAAATGTAAGTGAAAATTACAGTTTCTTAGCAAAAGGTTTAAGGTTTTCCAAATTTCAAATATTTGCTTTCCCTCCTCCCCCCACCTTCAGTTAAGACATTTCAAATAAACTAAAAATAACCACATCTCACCTGCAACATTCCATAGCAATCACTTGATGTATAAAATTTTAACTATGCCCCCAGTTATTTTAAGACAAACAAAAAATGGCTGCCTACCAATCTGTCTGTCACAAGTTAGAAATACTACATTTAAGAATTAACATGAGGGTTTCAAGTTTCCTCCAGTTTAGGCATTTATACCTTTGTGCTTGTCGCTTAAGGATGTTACTATAACATTGATATTTATATAACCCATGTTTATGTACCTTAATATGTAATCGTTTAAAACACTAGTAATTAAATTTATGATGGAGCTATGGGAATTTTAAAAGCAACTAAAATGTTCTTAGATGTGTGTCAGCTTCATTTCTAGAGATACTTCTACTAAAGTGAAACTGAGAACTTTATACTTTAGTTGCGTTTGAATTCAAAAATCCCTCTGCACCATTAGGAGCCTACAACATAGCACCTTTTCTCATCTGCTTTAAGTAAAATGTTTGTCAAGAGTTTTACTTTGAAGAGTTAACTTTCTATAGCCTTATACTTCTCATACATCTTTGGTAAAAGCTCCATTATACAATATGGCCAAAGCATGAAGGACCAATACTGTCCAATCATATACCATGATATCCCGTTCAATTTTAGTTTTCAGACACCCTCATAAACAAAACCCACTCCACCTTTTCCTGTATACTGCCTTTGCAGTCTACATTTCTGAATTCCCTAAGTTTAATTCCTTGAGGATCTCTAAAATGAATCCTTAAGGCTATATAAGAACCAGATGCTGCAACACAGTTCTCTATCAAGCATTAACATTTGGTTCAAAGTATTATCATAGTGGTCTCAATAATCTAGTTACTGGTCCTAACCAGCTAAGCAAGTAATCTTGTTAGGATCTGGATATCACCAGTGAGCACACTGCTTACCCTTGAAGGAAAATAAGTTTACATTCATTGTCATCTGTAGGTTCTTCCTCTGCATCCTACTTCCCCTTTTGTCATTCCTCAAGTCTACACATCATTCATTCACCACATTTCTTTCCTCAAAGGAGATAGTGTATTATTGAACCAACAGGATATCTGACTATTAGCATGAGTTAATCAAACAGAATACCTTTTTCATAAAACATCTTTTCCAGTGTTCTAATTAATGGAGATATGGATCACTCATCTATTAAAAAAAAAAACTTATATCTTCAGCTTAATCAATTGCTGTAATGTGGAAACACGAATTTTTTTTTCCAACTAGGTAAAAGGTGCATGTAATTTGAACTGTTAAATGCTTTATAAATGAATAAAGTAAACATTCTAGTAATTTAAAAACTACTGGTCTTAGACACTTGAAACATGGTAAAAGTATATATTCCAGTTTTGCCCAAAAGTCACTTAAAATATCTACAAATATTTCATCTGTGTGTGGCATACACCATTATTGCTCCATTTTCTGGAAAAGTTTATTTTTAAAGTTAAAAAAGAGGGAAAACACAGCAAAGTTGCTAACTTCGCAGTGAAAAAAAAAAATCTGTGTCCTTGACAGGTTACATTTTCATAGTTTTATGCAGTGTAAGTTAGCTATGTAACGGGGAACTTGAGTTTTATCCTTACTCATGCATGATGTACGTTTCAGAACTTAAGAGCTGAAATTTCAAAGAACTTCTTACATTACCTGTTTAACACAGTGATGTGCAACTGGAACATATTACAATGATATTACTCATTATTTGCCACTGTGGGCTGTTTACTATACTGGTCTTAGATATAAAAGGTCACATTTGAATTTACTAAGTTAAAGTCAGAACTCATAAGGGAGGGGAAAAAGGCCTTAAATATAAAAGACAAACGGCAGTTTGATTAAGCAATAATTTTCAGTTTACTAGATGAAACAGACTTGCAACACAGTCTGCATGAATGCAAAATAAGCCATCTACAGCAAGCGATAAGGAAACTGGGCAAAAAGAAAAAAAGCATACATTGGAAAAGAAGATTCTCTCGAAATAAAAAAATCAAACCATTATTATAAAGGAATTTACCAAGAACCGCTATATTTCCCCCATCCCATTTGCTGGAAGTCAACAAGAGCATCTAGCACTTTGTGTTCATGTCAAAAAAGTCAGATCAGAGCATCCTAACGCAAAGCAAAGGAAAAAAAAGAGAAGAAACAAAAAAGAAAAGCCCTAACCCCCTCCCCCAAACCGCAGAACTGTAACTCCAGAGTTCAAATTCAAAGAAGAGAAAGTGGCAATTGAAAGAGGTGATGGTGGCGATAATCCTATGAATGGGTTTTTGATTTCTCTCCTTCCGGGGGATGGGCGGAGAAGGCTCATTAGGATTTGTAGTTAGAGGTTAACCATGTGAGCCCCTCATAGAGTCCGTCCCCCGAGGTGGCACAGGAGGGCTGCACATACCAGTTCCTGTCCCGAATCCGGGTCAGGCCCAGTTTCTCCTGGATCTCGTGGGGTTTCATGGCATCGGGCAGGTCCTGCTTGTTGGCGAAGATGAGGATTATGGCGTCCCTCATCTCCCGGTCATTGATAATGCGGTGCAGCTCCTGGCGGGCCTCGTCGATGCGGTCGCGGTCGGCGCAGTCCACTACGAAGATCAGACCCTGGGTCCCGGTGTAGTAATGCCGCCAGAGCGGCCGGATCTTGTCCTGGCCGCCCACATCCCACACGTTGAACTTGACGTTTTTGTAAGTCACGGTCTCCACGTTGAAACCCACGGTGGGGATGGTGGTCACCGACTGGCCCAGCTTCAACTTGTACAGGATGGTTGTCTTGCCGGCTGCGTCCAGGCCCAACATGAGGATCCGCATTTCCTTGTTCCCGAAGATCTTAGATAGCACCTTCCCCATCGCGTCGGAGGAGCCGGGGCCGGGGGCATTCAGGTGTCCCGGGTCCCCTCCGCCAACAACGCCGCCGCCGCCGCCGCGAAACCGAAACGGAGCCTCCCAGTCGCGAGGGCGCCCGTGCGGCCTGCGTGGGAGTCGCCTCCTCGGGGTAAAGGCCCGGACCCGTCGCTCACTCGGGCATCACCCACCGCACAACTTGATTCCTCCAGTCGCCGCGGCCGCCGGGGCGCTGAGTCTGCGCCGGGAGAGCCGCCGCCCTGCTGAGGCGCGGCCCGGCCCGGAACTGCCCTTCCCCCCGCAGGCGCCGCGCGAGCACCGCCGCGGTTCCCGCTCCTCCGCCTTCTCCTCGCTCCGCCGCGGGAGACTGCGGCCCTTCGGCCCGGCTCCCGGTCCGCGAGCACCACGCTCACCACCGACCCAGGCCACCCGAGAGGCAGCACGGCTCCGGCGCCCCGTCAGGTCATTGATCCTCGCGGGAACTCGGTGCGCTGCCTGCAGACACAGAGAGAGGGAAAAGGGAGTTACTGCTAGAGCCCCAGAGAAGAGCGGAGACCGAGGGGGCCCGCCTTGCCAGCTCAGCCCAGGAGGTTACCTCCAGCCGCCGCCCCGCGCGCGGGCTCCCTCCGGCCTCCACCGCCTCCTCCCAGCTCTGCTGCCGCCGCCGCCGCCGCCGGAAAAGGCGCCGAGGAAACCGCCTCACTTCCCCTCCCGACCACGCAGGCGCAGCAGAAGCCGCCCGTTCGGCCAAGAGCGACCTCTGTAAAGAGAGCGGCCCGCGCGCTAAGCGTCGGGGCGCCACGCGCGGGGGGGCGGGGCTACGGCGGCTCAGAGGGCTCGCAGGTGCGGCTAGCCCCCACCCCCGCGAATCTCGGACTCTCACGCGCGGCCACCTGTCGCTGCTCTAGCGTCTCGTCCACTCTCTGCATTCCTCTTCCGCACTCTCTCCTCCTCCGCCCCCATTCAAACCAGAGGAGCTGATCCACTGCGGAGCTCCACGGTGTGGGGCCCGCGGACCGCCCGTTCCCCTGACGAACGCCTCCCCTGTGCTGCTTCCAGGCCTGTTCTCGGATCCCGGTGCCCGCCAGATGCTCCGCGAGTTCCCTCCAGCCCGCCCCAGCCTTCGTGTGCCCTCAGTCTCCCAGGGAAGCCCTAGCCGCTGTTTTTACCTTTCCCCCAGCCTTCTTTGGCTTCCTTTATCCCTCGTGCTCTGTGCGTTTCCTGAAAGACACGTGGGAGGCTAGTGGTTCGCGTGGAATCTGCCAGTCAGTGCGGCGCTTTTACTGGGCTTGGGTTTGCTCTGAAGCTCGTCTTTTGGACATTGGAGCCCTATCTTACACATCTCGTCAGGACCAGTCCACGTTTCTTAAAAATTACAGTATTGGGCTTCCCTGGTGGCGCAGTGGTTGAGGATCTGCCTGCCAGTGCAGGGGACACGGGTTCGAGCCCTGGTCTGGGAGGATCCCACGTGCCGCGGAGCGACTGGGCCCGTGAGCCACAACTACTGAGCCTGCGCGTCTGGAGCCTGTGCTCCGCAACGGGAGAGGCCACGATAGTGAGAGGCCCGCGCACCGCGATGAAGAGTGGCCCCCGCTTGCCGCAACTGGAGAAAGCCCTCGCGCAGAGGCGAAGACCCAACACAGCCCCCCCAAAAAAAAAAAAAAAATTACAGTATTACCAAAAGTTCCCGTGCCTTGCCGCTTTTTCAACTTTTTAGAAGGTGGTCATTTTTAATATTTAAATATCATCTCCTTTTAGTATGATTAGTAGTAGCTTCTCACCCAGCCACTCATTCTTAACTTTAAGGAGCCTCGACGATATAATTTTAGCGTAGGATTTGGAATCAGAAAGACTACTTCTGTCGCCTGGATTTGGACATTTAACCTTACTGAGTTACCTCCTGTGTAAACTGAGTGTAACACTGACCTTTTGTCCGCAAACCCCATTTGAGGGTTAAATAATGTTTCTAGAAAACTTCAACCTTTTTGTATCGAATCGTTAGTGGTAAAGTTAGACTTAAAGTTCAAAAAAGGTAAAAGCTTGAAATGTAAATAAACCAAAGGGAGGAAAAACAGGAAAATAGTGTGTGTGTTTTTTTTTTTAAGAAGATGCTGTAGTAACATAAGGTAACATACTTTTTATGTCACAATTTAAGAAAGTTTGATAATGGTAGATTGGTTAAATGATAAGCTTACAAACTTCAGCCTGAAGTAAATTTACTTAAGTTATTAGTATTCTGGCAATGATTTAATTTACTTACCATCTGCCTTAATATGTAAGCCCTGTCTTAAAACTGAAAGAAGGATTTGGAGTCAGAAGATTGGGGTTCAGAGTGTTACCCCTCCGTTTTATAGCTGTGAATCCTTTCCTTTCAGTCTTTGTAAACTTCATTTTTTTATCTGTTGAACGAGATGAAGAATATCATCTCGAATGAAAATAGTCACTGTTTATTGATTGTTATCATAAACACTGTACTAAATTACTTTAAATATTTTACTTTAATCTGCACAGCAACCATGTGAGGTAGCTTTGAGTATTAGTGGAAACTGAGGGTCAAAGAGGTTGAATAATTTTTTGAAAGTCACAGAGTTGAGATTAAATGGTGAATCTACAGCTCATCCTCTTAACCCCCAAATTATGCTCTCTCCCTGAGTACTTCACACAGTTGTTCGGAAGCTCGATTATGGTACCGTTGACTCTTGAACAACACGGGTTTGAACTGCACAGATCCACTTGTACTTGGCTTTTTTTCAATAAATATGTACTACGTTGTTACACAGTCCGGGTTGGTTGAATCCACGGATGTGGAACCTGGCATGTGGGGGACCAACTAAGAAGTTATCCTCAGAATTTGGACTACACTGAGGTGAGCCCCCCAACTCCCCTATTGTTCAAGGGTCCCTGTATTTCTTAAAATGCTTTATAACTATAAATAAAGTGCTATAGGGCTTCCCTGGTGGCGCAGTGGTTGAGAATCTGCCTGCCAATGCAGGGGACACGGGTTCGAGCCCTGGTTTGGGAAGATCCCACGTGCCGCGGGGCAACTAGGCCCGTGAGCCACAATTACTGAGCCTGCGCGTCTGGAGCCTGTGCTCCGCAACAAGAGAGGCCGCGACAGTGAGAGGCCCTTGCACCGCGAGGAAGAGTGGCCCCCACTTGCCGCAACTAGAGAAAGCCTTCACACAGAAATGAAGACCCAACACAGCCATAAATTAAATAAATAAATAAATAAACCCAAAAGTTTAAAAAAAAAATCACATATTAAAAAAAAAGATTATATTAATAAATAAATAAATAAAGTGCTATAGTAATTATTATTATATTTGAGGAAGGAATTTTTTTATATGTGGCAGTGAGTACTGTATTTTGCTTCATTCCAACATAATAGTTTTCTCAGAGCAGATTCCAATTTTTCCAACTAGATGGAAGATTGATCTGCTGGACTTGGATTTATTTTCCAGTGAAAGGTGTGATATAATTAAAAATGGAAGCAACTTGAAGCACTAGCATCTACCTGGCACTGACACTGTGCTAGGGCTAAAAAAGTTCATTTTTGAAAGCCAACTTCCATTCATCTTCTACCAGAATACATGGAGGCAGAGACTTTGCCTTGTCCACATAATGTCCTCAGTGACAGCATGCAGGTATCAGGAATTCAGTCGTTATTTGAATGAATGATTACCTTTTATACCACAGATGAGACAAAACAAAAAAGGAAAGGCACATACTATTTTATCTGCAGTTTGCAGTAATAGGTTAATCAAGATTTTCATACAGTGGCATATCTTATAGTGGCTCTTCATACAATAAATTATACAATAGATTATTTTTAAGTAATGATCATAAAACAAATAATAATGGCCAGAATATAAATACAGTGAAAAATTTTAACTTTGTATGTATACAAAATTTTTTAAACAGTGCATTTCAATAAAACCAAACTATCTGCAAAAAGTAACAATTTAGGGGACTACTAAATCATACCACTGATGAAATATTTTGTTTTCTTGACACTTTCTTGAAACAATTAACAATTCAAAAAGTAAATTTCAATTCTAAAAATATTAGTCATTCAGTGAAATTTTACAAATAAACTAAAATTTACATTTATGAAACAAAGTATTAGATTTCTCAGTTTGCATTCTGTTTCACTGTTTTAAATTATAGACACAGATGAAACTCCAAAGACTAACTGCTGTAGAAAAATGGATCTCTGCTTTTTAACTCAAAGCCTGCAAATAAAGAGATTTCTCCAGCTTGCTTTCAAACCAGGCTTCTCTTTTAGAAAACACCATTTCATAATTTCTAATCTGTTCAACAGCCACATATGTTTATTATAATCCTGACTAAAACACCATCTTTTAAGAATAATATTTACTTTCATAAAATGACTTAGCTTTCCACTTTAAGAATAAATAAATGTCTTCCTTAACAATAGCACCCCATGCTATTTACCCCTATTTCTGAATTCCTATAGCTTTTAAAAAATCACTCACTCTGTATGACTCTGTCATATATTTCTTTCTATCCCATGCAGGGCCAGGGAAATTCTGACCACACAGTGAGGGTGGGAACCAAAATGATAGTTCACTCCCTCTTCCTCTCCCTGTGTCACTGAGGAACCACTTTCTAGTTCTTCCTCTTTAACCATAAAAAAAACTGATATCCCAATCAAAACCTTGATAATTACTTTAGCTATGCCTGAGTATGAAGACTTCATCTCATTTTCAGCAATATTAAAAGTGGAAAAGATAGAACTAAAAGAAAAGTTTGAATTACAGTTGATATTTTAGCAAATTGTTTAATAGTTATGGCTTCAGACCATAAAAATAAACACTGGGGCAACATAGTCTAGTGGCACAAGTGAATAGAAAAAGCTAAATTACATCCTTAACTTACTCCCAATACTTCTTTACTTAGGTTTAACTTGGGTAATTTGTTCATCCTCATTGATCATCAATTTCTCTGTTCCTGCAATAGAGAAATCTCTCTTAATTGATTAGGGCAGTATATGTTATTCTCCTTTTCAGTTGAAGGAGCCGAGGCACTTAGAGAGTAAGCAACTTTTTTAAGATCTATAAATGGTACAGAGGAGATTTGAATTAACACTTTTTTGATCCAAGTCTGGTGTTGTTTTCGCTATTGTGTGAACTCTGGAAGCTGGACTAGATCAATGGTTTTCAGCTCTGGCTGCACATTAAAATCATCTGGGGCATTTTTAGACTATAAATTCTTGAGCCCACCCCGGGTTAATTAAGTCAAAATATCTGTGATAGAGGTTCTACCCACCAGTATTTTTTTAAGGCTCCCTGAGTGATTCTAATGTGTAGCTAAGATTGAGAAGCACTGAACTAATCGCTAACTTCCCTTCACATCAAAAATTCTATGAATTCTGAACTTTACTTATTTTCTTATTCCTCATCCCCAAGATGTATACCCATACACACAAATTTTTGCATAGTGTAGTGCAAAAACTTTAATCACAATAATCCATTATAAGTTACCAAGGCATTAGACCTGTCAGACAGAGGCATAACTATTTCTAAATTCTTGCAAAGAAAAGTGTTCTGAAAATATACTATAATTATAGCTAAATTTATTGAATTATTAATAGAGCCCTATCAACTAGCCAACACCATTAAATGAAGAGAAAGTAAGACAGGACACTTGGCAACCATAGGATGATCAAAGCCATAAGCTCTAGACTAAAACTTGTCTGTGGATAATTCCCATTTGGCTGCCCAGTATTCAAACACCTCTCCTATTTGACTGAATCACAATTTAGGTAGAAGGAAAGATGAAGGGGGCCAAATAGATATTCCTTTTCCTATTTCCCTGGTAGCTAGGGTTTGGGTAAGTGAACTGGGCTCAACCAATTAACTAATCAATGTCCTAGTCGAGGCTTTGAATTTTGAGAGATTCAAAATTCCACAGTTGCTGGGACAAGTGTCCAGAGTGACTGAGTCCAGCAGCTTGGTGGCAGATATCCAATGGCAGAAGTGCCAATGGCAACAAGTGTCACAGTGAAAGCACCAGCAGGACATGTCTAAAGCCATCAATTCTATGACATAGTCCTAGCAGTGTCTTTTCTACCCTATCTCTACAGCCTTCCTGACAATTCTGTGGGCCCTCTTGATACATTTCCAATAAAATTATTTTCTGCTCAAGTTAATCAGGGTCGGTTTTTCTTGACTGTGAATAAGAACCCTGAATAATACACATTTTAATTTAAAGAATTCAAAATAAAATCTTTTACCAACATTGTACGAATTGAACATCTGATTGTGTTAGTAATTTTCCCATTAGATGGTCATTTGAAAATAGTCATACATGTAAAATTATAGAATCATCATTATTTCTAATCTGTTAAAATTATGTTCCTTCTCATGGAAGTTTATGAATGTGTTGTTTTCAAATCGACCATTTGAATCACTAAAATTGTTGGAGTGAGAAACATTTCATATCCTGGAACTATTCATAACATCCCCTTTTGAGAAGCATATAATCTCAGAAATTTAATTTTCAATATCAGAAGAGTGTTTTTAAGCTAAAGCAGGATACTTTGGCCTAAACTGACAGATAGTTAGTTTACAATATTGATTCTCTGAAAAAGACTTTTATTTAGAACAGAGAGGCTAAATCGTTCAGACTGCTTAATTGACTGAATACTCCAAACCTTGTAATTAAGTAATAAAACAACAGTGCGTGTGGTGTGTGCAGTAACAGTTGTTGGGCCCTGTGCTATCAGTTATGCAGCTATGTTGTTATTGTACAATAACATACTGTATAGCAGTGTATTGGTGCACAGCGTGCCCTTGAGGAAGACATTCAGGGGACGCCAAAGATCTGAGGGCTAAAATCCTTGTCCTGTCTTTATAGTCATTCCAGCTTTAAATTTCCTAATTTATAGGTTTTGTCTTTTGCTTTGTCTTGTTTTGTTTCTGGTTTTGTTTTCCCTTATTGTTAGAGATACAGGAAGAAAACGGCATATAAGCAAAACAGTGACCCCTAATTGGTGAATGCGTCACAATGGTACTAAACAAGTAGATTTACTAATTTAAGGCATCATGCAGTTTTAGCTCTGTGTATTACTCCTTGCCTCTAGCATGGGATTTTGCATTTGATCTGCCTTAGTTTCTGACTTGCTGGTTGGAGATTCAGCTTCTCAAGGAGATGCTCCACATGATTAGGTTGGTGGTAAAAGAAAAGTGGACTTTCCATGTTACCGAATCCAGAGAAAAGAATCAGTATTTCAAATCTCAAGAAACAGTTGGTTAGTCAGTAAATTTACAACTGTTTATAGATTAGAAACCAAATAATTAAATGGTTTTAAATGCCACATAGTGCTGTTTCAAAGAGAATAAATGAATGAATGAAAAAGTGAGTAGGAAAGAAGAAGAAAGGAAGGAAGATAGAAAGAAAAAAGGAAGGGAGATAGGGAGGAAGGAAGGAAAAAAGAAAAGGATTGTATTGAAAAGCAGAGCTTGGCAATGTTGTAAACTGATACCCTAACCTAATCCAAAACCCAGTTTTGGGTTGAAAGGAAGAATTCCTTAGAAAAGCATAACCAGGTAGATTTATATGAGATATCCTCCTCCAAAACCTTTTCTTTTTTTAATATTGCTTTATGTGCACCAAGAATAAACAGTGGAACAGTTTTTGCTATTCAGTACCTTTGGACCATCAGTATATTCTTGTCTGTAGTTGCTCCTACTCTAATATACAGTTCTGAACACAATGACCAAGATTTATGAGTGTGGAAATGGTTGTAAAATCCTAGGTAAATGTTACACTATAACCAGTTTAACAATGGCTTAGCTGGGCAAAATTTATGAGTTTGTTTCCATTTCAAGCAAGAAAGATTTATATTCCAAAAGGCTTAGAAAGACACCTCCTGGATTATATGTCCACAAATAATAGTTAAATAACGTTAAGTCTGCTGAGCTAAAGACTGGCTTCAGGGGTAACATGACAATTTAATAAACCAGGGTCAATGGTGCTGTGACTCTCTCTGGTGAACTAGGGCGACATTTCCTATGCTGTCTTCACCATGGGAAAACCTGCTACCCTGTGTGCTGACTTCCCAAATTGACTAGATTGTTGCTGGAAAAGGAAAGTTCTAGAGCCTTTGAAGCAGTTTCTGATGTTCGACTTTATTTCCAAATGTAAAAATGGGTCTTTCTGCTGCTTATTATATCTTTCAAACGTTATAATAAACGTAAGTCATGAATTCAACTTACATTCACAGTAGTAATGTTGGTTATATAAGGTTAACCTGGGACTTTATAACAATTTCCATATAGATACATTGTTAACCACATGTCAAAGATTCTAGGAATAGAACAAGATACCCAGTTTATTGGTCACTTTTAGGCTGTCTTTGGAAATGGCCATCCCCATCCACAAGAGCACGGGAGTAGACTCCTGTCAGTCCTACTGGTTTTTCCATGTGACCCTTCCACGCATACATCTCTGGCCATACCAGCTGGACCACAGATAGACTCATTATCCTAATTTGCTAATCAGATTCTTATTCCTAAGAATTTAAAATCAGATCGGAAGGAAGACCATATCAGTATGTCTCTTCCCAGTGGGTCCATATCCTCCTAACTAGGGACTGTGTCACAGCCATATTCTGCTTTTGAGTACTGCGTGGCAGACAGAGTTAGTCTTTGGGGAGAAAGAAAAAGCAGATGTTCAGAGAGAAGTAGAGACAAAACAGATTATTCCTCGGGCTCCACTGCACCGTTCCAGGCCCTTCCTGGAGTCTGTCTCCATACCAACCCTTGAGTTTCATGAAGTACCTGTATCTTTATATAAAATTACCTTTCTTTTTGCTAAAGCAAGCTCCAGTAGGCTTCTGTTACTTACAAATACAAGTTATAGCTTTACAAAACATATCAATGTAGTGTGTAAGCAAAACAAAATTTTAACAATCAAATAACATAAATATATCAAAGTCACAGACTTTAATGCTTCATGGAGAATTATATCTGATATAATAATACCTAATATAAAATAATTATATACTACCATCACTATTACATAATAAAACCAACATTAGAATTAGAGTAGGTAGGAGTGGACTATTGATAAATCTAATTAATTTATGAAAAGCTCTAAACTGTTCTGTGACCTGGTCTTTTGACCTATTCCTGAATTCCTTTATAGAGATCTTAGAATAATTTAATGCATTCCCTTATGCTATAGCAATAATTCTCTTAATGTGGGAGGAAAAGAGACATCACAGAATTGCTGGAGAACTTTTCAATCAATATCATTTGCCCTGAATAGAAGGTAATCATAAAAATTAATAAAATCTGGGGGAGTTCCCTGGTGGTCCAGTGGTTAGGACTTGGTGCTTTCACTGCTGTGGCCCAGGTTCAATCCCTGGTCGGGGAACTAAGATCCCACAAGCCATGTGGTACAGCCAAAAAAAAAAACCAAAAAAATTTAATACAGTCTGCTTCCAGGAAGACGGAGTAGACATACTTTTTCCAATTCCTCCTTCTAAGTACAACTAAAAATCCTGGACATTACATATAAAACAAGCATAAGAAGACTCTGAAAATGGAGAGAAGAAGGCAGACTGACTAGAGACCTAGAGGCCCAAGGAATGACATGGTGGTGAGTTCTCTGGGTTTTCTTTTTGCCATATCTATCCCAGATTTAGAGCTTAAGAAGCTGGAAACCTGGAAATGCCAAAAAGCCTCAAGGAAAGCTTGCTCTCCTTAAAAAAAGGATTAGGAAAGGGGCAACCTAGCAAGACAGAAAACCTTTAGAAAATAGCCACTTTACTCCAGCTAAAACCCAAAGAAAAATACTGTAGCCCCACCTTCACCCATGGTAGCCAGGGCCAGGTGAGCAGCCTAGACTTTCAACCTTGCCAGGCTCTTAACGAGGTGTCCCAATCTCCTGCCTCCCCACTAGGCAGAGTAGGGAACGGGGCCTTTCATCCCCATCAGGAGGTGATGAGCCCCACCCAAGCCCTTGTTGTCATTGGAGACCACATGGGAAGCCTGGACTTCCGCCTCCACTAGGCAGTAAGGAGGTATGCCTTCTCCTTTCTGCTGGGGTGGTATCAGAGGGGGCCTACTGGAGAGTCAGGATCTTCACCATATGGAGGCCAGCACCCTCTTCCACCATTACTAGCTTCATCCCCAACGCTGCTCACCCCTCGTGGTGTGGTATCAGTGAAAACCATGTGGGAAGCAGTAATGAGGCACTTCTACCCCTTCCAGCAGGGAGGTATCACTGGAGGCTTAGTGGGAAGCCAGTAATCCCCACCACACACCCAGCAGTAACAAGGAGCCATCCCCCTAGGCTGTCAACAGAGGCCTAATGAGGAACCTGGACTTCTGTTCCCACCTGGCAGTAATGAGGTGGTGCTCCACTTTCCTGTTGGAGAGGTGCTAGAAGAAGCCAGCTAAAACAGAAGGGTAAATAAGATCCAAAGTCTTATAATGCTCAAAATATTCAGATCTCAACCAAAAATTACAGATTATTCTCCAAAAAATCATCAAATTCTCAAACGAAGATCTCAGACTGAATGAAAAAAGGGAATCAATAAATGCCAACACCACTATGACAAAGATATTAGAATTATCTGACAAAGATTTTACAGCAGCCATCATAAAAATGCTTCGATGAACAGTTGTGGACACACTTGAAACAACTGAAAAAATAGAGAGTCTCACCAAAGAAATAGGAAATCTCAACAAAGAAATAGAAGATATAAGGAAGAACGAAATGGAAATTTTAGAACTGAAGAAATGTAATAACTGAAGTTAAAAAACTCAATGGGTGGACTCAAAACAGAATAGAAGGGACAGAGAAAAGAATCAGTCGACTGGCAGATATAACAATAGAAATTACCTGATCTGAACAACAGGAAGCGAATAGAATTTTTAAAAAAAATGAGAAGAGACTCAGAAACCTGTGCGACTATAACAAAACTTCTAATGTTCATATCATTGGACTCACAGAAGGAGAGGAGAAAGAGGGTAGGCTGAAAAAGTTCTCAAAGAAATAATGGCTAAAAACTTCCCAAATTTGGCAAAAGACATAAACCTACAGATTTAAGAAGCTGAACAAACCTCCAAATAGCATATATCTGAGGAGACCCACATCAAGATGCATTATAGTCAAGCTTCTGAAAACTAAAGACAAAGAAAACATATTGAACAAAACCAGAGAAAAACAGCACCTTACCGACAAGGGGAAAAAACAATTTAAATGACAGTGGATTTCTTATCCAAAACCATAGAGGCCAGGAGGAAGTGGCATGACATGTTTTAAGTGCCAAAAGAGAAGAACTGTCAACCCAGAATCCTATGTCCAGTGAAAATATCTTTTGAGAATGAAGGGAAAATCAAAACATTCTCAGATAAAGGAAAATTAAGAGAATTTCACCAACAGAACTTTCCTAAAATATGGCCAAAAGAAGTTGGAAGTTCTCGAACAGAAAGGAAAGAATTTTTAAAAAAAGAATCTTGGAATATCAGGAAGGAAGAAAGAACATTGTAAGTAAAAATATAGGTAAATACAATAGTTTTTCCTTCTCTTCTTTGAGTTTTCTAAATTATATTTGATGATTGCAGCAAAACTTTATCACACTGTCTGATTTGGTTCTAAATGTCTGCTGAGGAAGCATTAGAAACAATTATAAACAATAACAAAGGAACATAAATGTGTGAAGCAAAAACTTAAAGAAGAAATAGATGAATCCACAATTATAGTTGGAGACTTCAATACCTCTCTTGCAATAATTGATAGAACAAACTAGACAGAAAATCAACAAGTTTATAGAAGAACTCAACAGTGGCATCAACCAACAAGATAATCAACATTTATAGAACATTTCACCTAACACCACAGAATACACACTCTTTTTAAAAAATTTTTTAATAATTTATTTTTATTATTTATATATTTTTATTTTTCGCTGCGTTGGGTCTTTGTTGCTGTGCGTGGGCTTTCTCTAGTTGTGGCGAGCAGGGGCTACTCTTTGTTGCGGTGCACGAGCTTCTCATTGTGGTGGCTTCTCTTGTTGTGGAGCACAGGCTCTAGGTGTGCGGACTTCAGTAGTTGTGGCACACAGGCTCAGTAGTTGTGGCTTGTGGGCTCTAGAGCGCAGGCTCAGTAGCTGTGACTCACCGGCTTAGTTGCTCCACAGCATGTGGGATCTTCCCAGACCAGGAATCGAATCTGTGTCTCCTGCATTGGCAGGCGGATTCTTAACTACTGGACCACGAGGGAAGTCCCAGAATACACACTCTTATCAAGTGCCATATCCTGGGCCATAAAACAAATTTTAAAGAACTGTATATCATACAGAGTATATTCTCTATCCACAATGAAATCAAACTAGAAATTAATAATAGAAAGATAACAGGAAAATCTCAAAACCCTTGGAGACTAAACAGCACACTTCTGAATAATCCATGGGTCAAAGAGTAAGTCTTCAGGGAAAAAAAAATACATGGAAATGAATGAAAATGAAAATACAATGTATAAAAATTTGGAGGACACAGCTAAAGCAGTGCTGAAAGGGAAATTTATAGCACTATTTCCCAAACTTTTTCATCACCCCAATACAGAAACTCTATATCCATTAAGCAATAACCCTTAATTCTCTGCTCCCCTCAGCCTCTCTCTACTTTCTGTCTCTATGTATTTGCCTTTTCTAGTTATTTCATATAAGTGGACTAGTACAATATACGTCCTTTTGTGCCTGGCATATTTTATTTAGCATAATATTTTCAAGGTTCATTTATGGTGTAGCATGTATCAGAACTTTATTTCTCTTTATGGGTGAGTAATATTCCATAATACCACATTTTGTTCACCCCATCTTCTATTGGGACACTTGGGTTGTTTCCACCTTTTGGCTGTTGTGAATAATGCTGCAACAAATGTCCATATACACATAACTGACTTCTCGTTTTCAATTCTTTTGGGTATATACCTAGGGGTGGAATCACTGGACCATACAGTAATTGTATGTTTAACTTTTTGAAGAACTGCCAAACCATTTTTCACAGCACCATTTTTCATTCCCACCAACAAGAGCTCCCCACATTCTTGCCAACACTTGTTATTATCCAGTTTTTTTTTTAAATTATAGCAATCCTAGGAGGTGTGAAGTGGTATCTCATTATGGTTTTGATTGCATTTCCTTAATGATTAATGACAGAGGAAAGAATGAATGAATGAAAGCCTAAAGGGGCTTAAAAGTTTAATAAATTTTTTGTCACAAAGGATAAATCACTCTTCTAGTTTATATTATTATTATATTACTGTACAAGAGCACTAATATTCATTTTAATAATGATAAATAATAACTCATCATTTGTATACATTTGTTTTGATTATATAAATACCCTTTTTATAATATGTAATATTGTTTATCCATACAACATGGTGACTATAGTCTCCTTTTACAGAATATTGCAACTAATATGTAGTGGTTTTGTCTTTCTTCGTTTCTTGCCACATGCCAGGCCATGGCCCCTTGGGAAATGAGCTGGGCCACAAAATGAATTAGAGCTCTGCCATTGTACAGCAAGGGGGTTCATTTGAACAGGCACAAGCAGCCTGTGCCTTCAGTACTCTCTGTATAAATAGGGCTACTTTCAGGGTGCATTAGCCCTAAAAGCAACCCCTGTGGAAACTACAAATCACTTTGATCATAAATTGCCATACACAGAAAACTTGGTGTAACACAATATGATTTAATTATTAACAATATGACTTCTGATAACATAATGTATTTATAAAGCATCCCCTAGCAAGCACCATGGTGCTATATATTCAACCATCACATCATAAAATCTCAACAAGTAATAGGAAGTTGTCTAAACCACACTCAAAAAGTTTAAAATTTCCCCCTCCAAGATAAAAGTGAAAGTTTGTTGCCATTTGAACCTCAGAAAGCCTCAGTGATCTTCCACTGATTCAAGGGGAAGATTTTACCCTCCTCACCACCTCTACATAGGGAAAGCCCTAGGATTTTTATATTAGTCATACCCAGAGGCCAGCAGTCATGCAAGATCAGAACTTTTCCAATCATTCTTCTCTTAGAAATTATGCCCTTTCCTCAGGGTCCAAGGTGAATAGACATAAACCTATGTCTTAGACTATTTGTATCACGTCAAGCAACTTCCTTGATTCTCTGTTTACACTTTTATTCTCAAAGCTAACCTTTATCCCCAATATTAAATAATAGTTGACACTTCAGGACACCTAGCCCATAGCAGGTGCTCAATGGTTAATTGTTGGATGTGTGAATGAATGATTTAAACAAAGAATGTTATCTTGATCCCCTCTCACCTTAGTCAGTATAAGCTGTATGCAGTTTAAAGTATTTGTTTTTCTACCAAAAGCCAGGCTGTTCAAATATATTAACCTCGATAAGTAATTAACCTTGAGCCTTGAAATTTACGCAAAAGCAAATCAATTTGCCAATTATTCTGGCAGGGCGTGACATTAGGCTAAGTCTACAGGGTCCTCAAACAAAGGAAGCACTCTTTCAAACTTTATCTGATGAAAATGAAACATTCTAATTCATTCTAATACTTTAAAAACGAATAAATTAAATACAGCAGAAAGCTTTTGTCACACTGGTGTAAAGAGATAGAATCGATAGCTGCGATAAAGGTTGTTAAATATCGGGATTTTTATGTATTAAGTTTTGGTTTTGGGACGTGATTTATTCCACGTCAGATCAGAATCAATGTAACAAATAGCCATGCTATAATGGAGTTCTACTAAGTTCTTAAACATTAAAACACTTCAGCAGAACTGTCGGTTGAAAGTCAAAACATATTCAAATTGAGGAAAATGACCCCACAAGTTTAACTTATATTTATAGGTCTAGCAGCGTGACACCGTATAAGTAACTGTGTCCACTGTCATGATTTATTCTGATATTTGAAAACCTGCCACAAGAAATGAGTTTCTGGGTCGACGATAGATATTGTGAGATATTGTGTATTAATTATATTAAAGGCTTTTCCTCCAAGCAGAGTGTGGCCAAGACGTAATGTTTATTACGTCAAAGCGTTAATTCTCGTTAATCCATGGTTCGTTTATTAAATGTAATAGAATCAGGGTCAGCCCACAGGGGCATGTCTGTGAAATGCAAATAACCTATCATAATGAAAATCCTACCCGCAGCAGCAAAGGATCCCGCGGCCGTAAGGGGCCCGCGAACAAATCTGCCACAGGGCGGGGCCCGGGAGCCTTTTTTGGGAGGACGCAGCCCAGGACTGGACTGAGATCCAAGGGACCGACGTCTCAGTTGGTACCTTGTCCGCCTCGCCCCCTGGCGGTTCCCCTCTCTTCCCCTGCCGGTCCTGCCTCTCGGTCCTCGAAAAGCCCCGCCTCTCCTTCTCCTGGTGGCCCCGCCTCTCGCCCCCTTCCCCTCCACCCGCCGCCCCGGTGTCCCCACCTTCCACAGGCCCCCGTCGCCTCTCCTCTCCTCCCCTGGTGGTCCCGCCTCTCTCTCTCCCGGTGGCCCCGCCTTCCCACTGGGAGACCCCGCCTTCCCCGCTCCCGTGGAGCTCTCCCGCCGACTCCTCTCCCTTCCTCAGTAGTGGGAGGGGCTTGCCTGGGGGTCAGCACCGGCGGCAGTCCTCTGGGCGCGTTCTTTCCCTCGTTGTTTGGTGGTCCTTCCGCCTTCTTTTCTTCGGCCGCGTCAGATCTCCTCCTCAGGTGTTCTCTCCGGGCTGTGAGGGCCTGCCTGATAGTTGCTGAGGCTGCAAGCCCGGACCCCGCTTGCCCACAAGCCTTCTCCCCCGGCCGGGGCAGAAAGCCTCTGCGTCAGAGCCCATGCTCTTTCTCGTTTAACGTTCCCCCGAAGGACTAATTTATAAGTGGCTTGAGCTCCATGAGTGGAGTTCCGTAGACAGATTGAGACATAACCATTTGGAATGAATGCAGAATCTATTCCAACATTTAGTGCCTCAAAATTAACTGTCACTAGGTTTATGTTTTGAAAAAGCAAAACCCCAGACAGCCAGACCATAACCTTGTTTTCTGCACTGTTAAAAAGTAAAAAACCTAGATAAAAGCTGGCGGGGATGTGGAGAAAAGGGAAACCTTGTGCACCGTTGGTGGGGATGTAAACTGGTTCAGCTACTCAGGAAAACAGTATGGAGGTGTCTCAAGAAAGTCAGAGTAGAATTACCACATGATCCAGCAATTCCACTTCAGGGTGTATATCCAAAGGAAACAAATCATCACCTGGAAGAGACATCTGTACTCCCATGTTCATTACAGTATTATTCACAATAAACAGGGTATGGAAACAACCGAAGTGTCCACTAACAGATGAATGGATCAAGAAAACACACACACACACTGGAATATTATTCAGCCTTTAAAAAGAAGGAAATCCTGTCATTTGTGACATGGATGAAACTGGAGAGCATTATGCTAAGTGAAATAAGCCAGAGAAAGAAAAATACTGTGTGGTCGCATTTATATGTGGAATTAAAAAAAAAAAAAAAGTTGAACTCATAGAAACAGAGAATAGAAAACGGTTCCCAGGGGCAGGTGAGTGACAGAAATAGGGAGAGGTTGGTAAAAGAGTGAAAACATTCAGTTATGCGATGAATAAGGTCGGAGGATCTAACGTATAAAATGGTGATTATAGTTGATAACATTGTGTTGTATAATTGAAATTTGCTAAGAGAGTACAACTTAAATGTTCTCACCAAAAAAAAAGTAAACATGTGAGGTGATGGATGTGTTAATTAACTTGATGGCAGGAATCCTTTCACAATATACACAATTCATTACATTGTACACTTTAAATATCTTACAATTTTATTTGAAAATCATACCTCAATAAAGCTGGAAGAAAAGTGACAGAACATAAAAAAAGCAAGCACTGATTCAAGCTTGTGCATAATTAACTTAGCACTGGATATTATTCACATCACTAACTCATAAAACAATACAGGTGAAAAATATAGAATGATGAAATGGTGGTTAGTGTAACTGACAGTGGTTTAATTTAAATCATAAATTTTATGTCAAATTGAGAAACTTATACTGCCACTAAAAGTATAGTGACAAATTTGAAAAGCAGAACATAAAAGTTTTATTTACAACATAATTATAATGAAAACATGGATATGAATATAAAAAGAGATTGTAGGAGGATACAGGACTCAAAATAGAAAATCAGTCTCCTTACAGGAGGTTGAGGCTGATTCATCCCATTGGGGTGTCCTGGAGATGCCTGGAACTCTTTCAGTTCCTGCCCTGTCCAAGTTTTGGTTAGCCAGGGTTTTCCTCTGTGAGCTTCCCTAAATCAGAGTACAGAGTATGCTGCAATAATAGAGACCCCAAATATAGTGATTTAAATGAAATAGCAGCATTACCAAACCAAACTTGGGTCCACTCAACCGAGTGCAGTAAAGCCAATGTATTGACATTGGGTTGTGGTGAAAGAAAGTGTGGTGTTTATTGCAGGCACCAAGCAAAGAGTCTAGGCAGCTAATGCTAAAAAGGCCCAAACTCTCCAGTGGCTTTCAGGGAAAGGTTTTTAAAGACAGGGTGAGCAAGAGTGTTGCAGGGTGTGTGATCAGCTCATGGACATTCTTCTGATTGGTTGGTGGTGAGGTAATCAGGAGTCACCATCATCAACCTTCTGATCCCAGCCATCTGGGGTCTACGTTCTTGTGGGCAGCATACAGTTAACTTCTTCCACCTGGTGGGGATTTCAGTACCTGCAAAACAGCTCAAAGGATAGGGTTCAGAATATTATCTCTAGCCCTTGAGGAGGAACTAAAGGTCCTTGATTTTATTTAATAGCTAAACTATTATTATTTTGTCTGCTTGACTGTTTTCCTTTGTTTTTGCATTTTCTCGCTTCTCTGATTAAATTTATTATTTGGTCCTTGGGGATGGCCTAGGAGGCTAAAGTTTTTCTACAAACAAGAGGCAGGCAGAGGACATGGTGGGGGGGGCGGGGGGAGGGTCTGTCCTGGGAAGGCCCGATAGGGTCTTGCTTGGTTACAGGAGCTTATTTCTCACGTAACAGTCTGGAGGTAGAAGTGGCCCAGGCTGGCAGGGTGGTTCAGCTCCATTGAGTTATCCATGGACCC
Source organism: Balaenoptera physalus (assembly GCF_965194825.1). Lineage (NCBI taxonomy): Eukaryota > Metazoa > Chordata > Mammalia > Artiodactyla > Balaenopteridae > Balaenoptera > Balaenoptera physalus. The sequence goes on from NC_138883.1 coordinate 50,527,415, forward strand.
TGGTTTCTTTCCTCTTAATGCTCTACCATACCCTAGGATATTTTCCTCATTTGCATGGTTAAAGCTTGGGCACTGACAGGGGTTTGCATTGGCGCCATCTAGCTCTGGAGAAGGGCAAAAGAGCAGAACTGGAGGACAACTGATTTATCTTTTAAGCAAGTGAGGCAGAAGTGGCACATATTACTTTCATGCATATTCTATTGGTGAGAACTTGACAACACTTGGTTGTAAGGGAAACTGGGAAATGTGGTCTTTAACCTGGGCTTCATGTGCCCAACTAAAAATTTATTAGTAAAAGGGAAAAACAGATTTGGGGGGACAACTATCAGTCTGCCACATTTCTCTTGTCAACAAAAAAATTAATCAGTCGAGCTAAGAAAGAATTGGAAAGTTTTATCAAGCCAAATTTGAGGATTATAACCCAGGAAGAGCATGTCAGAAAGCTCTGAGAACTGTTCTATCCATTAGAAGTAAAAGCACAGTTATGTAAGTTTTTTTTTGAGACAGAGGCTGTACATCAAATGACGTATTATTGACAGTTTACATAATCCAGATCTAAATGTCATCGTGGTAGGTCAGGTGACCCCTTAAAAGAGCAAGAAGGAATGTTATCTTTTAAGGAGTCGTCTTGTTGATGCTAGGAGAATGTTGCTGTTTATGGTTGGGCAGGTATTCCTGCTGATGGGGAAGGTTTGGTCAATGCATGATGCAGATACACTACGCACAGTGGCAGGAGAGAGAAGAGGCCAAAGGGCAGAGAAGAATTTTTTATGTTTAAATTTTTCTTGTCTTGCCATAAAATATCAATTTTAATTCACACTCCCATTTCTTTCCAATTAATTCCTTCTTAAGAGAAGTTTGCTTACTTCAGTTTACAAACAGTCCTTATTGCTTGCTATTGAAGTACCTTGACTGATGCCCCATTCTTCAGTTCCCAGTTTAAATGATGCCTCCTCAAGGAGGCTTATCTGGCTGTTACCCAAAAACTTGGTTGGCCTCTTGGTGGATGTTGAGCCAAAACACACAACCAAGCCAAAGATTGGGAGAAGGAAGAATTAATTACCTGCAGAAAGTAAGGAGAACACCAGGGATCTTTCCCAAAGCAGTGTGTCCCCCACCCCCGGAACTGCAAAATTGGGGAAATTTTAAGCTAAGGATAAATGCATAATCATGAAGGGGCTTGGGCAGAGGAGAGTTCAGCAGAGAATTGGGGCAAAGGTAGACAGAGTCTAAGCTTTAGTTGATTGAAGTAATGAGGGTCTGAAAAGGTCAACATCATCATCCCTTAGGTTCCAGTTGATCTGGTAGTTGAGCACTTCAGGCTAATCTTTACCACTGAAACAGAACTGGGAGTCTTTATAAATCATATATTATCTTTGCTATTGTTACTTCTCTTGCCTGATAACAGACACTTGTTCCTTCATTCTTTTTTTCCCTTAAGATCATTCATTAGAGACCTGTTCAAGGATAAGCATCGTGGCCAGGCTTGGATCACAAAATGGCTTAGATCAAAAATGGCTTCTCTTATGTCAAGAAAGCCATGCCTGGTTCTCTTTCTCTAGGGACCCCCTACCCTATCTGCTTACATGACTGCTTTCTCTAAAGTAGGTCCCTTTCCCTTTTCCTGCCATTATTGTTTTTATCTCAGCACTTCGTTTCCTTTGTGGCACTTAACACAACTTGTAATTACATTTTTTTTCTCTATGTTGTTCTCTGTCGCCCCACTGTGTCCCTTTTCTTCACCACTACATCTCCATCGCCTAGCACACTGCCCGTCATTGGATAGACAATAAATAAATATCTGGTGTTAAATGAATCAAACAGTGGTGAAGAATGACTCAGAGAGTTCTGAAGTGACCAACTAAATGTATTGGTGGAGAGTGAGAATACAGGAACGGTTAGACACCATTTGGAGGAAGGGATCAGAAGATGATCAATTTTGTTTGCACATGTTGAATTTGAAGTTTTGAATAATTTCAGCGTGACACCTAGTAGGCAGCTTGAAACACAGATCTGGAGCTCTGGAAAGAGCATCACATTGGACCTATAGTTTTGAGAGCCTTGAGAATTGATGAGGTCACTCATGAAGAGCATGGCAAGACTACACAGAAGGTTTACGAAGGAACTACAAAGAACAATATTTAAACAGTGGGCAGAAAGATCAGCAGAGCTTTCAAGGACCCAACAGAGGCTGTTAACAAGAACCAGGGAGAAGAAACCTTCGGGGAGGAGGTAGTGGTCACAAGTGGTTCAGTTGGGGCGGGGGGGGGGGGGGCGTAAATTATGGCACACAAGTCTGAAAGAGTCCCTTAGAACTGCCAATTAGGAGGCTTAGATATGGTAGCTTTAGAATAATTTCAGTGGGTTGGTGGGCTGTGGTCTGAAGATAGAATGTTAGGAAGTGAATGTAGTAATTGTAGAACATGCTTTCAGGAAGTGCCGTTATGAAAACAACAGATTTTATTTGGAAAGAGAGACAAGGTCAAAGAAGAGTTGAAAGAAAGCTCAGAATCTCTTTATATAAGAGAGAGAGAGGGAGAGAAAGAGAAGATGGGTGTGGAAATGATTGATGGAGGAATTTCGACCTACTGGGTCTAAGATAGGAAGAGACAACAGAGTTGCCCTCCCTTGAAGATGTAAAGATGAATTTCAGAGAAGGGCAGAGTAACAAGGAGTTGAGTTTTTTCTGATGACCTTTAATTTATCCATCAACATAAAGGAGGGACCTGCTGCAAGAGTTACCTGCTGCAAGAGAGGAGGTTGAGGGGGAAGTTTGGACCAGTTTCTAAGAGAGAAGGGGGATGGAAAACATTGCCGGTAGGAGACAGAAAAGGTCAGCTGATTGCAGATCTACCATGGCTGGAAATTCTTTTTCCTTCTTCCTCTTTATGCCTTCCTAACCTAGTCTTGTTTCAAAAAGACTTCAGGCTGCCAAATCGTAATTTTTGCACAGTCTACTCAGATACTAGATTTTTTCCCCCCAACAGTAATGGGCAACGAACGCGTGGGGACAGCGAAAACAGACGGCTCCCGCACGTTCCCTTCGTTCCAACAGTGAAAACTGAGCTGGCCTCCAGCACTTTTGCGGACCCCAACCTCAGCTACTGTGGGTTACACTCCTTCGTACAGCGAAGGCACCTCCTAAATGCTTGCTGTGGACAATGGGAGATTTAGGGACAGATGGTTCGGTTCCCTCGTGAATAACGTCCCCCCAACATGCAGCACGTATTTAAGGCCTGCTGAAGAAAGGCAATGCTGAGGGACCAAGGTATTGCTTTTCCTTTTGTGCTCGCTGCGTGTCCGGACGCAACGCCTACGACCATTAAGCGCAAACCGACCAGTGTTCCAAGCTAAACACCAGGAGCCGAGGCCGGAACAGGGAAAGTAGCTTGTTCCTTGCTCGCAAACCACCAAGGCAGGATGACAACCCCGCCCCGATGACATCACACGATCATCAGCCTCGAGGCCACCTTGCGTTGGGCGTGTCTTACCCCGCTACGGCCTCGGCCTCGCCCCGCCCCCAGGTGACGTCACCACGCCACAACCTCTAGTATCTCGTTGCCGCAGCTCTCATCGCCGGGCGCGGTGGCGCGCGCCTGTAGTCCCAGCTACTCGGGAGGCTGAGGCAGGAGGATCGCTTGAGCCCAGGAGTTCTGGGCTGTAGTGCGCTATGCCGATCGGGTGTCCGCACTAAGTTCGGCATCAATATGGTGACCTCCCGGGAGCGGGGGACCACCAGGTTGCCTAAGGAGGGGTGAACCGGCCCAGGTCGGAAACGGAGCAGGTCAAAACTCCCGTGCTGATCAGTAGTGGGATCGCGCCTGTGAATAGCCACTGCACTCCAGCCTGGGCAACATAGCGAGACCCCGTCTCTTTTGTTTGCCCCTCCCTCATTTAAGGAAATCCTGTATCTTCTAAATCCGTGTATTTCCCCTAAAGAAATAACAAATGTTTGCCTTTTTCCAGATTCATACTTTTTACGAGTTCAGTAGTTCACTAATGTGTGCATTAAAAGTTGACGAGATATAACTGGTCTTTATTACTGGCTCTCTCTTCCCACTGTTTTACGCTAGTCTCCTATTTTACGTTCCTTTACAGTTAAGGCTCACCGGGTAAGTTGGATACCCGGGTAGTTGTAGCCACCTCATCGCTGACCCCTACTGGAGAATCGTCAAAACGTCTTTGCAAAAAGCTGTTATCACCCTTGAAGCCAGCAGGGGATGCTCGTTTTCTGACAACCTGTTGGAGAAAATGGCTGCCCGGCCTCAGTGCAAAAAGTTCACCTCCGAGGCCAGATTTCCTAAGTTCTTCCCACGGCTGTCCAGTTTGCTACTTTGTTATCGCCATTTCCCTTACCTAACCCGGACCTTCCCTCCCCACCTCCTGTCACCTTCATTCACCACTCTCCTGTCAAGGTTTTTGCTTTTAGCTGTTGCTGGCGGAAGATCTGGCTTTTATCCGAATCCTTACATTCTGCCCATTTACAGATAGGGCTGACCTTCCGACGGGGAACCCGGATACTCCCTCCTTGTAGGGGAAAAAGCAACCTAAGTGGAGCCCAGACGTCCCTGTGAAAGCCGAGGTAACGGGGCAGCGTGGCAGAATGCCGTCAGCCTGTCGCTCCCCTTGGTTCTCGAATTGCCAACAGCTAACGTTAGAGGTGGAATTGAAGTGCAGGCAATTCGAACATTGGGTGGGTTTGGGTCTGGAACTCAGTTGATGAGAGCAACGCCTGAGAGCCCTCCACTGAGCTGTGTAAAGCAAGTGTTATCTTTATCTCGCTTTTAAAAGAAATAAGTAAATAAGGTATGAGCGAAGAGAATCTTTAAAATTGCCAGAAGTTTTTGGTGGTCTGCGGTAGTAATTTCATCTTCATGAAAGAACTGTCTTAGAGCAGGGGTCCCCAACCCCCGGACCGCGGACCGGTAGCGGTTCGCAGCCTGTTAGGAACCCAGCCGCACAGCAGGAGGTGAGCGGCGGGTGAGCGAGCGAAGCTTCATCTGCTGCCCCCCATCGCTCCCCATCACTCGCGTTACCGCCTGAACCATCCCGCCACACACTCGCCCCCCACCCCGGTCCGTGGAAAAATTATCTTCCTCGAAACCGGTCCCTGGTGCCAAAAAGGTTGGGGACCGCTGTCTTAGAGGATTCCTTTTTAAATTTAGGCCTTTTAGGAGCAGTGGAAATTGATCAAGCATTCACATCAGTCTTAAAATTAATCTGATAATCTATTGGGCATTTAAAGGCTCTGAACACAGACTTTCACAACTTCTAAAATGAAGAGGAAAGGGGACAATGTGGTAAGCTTTTCATAAAACTAATTGTATTCAATTTTTTTTTTAGGCGACTCATTCCATTGGAACAAACATAACTGTTAGAAAAGGCCCTTCTTGAGTTGCACAGACCCCCGGTTGATTCTGGGTCTGCCCTCTACAACTATGTGGAATAAGTCATTGTCCAATTATTCAGGACAATTTTTCAAGAATGTAAAAGTCACCTCCAAATGAGTGCATTTTCACTGAATATTAACATATAGAGATGCTTTTTTACTTTTTAAATCTTTACCCCACTTCACCCAAAAAATGGGAAGCAAAATACTTCTGACATGTCTCATTTGTTTTTCACTAAATAGATCCCTGAATTTGACCCAGAATGACTTAGCTGTGGATGTAAGGACTGCATTTGAGTAGCCACCTTTGTTAAGCCCTGGGGTTCCTACCCACCTTTGGTGTTTTCCACCCTCTGGGAGAACTTCTCAGCTTTGCGGAACTGGGGCGTGGTAGGCAGGATAATGCCCCTCCCCTACAAAGAAGTGAACTTCCTAATACCTAGAACCTGTTGATAGGTTACCTTAGGAGGTGAGAGGGATTTTACAAATGTGAGTAAATTAAGAATCTTGAGATGGGGAGATTATCCTGGATTATCCCATTGGGCCCAATGTAATTACAAGGATCCTTATAGGAGGGAGGCAAGAGGGTCAGAGAAGGAGATGTGGCCTGGAAGCAGAGATTGGAGCCATGCAGGGTTGCCAATCAAGGAATGTTAACAGCCTCTGGAAGCTGGAAAAGGCAAGGAAACAGATTCTTCCCTAGAGCTTCCAGAACAACTGCATCCATGCTGACCTATTTGGGACTTCTGACCTTCAGAGTTGTAAGATAATACATTTGTGTTGCTTAAGCCACTCAATTTGTGGTAATTTGTTACAGCAGCAATAGATAACAGATACAAGGTTAGTCTGTACCTGAAAAAACTTGTGAGATCAGAAAGGAATCATTCCAGTAACTGTCTTCCTTAAAATGCTTGTACTTTTTTTTTTGAACTTTTCATGTTCAGCAAGTTTTCAGGCTCAATCTTTTTTGTGTGTGTGTGTCTTTCTTTAAAGCATAATATTTTAGCAATTCATCATCTATTCATCTACCCGTCCATCCATTCATTTATTCATCTATCCATTTTTAAAAAGTTATGTGCCAAATATTTACGAGATCCTATGTTGATACTAGATAATCAGAAATAATATAGTCCAAGCCATTGCCTTTGTAGAGCTTCAGGTCTAGTGGGAGGTAGGGGCAACAGTCATTTAAAAATGGGCCACGTAAGGTGACTTAAGTTCTCATGATCCCTGCAGAGTATATCTAATTCATTAGCCTGCCTGAATGCCTGAAATATCCAATACCAAAAACTCTCTCCTGGGTTAAATCATGGTTTTCAGAAGGCCACTGTTACAAATGCACTTTGTTTGGCATTTACTCGACATCATTACGGAATACATAATTTAACCATCCACCCAATACTTGGTTATACTTTACAATTTCCTACAACATCCATGAAAGAAGTTCAATATATCATGCAGTTGACCGTACTTTTTTTTTAAGCCTTTAATTTTGCTAATGGTGGAATATTTTAGACATACAGCAAGTTAAAATTTTATGTTTTCAAAATTACTAAACCTTATCCTTTATGGTTTCTGCTTTTGGTGTTTTGCTTTGAAGGGTCTCACCCATTCCAAAGACATATAAATAATGACATTACTGTTTAGGACTCTTTTATCTTTGGAGTACACACATCCCTGATTAAAAAATAATGCTTGCTCTCTCCAAAACAATGCATTTTTGTTCTTAACTCTACTTTGCTTTACTATTAATATTAGAACATGTTCTTTTTAAAACATTTTTTTTGCTTAAATTTGCCTATTGTTTGTGTTATCTATAGGGTATACTATAGATCAAATATTTGTGCCCCCTCAAAATTCCATATGTTGAAACCAATCCCCAATGTGATAGTATTTGGATGTGGTGTCTTTGGGAGGTGATTAGGTCATGAAGGTGGAGTCCTGATGAATGGGATTAAGTGCCCTTATAAAAGAAACCCTAGAGAGTACCTTTGCCCCTTCCACCACGTGAGGTCACAGCAAGAAGACAGCTGTCTATGAACCAGGAAGCAGGTCTTCACCAGGCATCACATCTGTGGGCATCCTGATCGTGGACTTCCCAGTCTCCAGAATTGTGAGAATAAAGTGTTCCTCGTTTAAGCCACCCAGAGTATGGTATTTTTGTTATAGAAGGCTGAAGGAACTAAGACAGTGAACAACAAACTACTCCAAAGCTTACTTGTTTGAAACAACAACTATTTTATATCTCATTATTTTGAGTGTCAGGAATTTGGGCAAAGCTCTGCTAGACTATTATTCTGTTCCAGGTGATATTGATTGTGGTCACTTGGTGGTATTCAGCTGATGGCTGATCTAATCTGGAGGGTCCAAGATGCCTTCATTCACATGCCTGGTACCTTGGCAGACTTGGCTGTAAAACTGCATTCAGTCAGGCCCATCTCCCTCTCCATGTAGTCGTAAGGCCTCTCTGTGGCAGGTTGTGAGATTTCTTACATAGCGACTCGGGCTTCAAGAGACCAAGTTGGAAGTTACCAGTCCTCTTAAAGGCTAGAGACAGAAATAGCATAGCATGACTTCTGTCTGCTGTGCTTTATTAGTTAAAGCAGTCACAGGCCAGCCTAGATTCAAAGGTGTGGAGAAAACAGAACCTACTCTATGGGTGTGAAAGAATTTGTGGCCAGGACTTCCCTAGTGGTCCAGTGGTTAAGACTCTGTGCTTCCATTGCAGGGGGCACGGGTTCAATCCCTGGTTGGGGAACTAAGATGCAGTGCTGTGTGGCCAAAGAAAAAAAAGAATTTGTGACCATTTTAAAACCCCATCACATGTATCCATTACCTTTTTTTTTCCTTAACTTTTGTGAGATATGTCATAGATAAAGACACAAATGAAATGTAAAGTTTAAAGTGTTTATAAAGTGACCAACTATATAACTGGTATTCAGAAATAGAACTTGCTAGCATCCTAGAAGCCCATACCCAAATACCCTTTGCTCTTGTATGTAACCACTATTCTAACTTTGTGACATTATCTTGTCATACTTTATGGTTTTACCACCTGTGTATGCATCTCTAAATAGCTATTCCTTCTTTGAACAGTGTTGACTCCTAGGAAGTTCTTCATTGTATTAAGACAATTTACTTCCCTGAAATCTTCTCTCATTAGTAGTAACTATAACCCTAGGGGTTACAGATAACAAATCAAACATTTCTACCCATCAACACCTCAATCATTTCTTACATTGCATGGTTTCAATCAACACCTCAACCATTTCTTACATCGCATGGTTTCAATCTCATTTCACCTTTCTGCTTGTCCAGTTTGTGTATCTTTCTTGGAAAGTATGATCCCCAGTACAGAGCATAGTATTCTATCTCTGGTTTATCATCTAAGCATAGGACTGGAATATCTCATCTCTTATTCTAGATCTCAGACTTCTATTGAGAAAGCCAAATAACACTGATGCCTAATGCTGACTTTATAAGAGACTAAAATACGTAATATAAAACAATGCCAGGACCTCAATTTATGGCTAGTAAATAAATAAATGGATGAATAAAAAAAACTTGTAAAAATTTGCCAGACTGGAATATTGTGCAGTAGGGAACTCCCAGGCTCTGTCTGTTCCTCTCAGAAGCAATGAATAAGCTGGCAAAAACTGTCAGAATCATCTTTTTCAGAACTTAAGAATCTAGGTTTAAAAACTTACAGCAAGCAGGGAAATGTTTAATGAAGACAAAAAACTGCAGAATTTCAGTACCAGAGCTCTGTGGCATTTTCATTTTCTCTGTTACCGTTCCCCACTCCTCAGTTCAGCAGTAAGATTTGCCCTAAGGGATCTCTTATATTCTTGGCACAGTCTTCCTTCCTTCATTGTGGAGTAGCAATCAGATTTCTCCTTAGTAGTCAGGACAAATCACTGCAGCCCGTGTAGTAACTCCCTTCTTTGCCTTTGATTCAGAGGCATGAAGAGCCCAAAGTGACTAGGCAGCAGTCTAAACTTTTAGTTCAATGGAATGATCATTGTCTCCTGGAAGAAGCATTTCTCCCCTTAGAACGGAGACCTCTAGGCCAACAGATTACAAGACCATGAGGAACAGGAAGCAAATTTTTTGCTAGAGAGTTACTAGGGGTAATAGTGAGTGGTGCCACTCCCATTTCCAGCCCTTTATTCCTGGACTCATGAATATTGGCTATGGGCAAAACAGCACCGTATATTGGACACTGAGTCAGAGCATATACAACTTCCTGGAGAACCTTGCCTCAGCCCTGCAAAGTATTGGCACCCAGCTGTGTTGTAACTGAATCTTTGAAAGGTCATGCTATCGTTCTATCAAGTCAGCTGCTTCAGGATGGTGGGGAAAATGGTAAAACGAGTGAAATCCATGAGCACGGGCCCATTGCTACACTTCATTTGCTGTGAAGTGAGTTCCTTGATTAGAAGCAATGTTGTGTGAAATACCATGATGGTGGAAAATGCATTCTGTAAGCCCATGGATGGTAGTTTTGGCAGAAGCATTGCATGTAGGGTAGGCAGATCTGCACCCAAAATATATGTCTAATTCAATAACAAGAAAACCTTGCCCCTTCCATGATGGAAGAGGTCCAATGTAATCAACCTGCCACCCTGGGGAAGGGTGCCATGTCCAGGACTCAGTGTTGGTCTCTGCTGTTGGCCGATTGGGCACCTGGCACTGGCTGCAGCCAGGTCTGCCTTGGTGAGGGGAAGTCCATGTTGCTGAGCCCATGCATAAGCTCCATCCGCCACCATGGCCACTTTGTTCATGAGCCCTTTGGATGATGACAGAGGTGGCTGGGGAAGGAGGCTGGTTAGTATCCACAGAATAAGTTGGTCATCTTATCCACTTGATTATTAAAATCCTTCTCTGCTTAGACCACTCTTTGGTGAGCATTCATATGGGACACAAATACCTTCACATTCTTCACCCATTCTGATAGGTCTATCCACATACCTCTCCCAGACTTCATCATCACCAATTTTCAAATTATGTTCCTTCCAGGTCCCTGACCATCTAGCCAAACAATTGGCCACAGCCCATGAATTGGTATATAATTGCATAGCTGGTCATTTCTCCTTAAGCAAAATGAACAACCAGGTACACTGCTCAAAGTTCTGCCCACTGGGAGGATTTCCTTCACCACATCCCTTCAAGGATGTCCCAGAAAGGGGCAATAGTGCTGCAGCTGTCCACTTTAGGGTGGTGCCTGCATATCATACAGAACTATCTATACACCAGGCGCAAGGCTTCTCTTCCTCTGTCAACTGATTGTAGGGAACTCCACATGAGGCCATAGGTGCAGGCTGGGAGAGAGAAGGTGGTATAGAAGGAGTGGGGAACATGGGCATTTGGACCACTTCTTCATATAACTTATTTGTGCCTTCAGGACCTGCTTGGGTCTGATCTCATATCTACCACTTCCATTTGATGATGGAGGGCTATTGTACATCCTCAACTTTATGGCACGGTGGTCAGGTAACACTTAGTTCATGATGGGCAGCTCAGGTTGCATGATAATTTTGGTGGCCTATGGTTAAGCATTCAGTCTCTCCTAAGGCCCTGTAGCAGGCCAAACACTGTTTCTTAAAAGGAGAGCAGTTATCCACAGAGGATGGCAGGGCTTTGTTCCAAAATTCTAAGGACCTACACTGTGCTTCACCTATAGGGGCCGGCCAAATGCTACAAACTGCATCCCTGTCTGCCACTGCCACTGCAAGCTCCATTGGATCTGCTGGATCATATGGTCCAAGTGGCAGAGCAGCTGGCATGGCAGCCTGGACCTGCTACAGAGCCTTCTCCTGGTATGGACCCTACTCAAAATTAGCAGCTCTTTGGGTCCCTCAGTAAATGGGCCACAGTAATACACCCAAATGAAGAATATATTGTCTCCAAAATCCAAAGAGGCCCACTAGGTGTTGTACCTCTTTTTTGGTTGTAAAGGGGCCAAATGCAACAACTTAAACTTCACGTTAAAAGGGATATCTTGACATATACCACACCACTGGATCCCTAGAAATTTCTCTGAGGCAGTTCTCTGAATTTTTGTCAGATTTATTTCCTCCTTCTGACACACAAATGTCTTACCAATAAGTATAGAGTAGTTGCTACTTCTTTTCCCTAGGTCCAATCAGCATGGTGTCATCAGTGTAATGGACCAGTGTGATATCTTGTAGAAGGGAAAGATGATCAAGGTCCCTGTGAACTAAATTATGATATAGGGCTGGAGAGTTGATACTCCTGAAGTAGGACAGTGAAGGTGTATTTCTGGCCTTGCCAGCTGAAAGTCAACTGCTTCTGGCGGTCTTTCTAATAGAGATGGAGAAAAAGACATTGCCAGATCAACAGCTGCATAGCAGGGACCAGGGGATGTGTTAATTTGCTCAAGCAATGAAACCACATCTGGTATAGCAACTCTTATTGGAGTCACCACCAGGTTAACCTTACAACAATGCACTGTTATTCTCCAAGATCCATCTGTCTTCTACACAGGACAAATAGGTGAGTTGAATGGTATGTGGTGGGGAGCACCACCCCTGCATCTTCCAAGTCCTTGATGGTGGCAGTAATCTCTTCAGTCCTTCCAGGAATGCAGTATTGCTTTTGGTTTACTATTTCCCTACATAGAGACAGTTTTAGTGGCTTCCACTTGGCCTTTCCCCCATAATTGCCCTCATTCTACAGGTCAGGAAACCTGCGTGGGGATTCTGCTAGTTGCTGAGTACGGGTATTCCACTTATGATTTCCAGCACTGGGGAAATACCCACATGGTGCATTTGAGGACCCACTGGGCCCACTGTGAGACAGATCAGAGCTGAAACTCCATTGACCACCTCCTGACCTCCATAAGCCCCTACTCTTGACTGGACCGCAGCGGTGTTTGGAGTCTCCTGGGATTAGCGTCAGTTCAGAGCCAGTATCCAGTAATCCCCCCAAAGCCTGATCATTTCCTTTTCCCCAGTGCACAGTTATCCTGGTAAAAGGCCGTAGATCCCTTTGGGGAAGTCTGGGAGAGAGATTAACAGTATGCATTTTTGGCAGTGTCCTTCCTCAAGGGGAGCCAGATTTCCTTTCATACAAGGGGTTCTGGTTCTGTAAACTGGCTCAAGTCTGAGAACTGAGTGAAAGACCATGACTCTGTTTTTATCATTTTTTTTTCACTTGAGCTACAACTCTTTTGCTTATACAGACCATGTAAGAATTTAGTAAGCTTCCCATACATTTCACTTCTAGGAACACCGTGATCAAATAGCCAGCACCATCGGTCTCCATGAGTCAGACTACTCTGATTGCTGCTTTGACCCTGCTGTCCACTATGATAATCACACCCAGCTTGCCTCTGGACATGGGGTGCTGCCATTGGACTCTGCCACTCAGGCTCCAGTTACTCCCCTTGCATTCAGGCTTCCCAATTCAGTGGCAGCAGTTCCCACTGTAAGTTCTGGCCTGCAGAGAAACGTGATCACAGAGCTCTTCAAGGGTGCTGAGGATCCCCTCACAAATTTATTTCTCACCGTTGTGGGGAAAGGAGTGTCCTCTGGGCCAGGGTAGGCTGCCCCAAAATGTGCCCCAAAGGCATATTGATTATTTTGAATTACAGTTACTTAAGAAATGGCCAACACAAGAGAGATACTCTCACCCTCCTTTTCCCTGAAAGCAGGAAATAATCTCTCATGTGGAAGGTACATTCCCTGCATCTGAAAGTAGAAGGATACCTTTATCACCAGAGATAGGGAATTCAGGCTGAGAAGTCTATATAAATGAACATTGTTACTTCTTTAATTTACTACCCAAGCCCATATTCTGTTTAGATTCTTCACTAATTAGCACCCCAAACCTAAGTTTTCTTGTCCTGTCAATTCCTTACAAATTTATTTATTTGTCTAAAAAGTATAAAAGCTGCCTGCTTTGGCCACTTCTTAGGTCCCATTTCTAAGAGACCTCCATGTGCATTAATTAAAATTTGGGGGTTTTTTCCCCTGTTAATTTGTCTAGCATCAATTTTATTATTAGTCCAGCCACAAGAACTCAAAATGGATAGAAGGCGAGATTTCCCCCCCTGACGCTACGCATCGAATATTTCTATGAGTGGAAAGTAAAATTAATAAATTATATCTTATTCTGAATGAAACTATATTGGTTCCTAATGATTGACACTTCATCATTGACCACTTCATCTTCTACAGATCAGTAAACTTCCAAGTATGCACTCCAGGTCCCTTTCATCTTGGCACTTTCAAATGCAGACACCTTGAACCAAAGTTAAGGAATGATTCAAAATCTCCTGGTGTGGTGTCCAGGAATTTGCTTTGATTATCTCCATAGTAATCAGTGAATCACACTAAGACTTGAGAATCACAGCTCTAGATGCCCATAAGGCATCCATTAATAATTACCTCTAACTTTTTGGTTGGGACAAATGCCCATGGCACCTGTTTGGATTTCAGATATTCACCTTTATCTTCTCTTTGAAAATTGGAAGATGATTTTCCCATTTCCTGTTGCCTCTTATTTTTCCCACAAGTCCTTAAGTATCCCTGGTTCAGAATTTTTTCAAAGTAGAGAACTTATTCCAAAACACAGAAATGATAGAATTCAATAGTAAATGATAGTTTCTTTATCATTTTTACACTTATCTTCATCTCCTTCTCCCCCTTATGTATTTTCTTGCATTTTACTTCTGATGCTCATTTTCCTTGACAGACAAAGCAGAAGCAATGTGTGGGTTAGTCAAGTGGCTGACTGTCTCAAGTATAACTTAAATTAGTATCCTGCTCCTATCTCATGGGTTTAGGGCCCTAAAGTGGGAGTTTTGCTATGAAGTATTTCAGTTTTTGTTTATAAAGAAGCATCTGAGTGTTGTCCCTTTCAATGTGGAGTTTATACATGGGTTGCTTTTATGCAAAATATTTAGGCATTATTTGGGTAATGGCTTCAGAGCCAACATAAGAACCTTAGCATTGTTTATGTACAGTTAAACCTCTCGCTTTTACTGTTTGCACTACAGTCGACTTGGTTCCCAGCCTTTCCTAAACCCTCCAAATGGTTTATTCCATATTTTGAGCTATTCTGCATGATTTTCTGTGCCATACGTCGCATTAATTCTGCGCTGTACCTGCTACAGTAGTCCCCTTAGCGTCTACAATTGTTTCTTCTGAAATGTCAACCGAGCCCTTTTTACTTAGAGTCGCCATCTGCTGGTGGGAATTCTGATTGCCACGACTTGTAGCCCATAGGCTCTAGAATCCTCCTAGGTCCGGATTCCTTGCCGGGCGCGGTGGCGCGCGCCTGTAGTCCCAGCTACTCGGGAGGCTGAGGCAGGAGGATCGCTTGAGCCCAGGAGTTCTGGGCTGTAGTGCGCTATGCCGATCGGGTGTCCGCACTAAGTTCGGCATCAATATGGTGACCTCCCGGGAGTGGGGGACCACCAAGTTGCCTAAGGAGGGGTGAACCGGCCCAGGTCGGAAACGGAGCAGGTCAAAACTCCCGTGCTGATCAGTAGTGGGATCGCGCCTGTGAATAGCCACTGCACTCCAGCCTGGGCAACATAGCGAGACCCGGTCTCTTTTGAGTTCTTATCTTAAAATAGGCTTTCTTCCCACGTATATATCACAACAAAAAGTACCATGTTTACATTCTTGCACGACTAATTTCCCACTGCATCGTGAATTCCTTTGGCAGGGCAATATTGTCTTGTTTTTATTTTTAATCTTACTTCACCATTACCTAGCGAAACAATTGAATATTCAGGTTGCCAAGCATTTATGGAGCCCCTATTGTATACCAGGTACTATGCTGAGCCCAGGGGATCCCAATACCTAGATTGGATGAGAATCCCACAGTACACCACAAAATGCTCTTCGGAGAGCAAGACATCAGAATAGGAACTCCTTTTTGAGGGTTGATTTGCCTTGATCATTGAGGGTAACTGTAGGGTGTATGAAATAGTCCACTTCGTTAAATTTCAACACTGTGCACGTCAGGGAAAGGGGTCGTTGCTCCTGTACACAGAGCCCCATCTGGGGAAATCCTCCCAGTGCGCTTCTCGTAAATTGTTATGACCCGCAGGGGTCACTGTGGAGGCTGGCTTAAGTCCCGAAACGCAAGGGAGCAAAGTAACCGGCCTAGTCCATAAGCTTTCCAGGAAGGAATGCAGTTTCAAGAGAATAGTTTGGATCTATTTCGAATTGTTTTGGTACAACGAAAAGGGAGCTGACGACGGACTTGACAGCCGAACACTGCACAAAAGTGACGCAAAGCAGTTCGCTTCAAGGAATATTGGGTCTTCTGCGCGGCCGTAGATCCGCCAAGTGCGCCTGCGCGTAAGAGTAGCGGCGTTGAGTCAGGCCGGCGGTGGAGGAAAGTGGTAGAGAGCGTGAAGCCTCGCCATGAAGACCCGCTTTAGCACCGTTGACCTCCGCGCGGTACTCGCGGAGCTGAATGCCCGGTACTGTATGACGGGTGACCAGGCTCGTGCGGGTGGTGCAGGAGGCAGAGGCCATGGCCCCATCGTGGAAACAAGAACGGCCTTATGTTTTCCCTGGGTCCCCCCGGTCCTGTTCTTCTGTGGACCTGGCTAGGCCTGAGTGGGCGAGCGCGTGACATCTTTCCGTGGCCCTCAGGATACCGGGGGGACCCTGGCGGTCGCGTGCCCCACTCCCTGCTCTCGTGGGCTGCTAGTCTCGCCAGGTTTTGCGTCCGGCTTTGGCGGGGCTCTCGGCCTGTGGGCCTGAGTCCCCCGGGTCTGGCAGCAAACGTTTAGTAAAAGACGAGACGCCAGGTGGAGGACGCCAGTGTAGTCATTTGCTTCAGAGGTTTCCAGACCAGAGGCTTGGTTTGTTAGACGCTCCTCCTCACCGCAAAGAAAGGCAGCATCGCCTTTTTAGCCGGAGGTAGCAGATTTGGCCTGAGGTCTGCATTCTAATCTGCTTTGTATTATTCAGCTGTGTGAGCTTTGTCATATTTCTCGGGCCTCGTTTACATATTTTATTTTATAATTAAGTGGGTTAGATTTTACTGTATTTCCTAAAATATATATTGGATCACTTAAAAGACTCAAGGCATTGTATAGTGTTTCTAGAGCTGATAGACCACTTTCGTTTTTAAATAGTTAAACTCAAGGTTTGGGCTCAATGTCTGATGGCCTTCAGACTGCGCACTGGTTGACTCCGTATCTTTAGAGTCAAAGATCCCCCCTTTCGCCGTCTCTACTTCCGCCTACAGCTTTAAATTGTGTGAAGTTTTATGTTTCAAATGGTAGTATGATTTGTTACATGTTTCCTTTATCTTTGCAGCTTGCTAGGAATGAGAGTAAACAATGTTTACGATGTGGATAATAAGACCTATCTTATTCGTCTTCAAAAGTAAGAGCATTTTATAGGCTTGTTTTATCTTTTGTATAATTAAATATGAGCTTGTTTGTTTTTTTTAAGCTGAGTTAGTGCTGCCGTAAAAAATTTTTGACTTTTTTCTTCTACAGACCAGACTTTAAAGCTACACTTTTACTTGAATCTGGCATACGAATTCACACGACAGAATTTGAATGGCCTAAGAATATGATGCCGTCTAGTTTTGCTATGAAGGTAAGTTTTAAGTTATACTTGAAGCTAAATTTTAAGGCCCTGAGATTGGTCACTAACAATTGAAATTATAAACGGGTTTTTCTTCACTTGTTATAAATAAAATAGAGATAAAATAGAGTAGTTGATAGATACTGGATGAATAAAGGAGATGTTTATTAACTTCTCCCTTTTACCCTTCACGCCACTTTGTGCGCCACATCTTTATGTTCCCACAGTTACCGTTCTAGTTCAAGCTTTTATAATGCTGGACATTATAGCCATTTAACTCTACTACTCTTCTCACTATCAAAACAATTCTGTGTTAGACCAACATTGATTTTTCTAAAGCATCATTTTCATTAGTTATCCCACCTTTTATGATTCTCTAATTGCTGAATCCATATCCTATACCCCAGCATTCTTGGCTTTCTGTAATCTGCCCTCCTCCCTCCTTCCCTAGCCTTGTCTTCCACAGCTCACTTTTCAGCTACCAATCTGTATTTTGTTGGAATACTCAGTGACATTAGTATGCTACCAACCATATCTTTTTACTTGTCGCTTCTCTTTTTGTTTTTACTATTAAAACTGAGATCCCGCATTTGTGGATGTATTACCCTTTCGCTTATTGACACAACAGATATACTGAAAAGCTCATGATGCAGAGGAAAGACATTAGAGTCAGATATACCTAACTTTGAATTAATGGTTTTGCTGCTGAATAATTTTATAACCTGGAAATTTTACTTAACCTCTTGGAACTTGTTTCTTTAAATGTGAAATGTAGATAATGCCTCCCTCATGGGGTTTTTGGTGAGGATTAATTGAAGTTACATGTAAAGCACCTAACACAATGCCTGACACATAATAGGGCTCCATATGTATTAATTTCCTTCTTCCTCTCCTCCTCACTTTCCTTCAGAAATTTATTTGTTTTGGCATTGTGTTATTTCATTAGAGGCTTTACAGAGAAGATCCTTATCCCCAGCAACTTAGAATCTGTTTTGGATTACACGTTAGGTAAGTGTTTCCCAAATCACAAGGCCTGTCACAAAATTATCAAATTCTTAAAAGTTTAATTTACTTAATAGTAACCCAAAATGGTTCTATTTTGGGGATTGTCCTTAATAATAATGACACTTTATATTTGTATAGTACTTTTCAAAGAATAATGCATACTTCATTTAAGTTGTTTAATAACTTGGATATGAAAAACAAATATTGTTTCAGTTTTACATATGATATAACAGATAATAAGATGTATGATACTGGGACTGTGTAAACATCCCCAAACGAGGCTACATCAATAGGAGGTCAGACACTCAAAAAAAAAAAAAAAACTTAGAATTTAATGAGTTAGGTGTACATGTCAATCTAAATGTTTAAAAAAATTCTCTTCAATGGAGCAGACAATGTTAAGTACTTTATAAATAACTAAAAGAGCTGTTACTGCTGTATGTTACAGGCAGGGTCATGTTTAGTACGTGGTAAATCACAGTGATTGTTCCTAATTCTCACATTTGGGGATGTCAGCTGTAGCTTTGTGGCACTGACAGAAGCTTGTTTTCACCAAGCTGCTAGTAGGGAAATAAAGAAAAAACAAGTTTTACGTATGTATTGTATGTCCATCTATACTCATGATAATTTTCCCTTTTTCACCATTCCATGGTGTGGACTTCTGTTCCATTCAAGGATGCCTTTTATCTTCATTTTAACTTTATTTTTCTCAAAATATTACTGGGGGAATTGATTATGATTTTCACCTGGAGATTTAAAGACAGCCCTGAATGTAGGTCACTGTTTAACTCAAAATTAATATAGGCCACTTTTAAATGAGAACTATTGAATTTAGGAGGGAGAGATTATTCTATGAAGGTTGAAAAGTCTTATATCTGCCTGAATATATGTGAGTATATAATTCTGCCTGAATACATAAAATGAGAATTTTAGTCAATTTGAACTATAGATCTGGAGAAGAACTCTTCTTAGTTATGAAAGAATTGGCATTAATTCGAAGAATGACCCTGTATATTCTTCTTCTTCTCCTTTATATGTTTTAAAGATGGTTTTAGGTTAAATTCTCTGTAAAATTTGTTTTGGATTTGAGGCTTGAAGAAAAGAAAGCATTCTTTCTTTCTGGTCTTGACTATGGGATCTTTCAAATTCAAATTTAGAAACAATTGTAGCAATTTTTTTTTAGGAGTTACAGAGTAGTCTTGTTTTTGGTGCATGTCATACTTAAATATTTGTACATGTAATATAAAACAGTAGGTATTTACCAAGTAAATTGTCTTTGGGTTTTACATGTTAATTTTATTTTAATTGTTTATAAGAACAAGAACATTATGACTAGGGATAAGAATAATGGGATTTGATAAAGGATAGGAGTTACTACATTTGGATTTGAGCTAGGTTGTTCAAAAGCCTGGAGATAGTACCAGAAAAATTCTGTTTGGGTTTTATTAATAAAGTTTGTGGGAATAGAGAGTAATTGGTTGTAAGTTGGAGGACTAATTTATAGAATTCCAATAAGCTCCTGGTTCAGAATTTGTATTTGAAGTGAAAGATTAGTGGAAACCACTAGTTAATCTTGAACACAAACACACGAAAGGAAATTTGGGATACTTAAAAAATTTCAGTAAGAAGAGGCTTAAAAAAAAGTTACAGCTTTGTGTGAGGTCGTCAGGATAAGAATGGATTTATTTAGCAGTGGTATAAAGCAACAATGTAAACTTCCCTATAGGTCTTTTATTGTCTACTTAAAAATTGGATATAAAATACTGTTGCAGAGTTAGCAGTCAGAGTTGTCTGAAATAAAATGTGTTTCCTCTGATTATGATTCTGTAAGTTTTAATTTTGACTATACTGTTTCATCTGTTAGTCTTAAGATGTTATTCTTGATGGAAATGAAAAGAAGAAACTTAATTATAAACCAATACCAAATGATTAGGAATCCACTTTTACTATATAAATGCCTTTTTTCTTCTCTTTCTTGCTAGTGCCGAAAACATTTGAAGAGTCGGAGATTAGTCAGTGCAAAACAGCTTGGTGTGGATAGAATTGTAGATTTTCAATTTGGAAGTGATGAAGCTGCTTATCACTTAATCATTGAGCTCTATGACAGGGTAAGTTAAATTTGAGGGATGGGGTGAGGAGAATTCATTATATTGTTAATTATTCATGTAATAGTGCTGTCAGACATGGGCAGGGAACATTTTTTTCTGCTCAAAGGCCATTGATACACTAGGATAATAAAGTGCAACACAAGTAAAATGTAATTTTCCATTAATCTTCCTTTTTATCTGGAGGCCAGAATTTAGGCAGACTGTAGCCATTTAAAATAGCATTTGAGGGACTTCCCTGGTGGTCCAGTGGTTAAGACTCTGTGCTTCCGCTGCAGGGGACGCAGGTTTAATCCCTGGTCTGGGAACTGAGATCCTGTATGCCATGTGGCATGGCCAGGAAAAAAAAAAAAAAATGAAAAAGAACAAAAACAATAATAAAACAGCATTTGAATGTAGGAGATGAAGATCTGAGAACTGAAGAAATTATCTACTACTTTACATTTCAGGACTAGAGTGGTACAACCAGCAAATTGTCAGATAGTTTTGTCATAAATAAGACTGCAGTTGAGACTCAGGGACATTGCCATGTTTTCAGTGTCATCAGTCATAAGAGGAAGACTACTGATGGCCTCACCATTCTTGCTTCTTGCCTCTTAATCCTTCCATGTAGTTACCTGTTATATCTTGGAAATGTTTCATGAGCTACCTACAGCAAAATAAACTCCATTTGCATCAAAAATTTAAATATAAAAAGTGAAACCATAGAAGTACTAGGTGAAAATATGGATTAAGATGTATGAATTTGGGATGAAAAAGACTTTTAAGCCTAACAGTGAAAACAAATATTGATAGAAATGACTGCTTAATTTTAAAGCTGTGTAAGGCAATTTAACTGTGTAAGGCAGAAAACACCATGAACTGTTGATACATATATCAAAAGTGAAAAACTGGGGAAAAATATTTTAACTTGTATGGTAAATAAAATGCTCATAATCCTAATACGTAGTTTTCACAAACCGTTCAAGTGGAAAAATGGATAAAGTGCTTGATTACACAATTCAAAAAAGAATAATACAAATGGCTTATGAAAGCATGAATACTGTATATATTAACAGATTACTGAAAGATAAAAATGATATTTTTCTTCCTCCCCCTTTTTTCTTTCTCTGTCAATATATAAATGATTGGAAAGTTTGACAATAACCAGTATTATCAAGAATGTACAGGGAGTTCCCTGGTGACCTAGTGGTTAGGATTCTGGGCTTTCACTGCCGTGGCCTGGGTTCAGTCCTTGGTCAGGGAACTGAGATACTGCAAGCTGTGTGGTGTGGCCAAAAAAAAAAAAGAGAGAGAGAGAATTAAAAAAAAAAAAAAGGATGTACGGGAACAAGGGTAGGTTAGAACATTATTTTTGGAAGATCGTTTGACAGTATATAACATGATTTTTAAAGTTTATGTGCATAACCTTTGACGCAGGAATTCCACTTCTAGCAATTTATCATAAGAAACGTTTGAGACAAGTGCTCGGGAAGGATCATACCAAGGATAGTCTTTATAGTGTTTATAATAGTTAAAACTTGGAAGGAAGCTAAATGTCTTTGTTTTTTATTGTTTGTTGTTTTTTGCTTTTTCTCCATTTCTCTGTGATTGTCATCTCTTAAATGTTCCCATTTATTTCTTTCATGAGTCACTTGGGCTGGACTTATCACAGCTCTTAAGTGGAAATTGGTCCCTAGTTGTTCCTCATGTGTGGAATTTTTCACCTCTAGCTAGACTCCAAGCAACTCCATTATTCAAAGCTAAATTTCTTTGAATAAGAGATTGGTTAAATAATTAAGGGAGACCCGAATAATAATAGAATGTATAATTTTTAAAAAATAATATTGAGCTGTTTGTTTTTTTTCCTTCGTATCAGTTTTTTACCACATGCTTTTAATCATTTTAAGGTTTTTGTTAGATATATGACACATACGTTATAAGTGTGCACTTTAGTGAACTATCAGAAGTGGACATACCTGTATTAGTTATTGACCTGGATGTGGGCCTGGGACAGCAAGACCACCCGCTGTTCCTTGCACTTGTCTTTAATTGTCTATGCACTTCTCTTTGCCACTAATTCCTTTACCCATCTTTCTGCCCCCGTCCCCTGCAGGCAGCAGCAGCTACAGCTGCAGCGGCTGCTCTCCTGGAATTGATTTTTGTATGTGGTCTCAGGTAGTGGTCAATTAAAAAAAAAATTAGTATGATAACCTTTTTAAAACCTTTTTTGTTTTGAAATGATTATAGATTCACAGGAAGTTGCAAAGATAGAACAGAGAGGTCTGGTGTACCCTTCACCCAGTTCCCCTCAGTTGTTACATGTTACATAATTATATTACAATAACAAAATCAGGAAATCAGTATTGGTACAATGTATGCATATAAATTCAATGCATTTTACCATGTTTGTAGATTCATGTAACCACCACTGCATTCAAGATACAGAATTCTTCCATTACCACAGAGATCTTCCTTGTGGTACCCCTTTGTAGTAACACCCACCCCTCTTCCTCCCATCCCTGCACCCTGGCAACTACTAATTTGTTCCATCTCCATAATTTTGTCATTATAAATCGGGTCTTTAACAAAGAAGGCAGTCTCAGAACCTTGGTGAAAAGGACATACCAGATAGTCTTAAATAGGAGTTGATAAACTACAGCCTGTGGCCCCTTTTTGTAAAGCCTGTGAGTTTAAGAATGGTTTTTACAATACATTTTAAAAGAGCTCTTTAAAAAGAAAGAAGAATATGCAACAGAAACCATATGTGGCCCACAAACCCTAAAACATTTATTATCTTGCCTTTTATGGAAAAAGTTTGCTGACCCCTGCTCTTAAATAATAGATTCATATTGTCTGAGCTAATATTGCTTGGACAGATGGCAGACTGTATCAGGGATGTCAAGTTAGGATTTTTAAGATTCTTTTTAGTCTAGAAGCAGATGCCTTCATGAAAATAGAGTGTTAACCTATGATCTAGGACAATCAGAATTGATTACACAGGACTGAATAAACTGGGGAGAATCTAATTGTGGTTATTTTTTTCAGAATGTTGTTGATATTATTTTTATAATAGTTATATGATAAAGCCCTTCTGACCTGTAATTTAGTAACTATACTAGTGCTAGTTGGAGTGATACATTCTTTAAATGGTAGTCTGCTCTCTTTGGTCCCTTAGAATTTAGGAACACTTGCCTTTTACTGAGATTGTTTTACTGCTCAAGACAATGTGTCTATTTGCATAGGTTCAATAAGAATTTGTCCTTTTTACCAGGTTACAATTAGGCAAATTGATTGTGTAGCCAAGGTCAAACCTAGAGTGTCACATTTGAGAATAAATCTCATTCAGTTAGGTGTGAAAAGCTCACCATTAAGGAACAAAGGTTATACTTCATATGTAAAGCCAGTGTCCACAAAGCCCTCCTGAGAACCTAGTCTTGTACCTTATCTGTGGCATATAGGATCCTAGCCTGCAGGAAGTAAGGAAGGTCACTTCTTGTAGATTTGCGTGACTTCACGTAGAGAAGAATTTACTTACATTTATAGGTGCACCACAGACAAAACCAGTAGCGATTTTTTCTTTTCTCTTTTTGGTTTCCATAGCTTTGAGTTAGAAGCAAATAGTAATTTTTAAGTCTCTGGAATAATAGAGGCTATTGAAGATATAATTCCGAATTTCTTATGAATTCTTCAGAGAGCAGTGATTAATAAGGCTTCAGTAACTGCTTGATACCATGTGGCTCTAGATTTGCTGTCTATAGTTCAAGGAGGTTTATGTATGTTATTTAACACTTCTTGCTGCACTTGTGTAAATAAATCAGTCCAAGAAACAAAGTAGCTTTTTCTGTGTATATGTGTAATCAAGAATAATTTGAGATGTTGTAATCATGAGAGGAGACTGTTAAAAATTACCCAAAATTTGAAAAGAGACAAAAAGGACAAAATGTCATTTTAGTATCCTGCCAGGTGTTGTCTAGCGTTGTCTAGCCGGCACTCCTGGGGATTCTAGGGATGTGTATTTTTTTTTTTTTGGCTGCGTTGGGTCTTCGTTGCTGCGCATGGGCTTTTCTCTAGTTGTGGCGAATGGAGACTACTGTTCCTTGCGGTGGGCGGGCTTCTCATTGCAATGGCTTCTCTTGTTGCGGAGTGCGGGCTCTAGGCGTGAGGGCTTCAGTAGTTGTGGCTCGCGGGCTCAGTAGTTGTGGCTCACAGGCTTCATTGCTCCACGGCATGTTGAATCTTCCCAGACCAGGGATAGAATCCATATCCCCTGAATTCGCAGGCGGATTCTTAACCACTGTGCCACCAGGGAAGACCCTGCTATTTACTCTTGATTAGGCTCTTTTACAACTCGTTAAGGGTGGACTTTAACTTATAGAAAACTGATAGCAATGCAAATAAGTCTTGTCTGATAGCAATGAAAATTAATTTCATCTAGTAGAGATTCAAATTATCTCTGTCCAGAGAAAAGATATCCCCAGAGGTTGCAGTTTTATTGCCCTACATTGGCAATCTTACACAATCATTCTTTTCTCACCCACTCTAAGTAGTCCACTTACTTCATTTCTCTTAGAACCAGTTTTGTCATCTAGTTCTCTCATTAATTAGTTGAATAACTTTTTGGCAGTTATAAAAATAGTATATTGTTTTCTGGTGACCACTGTTTCTGTTGAAACCAGTGTCAGTCATACTGTTGCTCCTTTGAAGGTTAATCTCTCCTTTTTATCTGGGTGCTTTAAATTTTTTTCTCTTTGTCTTTGATTTTCAGTAGTTTGCTATGATATGTCTAGTTGATTTTCCTTTGTAATTACCTTCTGGGGTTCACAGTGCTTCTAGAATCTGTGAGTTGGTGTTTTTCATCAGTATGGGAAAATTCAGTCATATTTTCTTTTGATCTATCTTCCAATTCACTAATTTTATTGCTATCAGACAAGAATCATTTGGAACCATTTGTAATTGCTCTATTATCTGATTCCTCTGATGTCTGTTTTATAGTCTGTTGTTCTTTTAACTATAATTACATTGTCTTGTCTCCTCCCATGCCTGGTTACTTTATTGTGTGCCAGGCATTGAGTAGGAAAAGTCATAGATAAACCGTGAGACCTGGAACGATGTTATCTTCCTTTAGAGAGGATATTTGCTTTAGACAGGTAGCTAAGGACACAAGTAATCCCATATTACCTTACTCCAATCAAGAATTGAATTGATTAGGAGCTGGGTGTGGGAAAGCTGGAAAATTTCCAATTCACTCCTTCTCCTGGGATGCAGCCTTTTGGGGTCAGTATTCATAGCTGAACTTATCAGGGATAAATCCCCTTAGCCCCTACCCCTTTCACTTGGACCCTGAACTCAAATTTTTATTCTCCTTAGTTGTCCTGTGAGCCTATCAAAATTCATGCTCAGCTTCCCAGCCTGTCAGCTGATTCTTAACTGTTAGGTAAATAATCCTAGGGAAGAAGTAGCTCTAAGTGTGGAGCTCACCTTTCTGAGTTTTCCTCTCCTAGATTTTGATCCTATAAATGTTTACTGCCTGTTTGCATTTTTTGTTTCTTAAGAGACTTGCTTTGTATTTTGTCCAGTTTTTCTTTTTCTCAGTAGGACAATAGTTAGAATTATCTAGACTACCATTTAAATTAAAAATGTTTATACAAGTAGTACACGAATACATTCTCAGTATATAGAAAAGTTTGTAGAATTAAAATTGAAGGTCTTATCACCGCTGGCCCAACCAGTTCCTCATCCCAAAGTAACCACTGTTATGTTTGGTGTTCTATTTATGATCCCTTTCCCCCACTCCTGCCCACCCCAATTAAAAAACAAGAGAAGGTTTTTTTCATTGGTGGCGGGGGGGGGGGGGGGGGGGGAAGAAATCTCTAGAATGTAACTAATTGCAGGCTGCCTTAGGTTTAACTCATTGTGAAGTTTAAGTTATATATCAGACATGGGCCTTTCCTTTTTTTTCTTTTTTTCCTTTTTCAATTTAAACTTAGCACTTAATGATGTAAAATTTCTTTCCACAGAATAAAAAAGTCTTTATTATCATTTAAAAATTTAAATAATTTTTTTATTTTATAGTAATACTAGATTTGTAGAAAAGTTGCAAAGATAATAAAGAAAATTCCTGTATACCCTTCACTTAGTTTCTCTTAATGTTATCATCTTATATAACCATGGTACATTTGTCAAAACTGAGAAATTCACATTGGTACATTACTGCTAATTAAACTACAGACTTCATTTGGGTTTCACCAGTTTTTCTACTCATGTTCTTTTTTCTGTTCCAGGATTCAATCCAGGATACCCCCTTGCATTTAGGGTCTTTCTGTTTTGAAGGCTCTGCGCAATTGGCATGTGTACTGTCTAGGTTCCAGAGGTCCACTTAATGATGAGTTTGGAATAGATATTCAGAATTTATATATGAGAGTATGTGCTTGGGAATTTTCAGTACTCACTGTGGTATTTAAGAGAAGTATGTTGCTTGATTCTTACAGTAGATCTTGAAGATTGCTCTCTCCTGTCTTTATACCAGGGTCTCAGCTTCTAGCCTTCATGTCTGGAATTTTGATGTATGGATTATCTAGAGTTGATCAGACCTTGGGTAAAGAGGCTGTTGCTATTCAGACTCACTTAAGAAAGTCAGTTTATTAATTTGTGAAAAGAAGGTTCCAGTAAGAAAGACTCTGGAGAAAGTAAGATTAGAAAATGGATTATTGAGTACATCAGAGACAAGTACAGTATTTCCCCAAGTAAGTTCCTCGACACCACTTCCATATGATAATAGCCTAGAAAAATGGTTCCCCTAGTCATAAAAATTTGAAGAACGTTGAGAATAAATAAGGTAAAAATTTTTTTTTAACTCTAGGACTTACCAGTGCCTTTAATATGATCGTGTGATGTGTACATCCCCTAGGGAAGGATATGTTACATAGAATTTCCAAAACTTATTAGATCACAGAATTTTTTTCTTTTTAATGGGAGTAGTGGTTCTTAACAGAATACTTTTGGGAAACCTTGGTTTAAAGAAAGCCCTCTGAGGGAAGTAACTGCCTTACTGGAATCTTCCAGATGTTCTTGATAACTGCACAATTTGATTCAACAAACATTTATTGAGCACTTTCTATGTGCCGGGTCCTATGGCCAGGTCTGTTTTTCAAGTCACACCTTTATGAACCAATCAGACACTATATGGACTTCTATCCAAGTCTCCTACTTTCCTTCTCCAGTTAACATTTCTGTTCTTTAAGTTAAATGTTTAAATTTCTAAATGCATGATTTCTTTGAAGTTAGAACCTTTAGCAGTAGGTCCTACTCTTTCAACACCTAGTAACTTCAGGTTATCTACAGGCATTCCTCATTTTACTGAGCTTTGCTTTATGCTTCTCATATACTGCATTTTTTACAAATTGAAGGTTTGTGGCAGTCCTGCATCAAGTAATTTTTTGCTGTCAGTGCCATTTTTCCAACAGCATTTGCTCACTTTATGTCTCTGTCACATTTTTTAAATTCTCACAATATTTCAAACTTTTTCATTACTATTATATTTTTATGGTTATCTGTGATCAGTGATCTTTAATGTTACTACGAACAACTCACTGAAAGCTCAGATGATGGTTAGCAGTTCTTAACAATAAAGTATTTTTAAATTAAGGTACGTACCTTGTTTTTTAAAGTATATTATTATCTTTATACACTATATTATACATTGTGTTATTATACATTATATTTTACATTATATTATTATACATTACAATATAGTGTAAACATAACTTTTATATGCACTGGGAAACCAAAAAATTCGTGTGACTTGCTTTATTGCAATATTTGCTTTATTTTGGTGGTCTGGAACCAAACCTGCAATAACGTCGAGGTATGCCTGTATATTTGTGATCGAGGTGAATGGTGGCCCCATCTAGTTAACATTATCTTGCAACCTGTTATTCTTCATGAGATTGGGGCTGTTCCCACCGTCTTCTGGGACCACCTTGTAAGTACTTGCTAAGGCATTTGTGACCACTTATTTTCATGGATGCTTCTTTGTATTTTAATTATACAACAACCTTCACTGTCTATAATAAATTTGGAAGTTTGTGTTTTTTGGGCAGTTTTATTTTCATTAGGTTTCTCCCCTGTTTTTTATTGAAAAGATTATTTAACAATATTAAATTTTAAAAAGACTTTTTAATCCTCACTCTTTAATAAGTATTTTAATTTTTTCTTGTGTTTGCCTTCCACTTCCCAGGATACATTTGCCTTTTACTTCCCAGGATAGAGGATTTTTTTGTCTTCCTAGTTTTTACTTAACATTATAAACATCTTCCTACTTTTTTTACATAGTCTTTTTTCAAAGAATCAATTTTATTTATTTATTTATTTTTGGTTGTGTTGGGTCTTCGTTGCTGTGCACAGGCTTTCTCTAGTTGCATCGAGCAGGGGCTACTCTTCATTGCGGTGTGCGGGCTTCTCAATTCTGGTGGCTTCTCTTGTTGCGGAGCACAGGCTCTAGGCGCGCGGGCTGTAGTTGTGGCACGTGGGCTTAGTTGCTTCGCGGCATGTGGGATCTTCCTGGACCAGGGCTCGAACCTGTGTCCCCTGCATTGGCAGGCAGATTCTTAACCACTGCACCACCGGGTAAGTCCTACATAGTCTTCTTAAGTTAACAGCTTTTAAATATTTTGTCATATTGGTATAATTTATTTATCAATATCTCCAATTTTTACATTTAGGCTGTTTGCTTTGCAGTTTTTTTCTATTGTAAATAAGATGCAGTTTAAGCATGTAGCTTTTGGTTTTATTGAGTTATTACACTAGGCCACATAACCAAGTGTGGAATTCCTTGGTCAAAGTGTATAACGACCTTTATTGATTTTGCCGTATAACTAATTGCTATTCAAAGACAAATTGCAGGTGAAAGTATAAATAGCTCTGTGTTTGACTTCTGAAATATATGTTGTTTTCCTTAATAAGCCACAATGTTTGTAGATTTGCCTCAACCAAGTGCAACATTAAGTTCAATTGGTGGTCATCAAGGTGTTAATTGATTATTTTGCTTCTAATAGTGACCTCTGCAGAACCACCAGACAATGAGTTTAAAGTTGCTCTAGATTCCTTCATTATGTTTCAAACTTGGGGTGTTTAGATTTATTTTATTTCATAGTCTGTGCTGGGCAAGTGCAAGGAGCACTGTTTAGATGCAACTCAAATGCTTTGTGTTTGTAACTTCATTTCTTTATAGCCTTGATTGGGTTTTTAAGAGACTACATTTTCTTTCTCAATTTTTAAGAAGATTTAAGAAGGATTTGGGAAAAGCATTAAATTATATTTTATTCTATTACAGGGGAACATTGTTCTTACAGATTATGAGTACCTAATTTTAAATATCCTAAGATTTCGAACTGATGAGTCAGATGATGTTAAATTTGCTGTTCGTGAACACTATCCAGTTGATCATGCTAGAGCTGCTGAACCTTTGCTTACCTTGGAAAGGTAACATGTTTGTCTATTAACTCATTTCATATTGTATTACATAGTAAAATAGATCATATGTCAGAATATGAAAGAACTGTCACATAAGAAAATATTTTGTTTACTTGCATAAAATAAATTTGGGCTGCTTGAACTACATAAGTGTGCGCTTAGATGTAAGCAATTAAGCCTTATTTGGGAGTAGCAAATGTATGTTTTTTTAATCTAAGTTTGGTGTTACTTCAGATGTTTATGATTTCTTGGTAAAGTGGGGGAATTTATTAGCTGTTCTGTGAGAAGACAAATGGATATCTTGGCAGAGCGCAAAAGGAGATAGGAATTCTGGTTTAGCTAAAAAATAGGAGTATGGTGGGATAAGGTGCTGACTATAACTGTACTATTCTGGCTGGAAGGCTTTGCTAATAGGCTACAGCAGTGGTTTTCAAAGTTTAGAATGCATCAGAATCACCTAGAGGGCTTGGTAAAATATAGATCCCCCCGCCCCTGCCAGGTTTTAAGTAGATCTGGTGTAGATCCCAGGAATTTACATTTCTAACAAGTTTGCACGTGAGGTTGATGCTGATTTGGGGGGGAATACTGTGGCTCACAGCATCCTTGAGTTCTTTCTAAATGTTTAATTAGGTAAAGCCATTTCAGGTGTTAAGATATATCACCAGGGAGGGATAACTTGCGAGATTGGGATTGACATATACACACTACTGTATATAAAATAGGTAACTAGTAAGAACATGCTACATAGCACAGGGAACTCTACTCAATACTCTGTAATGGCCTATATGGGAAAAGAATCTAAAAAAAAAAGAGTGGATATATGTATTGATATATGTATAACTGATTCACTTTGCTGTACACCTGAAACTAACACAACATTGTGAATCAACTACAATAAAATTTTTTTTAAAAACCCATATATCACCAGTCTCCACAAACTACATTTAACTGTTGCATAAAAATGTGTCTTTCGTGTCATATATGGGCATGCTGACGATAAGCAGTATGACTTAGTTGAAAAAGTATTGATGTTCCTTGGAAAACTTGGTTTCAAGTCCCAGTCTGCTGTTCAGGAACCTACTAAACTTAGATAAATTACTTTTATGATCCTTTTTTTTTTTTTTTTAACCTATAAAGTGAACTAACTCCTTTTATATTTTAGGGTATTTTGAAGATCAGGCAAATTGATGCATATGAAAGTACTGTGGATATGAATATGGCTGTAGGGTTTATTAAATATAAGATAGTAAGGAGTGTGTCAATTTTGTTTCACAGATTGACTGAAATAATAGCCAGTGCACCTAAGGGTGAACTACTGAAGAGAGTTCTTAACCCATTACTTCGTGAGTAATCCTATATAGAGCAATGAAGTGTTTGTAAGATAATATGGTTTCTTAGAAATATATGTAACACATTGAAATCTAGTTCTAGTAGAAAATTAGAACAACTTGATAAATGTAGAAAGGAGTTTAAAATGATCTTTTGAGTGAATAAGTGTTTATTTTCAAGGAAAGAGAAATTTGTTATACCATATGAACTTTGACCTTTATGTTATGTCTTATTTGAAAGCAATACAGTTATGTAAACAAACTATGTTATCTAGCACTTGAGCGCCAGCTGTAGTTTTCTAAGAAATCTTTTTTTTGTTTTTTTGTTTTTTTCAGTGTCTGTCTTTTTGGTTTAATAGTCACTTAGCTTGGTTGGGTTTTCTTTGTTTTGCTTTTTGTTTTTTATTGGTGAGTCTCAGGGCTTTCCAGGGTCTGCCAGGTGCTGCTGATAACCAGGGTAAAGATAATCTAATCAACTTTTACACTTGAGAAAATCATCACTTATCCCTATACTAAGGAATCTGGGGAGGACATATGAGAAGGCAGGTACCATTGATTACTACAGGAGTTACTGTTTAGAATGCATTAAAAAAGTTATCTTTAAAACTTTCCATCTGTTAGTATAGCATGTGTAAAATTTGTAAGTTTGGATTTTTCTATTTCTTTATTCTGTTAATATGATGTATTACATCAACCAGTTTTTGGATGCTAAACCAACCTTTCATTCCTGGTTTATAATCCTTTTTATACGTGGCTAAATTCCATTAAATTCCTATAACTTTTGCACTGACTTCTACAATTTTATTGTAGTCTCAAATTTTTATAAATACTTGAACTGTCATTTCTAATAACATTTCAAAATAGGTAAACTAATTGTTATTTTCACTGGCTACTGTTATTGAGTAGATCATTTATATTGGGATATACGTTAGTATTTTGAATGTGAAATTTTATAGGAAAATACTACAAATAATACCCTCTGCTTTTATAGCCTGTGGACCAGCTCTCATTGAACACTGTCTTATAGAAAATGGATTCTCTGGCAATGTCAAAGTGGATGAAAAATTTGAAAGTAAGGGTATGTGTGCATGCTACAAGTTTTGCCCATTTTTATTTCATTTTTTTAAACCTATGAAAATTATTTCTGGAAAAAGTAATAAGTGAGTGGGTAGTTCTAGACTTAAAAACATTTGACCTATTAGTGTTCTATCCATATGGTATTCCTGACTTCCTACTCTTAATGTGACGCTTTATCCGTAGTAACATGCAGTTTAATCTCTTGGCCTACCTTATTACCTTCTGATTTTAGAATATTCTCTCTCCCTCCCCCTAAATTTTGGAAGGGGTTACTGCACTTGAGATAGTCTCTGGTACAAGGCTTGAAGGAGTTGAATTATTCACCTTCAGACTCAGAACCTGAGGGGCTTCTAGAAGTAGCATTATTTATGCATTTTAATTCTGTAAGTGCTGTGGTGTGACTTTATAATGAATTAGGCTTTTGTAACTACTTAAGGGAACCTAAATTAACTTCCAGATTAGGATAATAAAAAATTAGAGGAAATATAAGGAAAATGGAAGCTTTGGTCTTCATTCTTGGTATTTATATTTTGGGATTTATATCACTTTTTAAGGTTTAGGGATCATTTTTATGATGCACAAATGCACAAATGTAAAATTTTTTTGTGCATTTAAAAATACAAATTGAGTGTTTGAAGTGAATGATTTAGTTTCTGAAATACATGAATTTAGTGCAATCCCGTTCGAAATGCCGACAGGTGGTATTGTTATTTTTGCTATTGCACTTCCTTTTTTAAATGAATCTGATATGTGCAATAAAAAGCATACAAAAATGTTCAGGAAAACTCTGGAAAATAATAGTAATGATGGAGTATAATCTTTTCATAAATTAAAATGTATTATGAAGCTATAGTAATTAAAAGTTAAGTTTTGGGAGAAGGAATACACAGAATAAAGAATTCAGAAACAAGCCCAAATATATATGGGAATTTAGCATATGAACAAAGTGGCTTTCATATCATGAGGGGAAAGATGGATTCAATAAAAGCTATTGGGACAACAAGCTGGCCAAAATATATTCTTATTTAATAAACTGATTATAAACATGAAATAACTATATTTAATTTTCTTGAACAACTTGCATTATTTCATAAGCACTTTCTGTTTTCTACATAGATGTTTAATAATAGTTATGGACAGTTGATTGGCACTCCTTTTTTCCTTTCTTATTCCCCTATTAGATATTGAAAAAGTACTTGTTTGTCTTCAGAAAGCAGAAGAGTATATGAAAACAACATCCAACTTCAGTGGAAAGGTGGTGCCACATATACTTATTGTATATTGTTGATATTTTACTTATTTAGAGTTTTAGAATTTAAATGTTCATTGAAGGATCAGTATATGTAAATTTTTTGTTGTAATTTGGAAATTTAACACCTGTAATATGCTTATTCTAGGGTAGTTTTTTTTAATTGCTGTTGGTTTCTGATTTTTGTTCTGTTCCTTAAATCTTCTACAAAGTACTGGGTCAAGTCGATATTGGCACTCCTGAAAAGTTGAGGAATTTGAAAATATTTCCTCTTAGGTTGATTTTAGATAGAGAAGCACATCTTAATTTGCCAGCACTTTCCAAAAATTTACTGATTAACATCTTTTTAATTATTAAATATCCTCTGAGTTACCTCATATCTTGTTTTTCTTCCCTATTCAAAGTATAACTTTACTTACAAAAAAACGTTCAGGAAAGGTTCTGATTCATTACAGCTAAATTCACTCCAAATATACCCTGCACCCAGTTATTAAAATGAATTAAAATTTCCTACTGGCAAAGTGATCCGAAGATTTTTCTGCTGGAAGTAAAGCGTTTTTGGCTTTTTTAAGTTGCAGAACATCTGAAAAATGGAAAGAAAAAAGCGAAATGCACATGTATAATCTCACCACTTTATCAAATCATTAGTTTTCATTTTCTTTATTCCCTGTTTTTTTCTTGTTCATATGAATAAGTCAGTATTTTCTAATGGTACTTACTGAGTCTTAAAAACATCACTTTGAGAAATGATACAATCAGACAAATGCTGATTGTTTATAACTAGAATAATTTTGTAAGTTAATAAAATTAATATCATTCAAGGAAAGTAAATCTGTTAATTATGAATAGAAATTAGTTTTAATGTTGGATTTTTGTAGGGGTATATCATTCAGAAAAGAGAAATAAAACCAAGCCTGGAAGTAGATAAACCAACCGAAGACATACTCACGTAAGTATGTAGGCATGGGTCAATTTGCTTTGGGTGTTTATTAATGTTCTTTTCTTTTTCTTTTTTTTTAAATAGATTTATTTATTTTTGGCTGCATTGGGTCTTTGTTGCTGTGCGTGGGCTTTCTCTAGTTGCGGCGAGCGGGGGCTACTCTTTATGGCGGTGCGTGGGCTTCTCATTCCGGTGGCTTCTCTTGTTGCGGAGCACAGGCTCTAGGTGTGCGGGCTTCAGTAGTTGTGGCACACGGGCTCATTAGTTGTGTCTCGCAGGCTCCAGAGCGCAGGCTCAGTAGTTGTGGCGCACGGGCTTAGTTGTTCTGTGGCATGTGGGATCTTCCTGGACCAGGGATCGAACCCGTGTCCCCTGCATTGGCAGGCGGATTCTTAACCACTGCACCACCAGGGAAGTCCCTACTAATGTTCTTGGTAAATATGTTTTACAGGTATGAGGAATTTCATCCTTTCTTGTTTTCTCAACATTCACAATGTCCATATATAGAATTTGAATCATTTGACAAGGTGGGTTTTCTGATTCTGTTTTTTGACCAGTTAGCATGATGTGAGTTGTTAAATTAATATCAACTTGCTTTGATTGAGAAATTGAAAATATTTCTGCTTTACAATCATTATGAATCTGGACATTAAAAACCAGTGCAGTCACAGATACAAACTAGTGGAAATGTTTGTTGCCTCTTTATTTCAAGATGAAGGACCAAAGATTTGAACTTAATTTGATTCCTGACTGCTTAGCTGTATAATACATTACTGGAAATCTACTCAAGTTCTTTGCGTGGTGTTATGAAACAAAATGGACCCTAGAATTCTGTGTATGCAAGTTGAAGCAGAGACCATGTTTGTGTGTTTTTTTTCCAGCTAGTTGATTGTCTTTTTCTTTTTTTGATAAGGCCGTAGATGAATTTTATTCCAAGATAGAAGGTCAGAAAATAGATTTAAAAGCTTTACAACAGGTATGGTGTTATTAAAAACATTTATATAAACCAGCTAGCCTTGAGTGTGGTTTGCTGGGTAGGTGATGCTGTCATCCAGGAATGGGCAGCCTTTTAGAAGTAGTTTGGGAATGCCCTGATCCCTTGGTATATTAATAAAGGTCCAGGGGAACTATCAGTGTTTAAAAAAAAATACGCTCATTTGCTCCATTAGAATATCAAATATTCTCTAAACCAGAAAATACAGTGGGAAGGAGGCCTGTTATTTATTCCCTGGTATGATTTGCTTTATTACAACAACCCAGAGCTTCTCAAACTTTGCTGTAAAGGGAATAGTGTTTCAAAGAGGAGATTTTTAAATAGGCCAAAGGAGAGGGAATAGTTTTCTCTATACAAATAAGCATATATTTGTTTATCATTAAACTGTTTTCTTTTTTAAAGTGGGCTTTTGAACTAGGTCTTTAATATGCTTTGCATGTATCATGACTCCACAAGGAGGGTTTAATATGCTGTGTTTTGTTTTCCCAGCACATTTGACCATGTTTGGGGAGCTTTTACTGCAGAACAGTTTTAGAAAATGGCCAAAGTCGCTCTTGATGCGATTTTTCAAAAATATTCATAGAATCTTAAAATATGTGTGCAAAAACTTGAAATTATGTGAATCTCTGTATCCTCCCCACCTCGGTTGTAAAAAATTAACAAGAGCGGAATTTCAAAGCAAGTGGGTCACATGAGTTACATAGTGTGATTGCCACATGGTGGCAGCACTTTAGCAAGTAAACAGATATTTAAGAGTAACATTGAACCCAATGTTTTTATGTACATCAGAATACCCGTGAATTATTTTAGTAATCACTGTGTGTTCTTTTAATAGTCACCATTCTTATAACTTAAATATTTTTAATATTACGTCCAGCATGCAAACATTCACTAATTGGTGATGCTATTACTAGTGTTACAAAATTAGCCCCACATCAGTAACCTTAATATGTAAGTTCCATGTGATAGAATGCTATACAGCCATCCCTCGGTGTCTGCAGTGGATTGTTCCAGGAGCCCCTGTGGGTACCAAAATCCAAGGATATTCAAGTCCCTTATATAAAATGGTGTAGTACAGTGAATATAGTTAGCCTCCCATATCTGCAGGTTTTGTATCTGCAGGTACGGAGGGCTGACTGTATAAAAGTTCACATAACTACCATGAGCCTTTGTGTTGTTAATTTAGGAAAAAGAATACTTTGTAAAATACTAGAAATAATGCTGAGAAAATTAAAAGCAGCAATAAAATAAAAGGAAGCTATTTTAGGGATTAATGCTAAAAATGCATTCCCCCAAACTTTAATGCCATAGGGAAAAATATCTTGAATTCTGCCTGCTTGAGTAATGCAAGGGCAGTAGGGGCATATCTTACATACAATGTAACCTGTAATCAAAATACCTTCCTATATAGGGAATGGGATGTAGATGGTCAGGAGAGGTAATTTTGGAGCATGAAACACTTTGGGGTAGGATAGACCTGGGGAGATGGACTATGGGGAACTTTAGCTAGTTAGGTAACAACATTGAGGGGGCAGAAGTAGGGGTGGGATAGTGAGTTTCAGGAGGTAAAAGAGAGAAGGTACAGAAGGTAGAATAAATCTAATTTTTAAAAACTCTGTTTTGTCAACAAAAGGAAAAACAAGCATTGAAGAAATTAGACAATGTCCGAAAGGATCACGAAAACAGATTAGAAGCTCTTCAGCAGGCTCAGGTATTATGTTTAGCTTTTTCAGATACTTTTTCAAAAATGGTAACTTTGGCATTGTAACAAATGTTTTTGGTTTATTTCATAAGGAAATAGACAAACTTAAAGGAGAGCTTATAGAAATGAACCTACAAATAGTTGACAGAGCCATTCAGGTTGTTCGAAGTGCTTTAGCCAACCAGATAGACTGGACAGAAATCGGGTTAATTGTGAAAGAAGCCCAAGCTCAAGGAGACCCTGTTGCAAATGCAATCAAAGAACTAAAACTACAAACAAATCATGTTACAATGCTACTAAGGTAAGTTTGATTCTTAGTTAAGCAGTTAGTGCTTGTCTTTATTTTGCTATTTAATTTTTCACTGTATTCATTAAAATTTTTTTTATTTGGAAATTTATCTTTGAAAATACAGAAAAAAATTAATTTACATTAAAATAATGCAACTATTTAAGTACTGTAAACCATTTATAATTTCCGTGAGAAAAAAAATTGAAAATAAAAAAGTGATGTCATTGACATTAGTGAAATACTATTGAATATTTTTAATAGAAATCCATACTTGTTATCAGAGGAGGAAGATGATGATGTTGATGGTGACATCAGTACTGAGAAAAATGAAACCGAACCACCAAAAGGAAAAAAGAAAAAGCAAAAGAATAAACAACTGCAAAAGCCTCAGAAAAATAGGCCATTGCTTATTGATGTTGATCTCAGCTTGTCAGCATATGCCAATGCCAAAAAGTAAGTCATAAATTTAAGTATTTTATTTTATTTATTTATTTATTTATTTGCCACGCTGCACGGCATGTGGGGTCTTAGTTCCCTGACCAGGGTTTGAACCTGTGCCCCCTGCATTGGAAGTGCAGAGTCCTAACCACTGGACCACCAGGGAATTCCCATAAGTATAAATTTTAGGTAAAATATTATCTGCAATAAATCTGTTAGGGTATTAAGGATAAGAACTATCATTATTTTGACTGTATATTCTTTGAGGTGAAATACTTTTTTAAAAGTATTTAAAGTTGTTCTTGATGATTTGTGAGTCTGTAAAATTAGAAATAACATAAATAGAAAACTAAAGAATGAAGATTTTATCTACAATTAAAAGATATATTTTTCTAGGTATTATGATCACAAGAGATATGCTGCTAAGAAAACACAGAAGACTGTTGAAGCTGCTGAGAAGGTACTTAATATTTCTTAGAGTGAACGTTAATTGTTTTTCTCTGCTTTATTAATTTAATGGACTTAATTGTTTCTTCTCTTTAAATGAGGTTTTCAAATTCAGAAATACCTTTCAAACTTAATTTTGCTTTAAATGTGTGTATTTCCAGTATTTATTTTCTCCCCTAACCCTCTCTTCCCCAGGTCTCTATCTCAGTAATTTTCCCTTTTTTGCTCAAGTTAAAAATGTTGGGGCTTCCCTGGTGGCGCAGTGGTTGAGAATCTGCCTGCCAATGCAGGGGACACGGGTTCAAGCCCTGGTCTGGGAAGATCCCACATGCCGCGGAGCAACTAAGCCCGTGAGCCACGACTACTGAGCCTGCGCGTCTGGAGCCTGTGCTCCGCAACAAGAGAGGCCGCGATAGTGAGAGGCCCGCGCACCGCGATGAAGAGTGGCCCCCGCTTGCCACAATTAGAGAAAGCCCTCGAACAGAAACGAAGACCCAACACAGCCAAAAATAAATAAATAAATAAATAAATTACTTAATTTTAAAAAAAATGTTGGAGTCATCCTGGACTCTTCTCATATCCAGTCAATCCTTTTAAATAAAAAAATGAAGTCATTTCTCTC
The DNA here is from genome assembly GCF_965194825.1 of Balaenoptera physalus. Lineage (NCBI taxonomy): Eukaryota > Metazoa > Chordata > Mammalia > Artiodactyla > Balaenopteridae > Balaenoptera > Balaenoptera physalus. Next base: position 50,566,038 of record NC_138883.1, read on the forward strand.
TGTTCAACATTTTCCAGTTTCTTCCCATCTTACTCAAGACACCTTAAAGCCTGGATCAGGTCGGGAGGCCTATCTGCTTCCCTCTGGTCACATCACCCACACTCCTCTTGTTACACACTGTTTCCAGCTACAGTGGGATCTTAAGCTGTTCCTACATCAGTGGCCCATACTGCCTTCTCAGGGCCTTTGCACTTGCTCTTTCTGCCAAGAATGTTCTCCCCTCAGATTTTTCATGGTTTGATCCCCCTCATCATTCATGTGTCTACTTAAGTAAGACTATCAGAGAGGCCTTTCTTGACCACTCATAGTAAAAATAATACTACCTCAATCACTCCCTTTTTACTCTTGTTTTTCTTTTTTAAAAACACCCATCCCAACATATGTTTATCTGTCTTCCCTCTAGAATGTAGATTGCATGAAAGTAGGATCTTTATCTGTTTTATTCATTGCTGTGTCCCAGTCCCTAGAATGTTGCCTGAAACATAGTCACGTTAATATCTGTTAAATGAGTGGTCTTCATGACTTAGCTATCTGCCTCTCCAACCTCATTTACCCTGTGATCATACTTGCTGGTCACGCTGGCCTTTTCCTTCTGCTTATAGTGCTCTTTGTATTCTTTGCCTTGATAATTCCATTAATCCTTCAGGCTTTAGCCGAAATGCCATTTCCTCAGAAATACCTTCTTTGACCATAATCAGTTATAAATTAGGTTCCCTTGTTGTACTCTCATAGCATCCTTTGAAACATTTACCATGTTTATTTGAATAATTATGTATTTTATATATGTCTCTTCTCCTAGACCCCAGTGGGGTAGGAAGTAGAAACTGTCTTGTTCATTGTTGTGTCTCTGACATCTAGCCCAAAGCCTATTACATGGTGGCACTGAGTATATGGTAAACAGATGAACTCTTTTTCATTTGTAGGTCTTGAGCAGATATTTGTATACAAATCATTTTAATATTTAAGGCCAAAATTTTTTCATTTTATTAAAAAAATTTATTTATTTATTTATGGCTGTGTTGGGTCGTCGTTGATTTGCTTTCTCTAGTTGTGGCGAGTGGGGGCTACTCTTCGTTGCGGTGCGTGGGCTTCTCATTGCGGTGGCTTCTCTTGTTGCAGAGCATGGGCTCTAGGCGCACGGGCTTCAGTAGTTGTGGTGTGGGCTCAGTAGTTGTGGCTCGTGGACTTCAGAGCACAGGCTCAGTAGTTGTGGTGCACAGGCTTAGTGGCTCCACAGCATGTGGGATCTTCCTGGACCAGGGATCGAACCCGTGTCCCCTGCATTGGCAGGTGGATTCTTAACCACTGCGCCACCAGGAAAGTCCCCATTTTATTACTTTCATGTGTGTATGGTGTGTGTGTATAGATAGTGCCATTTGTAACATTTAAAAACCCATTTCTTCCCCTGTCATTTACTTGGTGTTATTTAAGTAAATTTTCAACAGATTACTTTAAAACGCTTTTCTTATAAATAGGCATTCAAATCAGCAGAAAAGAAAACAAAGCAAACCTTAAAAGAAGTCCAGACAGTTACCTCTATTCAAAAAGCAAGAAAAGTGTATTGGTAAGTATTCGACCTTTTTAAAATACATTTTTTCTTTCTATCAAAATTATACATACACATTATTTAGAAAATCAAGCAGTTCTACAAAGCTTGTTAAAAAACCAGTAACCCCACAAACTTTTATCCCTACTCCTATTGCCTCCTCTCCCAAGGAAACTTTTAGCTCTTTTAGCTGAATCTTTTGGTATATACCTCCATTTCTCTTAGTAATATATTGCTGCTTCTTATTTTTTCTGTTTTACACTCTATTAATAACTTCCCACTATGGAAAGATGAAGATTTTATTCTTTCCATTTGTGCTCCATTACATACACACACATCACCTGGCTTCTCAATATACTTACAGCATAATTCTGTCAAGACTGATGTTCTGTGTTAACATTATTATGAATATTTAAGTTGTAATCAGAGCTGGATCATATAGTATTTTCCTTTCCTGCTCAGTATTTTATCTTCCCTGAAGTTAATAATTGTTTCATTTGCTTTCTTTTTATTTTTGTTCTTGTTATTAGTCATGTCCAAATTCGCTTCCAAGTGTGTTCAAACACATTGGAATTTTATCAGTATCATCTTCTTGCAGAAGTCTTTCCTGGAGCTTTTTGACATACTTTGTTCTAGATTGGTTACTGTAAGCATTTTAAGATCTCCTTTTATTATTATCCTGGAACTTCTCTTTAACCTCTCTCTGTGTTGTATATTCTGTCCTGAATCTCAAACTTCCTTTTTCTTTGGTTATGGACTATGTGCTCTAGAAGCTTCATGAGAAGGGGTATGTAGAAGGTAAAGTTTTTGAGGTGTCCAATGTATAAAAAAATTATTTTACTCATAACAGTTTGGATGGGTATAGAATTCTAATTTGAATATATGTTTCCCTCAGACTTTTAAAAAGGCATTGTCCATTGTATTAACTTCCAGATTTGATCTTGAGTTTGCTGTCATTTTGATAGTTGCTCTTTTAATAGGAAACTTGTTTTTGCCTTTCTGTAAGCTTCTAGATCTTTTTTTTCTTCCTCTCAGTTTTCCAGAATTTCACAGGAATATAGGTTGGTGACGATGTTTTTATCCATTATGCTGGATACTTTGTGGGCCTTTTAAATTGGAAACACGGTTTGGAGAAATTTTCTTGAACTATTTCTTAGAAAATTGCCTACCTTCCGTCTGGTTTTTTGTTTTGTTTTCTTTTTCTTTCTAGAAGTCTCATGTTTTACATATGGGACACCCCCCTTAGCAGTCCTATTGCTTTGCATTTTCTGTTTTTCAACTTTTTGTTCTGTATTCTGAGATTTTCTCAACTTTATCTTTCAATCCTTCCATTGAATTTTTTAATCTTTTATTTCTTCCTATCATGTTTTAATTTTAAGCTGTTTTTGGTTTTTTGAATGTTACTTTAAAAAAACTTACTGCTCTAGTTTCTTTATAACTGAGAATAGTTTTGATGTATTACATTTTATTTAGTATCCTTTTCTTGCAGGTCTGTCTTCTCCAAGTTTCTTTTTTCTATTTGTTGGTTTTGTCTCCAGCGTTCACTTGTGTACGTCTGGTGATCCTTGACTGTCTACTCACTTTTTATAGCAGAACATTAAAATGCTGATTGGAAGTTCTTTGTGGGTTGTTGGACTTGTAAAATGATCTGTGTGGGCCATCTGTGGAACTCTTGAAGTCTTTAGCTTTTTGCCTTTTCGGCTGGTCTCATTTCCCACAAAAGCTTCTTTTCTATTTGTAAAGTGAAGACCTGGCTATCACCATTTTGGGAGCTCAGTGGAAATAATAAGCTGGAGAGTCTTAGTATCCAGTATTTCATATGTCTACTTAATTGCCCTATTTTACATATATTACCCCTACTTACAACTGTGATACATTTCCCCTAGTCCAGAGATCCTCTTTGTACCCTTTTTAGAGAATTAATTTCTGACTTTCTGTTAGAGTGTTGAAGGGGCAGTTACCACCATGTTCAGAGCTGGAAAGATCTAGGGAAGTGCTTACTTCTTGATCAGATTTTCAGCCAGTACTTCTGTTTTTAAACCTCATCTTAAACCCTATTTCTAGCAGTACCTGTGCTCTTTATGGGTCATACAGTGTAAGTCTATTTGTCTCTTGGCTTTTTGCACCGTCAGCTCAGGATTCAGTTTCTTGAGTCTGCTCACTTGTTCATTTATTTTCCAGCTTTCAAAATTTTGTTGCTTTTTTCTTTTCTTTTCTTTCTCTCTCTGACATCTTATTGATGAATATGATTGACCTGTAATTTTCATTTCTCATAATGTTTTTGTTAACTGTTGGTACAAGGTTATATTATCTCGTAAAACAAATTGGAAAGTGTTCCTTTATCAATTGTCCTTAAATGTTGATGGAAGTCACCGGGAGTTTTCTTTATGGGAAAGTTTTTCATTACAGATTCAAATTCTTTAGTAGATAAAAGGACTACTCAGATTTTCTAGTTTTGGTTAGCAATGTTTTTCTAAGACTTTGTCTATTTTGTCCAAAGTTTGAAATTTATTGGCAAAAAGTTTATAATATTCCACTTTACTTTTTTTTTTTTTTTTTTTGGCCACGCCGCATGTGGGATCTTAGTTCCCTGACCAGGGATCAAACCCGTTCCCTCTGCAGTGGAGGCATGGAGTCTTAACCACTAGACCACTAGGGAGGTCCCTCCACTTAAGTTTTTAACATCCCTAGAATCATTAATTACTTCTCCCTTTTCATTCAAGAATTATTTGTGCCTTCTCTCTTTCTTGATTAATCTGACCAGAGGATTTTCAGTAGTATTAATATCATTAAAGAACCAGTTTTTGACTATTGATCTCCAGTATTATATGTGTGCTTTCTATTTTAATAATTATTTTCATCCTTCTACTTTTCTTTGGGATTTATTTGCATTTCCCTTTCTGATTTCTTGAGACAGAAGCTTAGTTCATTGATTTCCCCCTTCCCCCGGCCTCTTTTCTAATATATGTAAGGCAATAAATTTCCCTCAGCATGGCTTTAACTGTATCTAAAAAGTTTTGTCGTTTAGTATTTTCACTATCTTTCATGTCAAGATATAGTCTAATTTCCATGGTGATTTCTTCACTCATGCATTATTTAGAAGTATATTACTTTCCAAACACATGGGGGTTTTTGGTTATCTTTTTGTTACTGATTTTTAGCTTAATTTGCGTAAAAGAGGTGATATTCTGAATTATCTCAGTCATTTGTTGTTTGTTGTTGAAACTTGCTTTATGGCCCAGTCTATTTATGGACAGCTTTATTTATAAATGTTTCATATATAGTTGAAAAGAGTGTCTTTTCTACAGTTACTGAGTGCATTTCTCTAAATATCAGGTCATGTTTATCAATCAAGTTCAAATCTTTGGCACCTTTATAATTCTTTTTTTTTTTTTTAATTATTTATTTTGTCTGCGTCGGGTCTTCGTTGCTGCACACAGGCTCTCTCTAGTTGCGGCGAGCGGGGGCTACTCTTCGTTGCAGTGTGCGGGCTTCTCATTGCGGTGGCTTATCTTGTTGCGGAGCACGGACTCTAGGCATGCGGGCTCAGTAGTTGTGGCTCACAGGCTCTAGAGCGTAGGCTCAGCAGTTGTGGCTCATGGGCTTAGTTGCTCCGCGGTATGTGGGATCTTCCCGGACCAGGGCTCGAACCTGTGTCCCCTGCATTGGCAGGCAGATTCTTAACCACTGTGCCACCAGGGAAATCCCTTTATAATTCTTTTTAATGCTTGTTTTCCCAGTTACTGAGAGAAGTGTGTTAAATATACAGTTTGGATTATCTGTTTCTCCTTTTACTTCTGCACTTTTGCTTTATATATGTGAGGCTATGTAATTAGGTGATAGAAATAAAGAACTGTTATATCATCTCAGTGAATTGAGCCTTTTATTAATTTTAATGAAATGTCCTTTTAACTTATATCTATTTTTTCCATCTGTGTGAGATGTTAAAACTGTATAAACTGTTTTTTGGTTAGTATTTGCATGGTATTATCTTTTTCCATCATTGTATTTCAACCTTTTTATAGCCTTATATTTTAAAGGAGTATATATCATTGTTTTTTCCTCAGTCTGACAGTCTTTGCATTTTACCTGGAGAATTGACTACATTTATATTTAATATAATTTCTGATATATTTGGGTTTAAATCTAACCATCTTACTATTAGCTTTCAATGTGTCTTATTTGTTCTGTGTTCTTTTTTGTCTTCCTTGTTGCTTTCTTTTGATTAGTTGGCTTTTTTTTTTTGGCCTGTTAGTTATGCATTCCTCTGCTAGGATGATTACAAAATACATCCTTGATTTATCTTTCACATTCTTTTTGTCCTTGTGGGTCTATGTCTTTTTGCAAACCTCTTTACCATCAATAGGGAAGTGGTTAAATCAGTATAGTACATCCATTCAGCAATGAGGAAAATATATTTTTAAGTGAAAAAAAAAAAATATGCAGAACAGTGTGTTGCGTCTGAAAAAGAGAAAAGGTTTAGAATAAGCAATTTATTTTAGCTTTTGTATGTATAAAGAAACTCTGGAGAGGGATACAGGAAGCTAATGGCCCATTGGTTAGTAGTAGCTGTGGAAACTGAAGAGATGTAGGATCTCTCACTATACTTTTTTATGTAATTAAAACATGTTTTGAACCATGTATATGTATTACTCAATAAAAAATCAGGTTAGAAAATAGGAATAGAATCCTTTTGCTATTATATTTTGGGAGCTATGAGGAAGTTTCATTTAATGCCTGTGCTCAATCTATCATCTTTAACCAGAAATTTTAAAATTCTAGGTTAAATCATAAAAAAATTATCTTGCGAGTCATATGTAAAATAGGAAATATTTATGTTCATCTCATTTTCTAAATGTCATACAAATATACACTCTTTACTTTTTATCGTGGTGGTATGTATTAATCACGAAAACCCAAGTTAATTTGTTTCTTGAGAAAAGTTATAATTTTACACTTCTGACAGCAATTTTTGGTTTTTAGTATTTTTTTTAAACTGTAAAGAATATCATATATGTAAACATTCAGTTGATTAATTGAGGACAGAATGGGAAGACAACTTTTCTTTCTTATCAGTGGTCCCAAAGCCTATCCAGTGCCCCACTGAAAGAAAGCTAAACCTAGGGACCATGTGACATTTCATGCTTTTGCTTTTTGTAATTCATTGTTATAACGTCAGTTTAAGAAGGCTGTCTACATGGGAGGGAGATAAAGAGAGAACATATTTTTTAAACATAAAATTTAATTGTTTTCTACTGAGACTGTCTTAAGAATATGCTAGGACAATTTGTATTGCAAGTTTTCAGTAAAATTCAGCTTGATGTCTTAAGAAATTAAGCCATCAAGTTGTCTTAACCTTCACAGGTAGGAGAGCTTTCTGTTTTATTTTGTTTGTTAAAAGGGTGTGAATTCAGGCAACCATGAAGGGAAAGAAATGTTAACTTTTTTCTTTAAAATTTGGTAGGTTTGAGAAATTCCTCTGGTTCATTAGCTCAGAGAACTATCTAATTATTGGTGGACGAGATCAGCAACAGAATGAAATAATTGTGAAAAGATACTTGACACCAGGTAGGTAAAATTCTGAAGAATTTTCTTTTAAGTAACTGGATCGGTTATCTCAATATTAGGTGTAGATTTTTATCTTGTACTCCTTTGTTTGACAGATTTAATTGGTAGAAAGAATTTCATGGTTTATGGTTTGTTGAATATGTGCTTTGATACTTGATTCACATTTTAAGTGAATATCCCTAAAGTAGTAATGCCGAGCTAATCTGTAGTATTAGATTTTTGATTTTCTACTACATTAAGAAAATAGCTTTCAATCCTCCAAAGTCATTGTAGATCAAATTCTTAAAAGCTTAATTTTTCAGTGCTGAAGTTTGTGACCGTTTTTCACTTTTAGAAGCAGGACTTAAGCGCTGTGTTGTAAGGCCTCTCATTTGTTTTTGTTTGCTGATAACCACCACTTCACTGTGTGAACCCTCAGTGTGGGTATCAGAAATCAATAATCAGTGTCAGAGCTAATCTGATGTCCTTTGAGGATCCAGAACCAGGAAAGAAAGCAACAGGGTTAGGTTACATGGTACCCAGGGCTTGGTCTCTGTCTTCTCTAACTTTGTTCATTGTGAGCTGAGCCTTTCATGGAACTGTATGGGCTTTGCTCTTCTTTGAGTTTCAAATCCCAGATGAACTATCCATGGCAAACAATGGCTGCTCATTTTTTCTGTTAGAAACCATGCACTTTACTTTTCCCTAGTTGACCATTCATTCCTGCATTCATCTGTTTGCTCATTTATTCATTTGTTGCTATCACACACTTCAGAATAAAACTAGAAGTCCTCATTGTGGCTTACAAGGCTCCTGACTTCTTCTCTAGCCTCATTTCTTACTTTCCCTCAGTCTGGCTTCCTGGCTGTTTGTCATATTTGTCAACCATCTATGGTCCTCAGGACCTTTGCACTTGCTAGGATGACTCATCTCTGTGTGTCTCTCACCCATCGTCAGGCTAGCCTGGGCTTGCTTATATGGTAACTCAGCAAATTTCTGAGAGAAAAAGAGGAAGCATACAGCCCCTCTCAAGGCCTAGGCTGGGAACTGGCATTTGGTCACATCTGCCACATTCTGCTGGCCAAGGCAGGTCAAGGGGTCGGCCCACATTTGAGGGATGGGGAGGTGGACTCCACCTCTTGATGGGAGAAGCTTCAAGGTCATAGAGCAAAGAGGTGTGGATAGAGGGAGGGAGAAGAACTGTGAATATTTTTGTAATCTGCCTTATTAGCATTGCTTTCCTCTGAGGAGGCCTATGAGAAATCTCCCAGGGGTGGGAGATAGACTTTTCTTTATATGTCTTCTTATACCTTTTGGATTTTGAACCCATTAAACAATAAGTAAATAAACAATTTCAACTTAAAAACAAAGAAACAGGACTTAAAGTATTATTTCTTATTTGTTTTAAAGGGGACATTTATGTACATGCTGACCTTCATGGAGCAACTAGCTGTGTAATTAAGAATCCAACAGGTAATATATTTCTATTATTCATAACTTTAATTATTTTGTTTAAAATATTTTTAGTATAAGAGAAAAATCACTAATACAGATAAAGAAGGACACTTTATAATGATAAAAGTGTCAATCCATCAGTAAGTTGTAACAGTTATAAACATATATGCATCTGTAACTTCCCTGGTGGTGCAGTGGTTAAGAATCCGCCTGCCAGTACAGGGGACACGGGTTCGAGCCCTGGTCCAGGAAGATCCCACATGCCGCAGAGCAACTAAGCCCGTGCACCACAACTACTGAGCCTGCGCTTTAGAGCCTGCGAGACACAACTACTGAGTCCATGTGCCACAACTACTGAAGCCTGCATGCCTAGAGCCCGTGCTCTGCAACAAGAGAAGCCACTGGCATGAGAAGCCCATGCACCACAATGAAGAGTAGCCCCCACTCGCACAACTAGAGAAGGCCTGCGTGCAGCAACGAAGACCCAACACAGCCAAAAATAAATAAGTAAATGAATTTATAAAATAATAAATAAACAAACATATATGCATACAACAACAGAGCTGTAGAATACATGAATCAAAATCTGACAGAATTGAAGGGAGAAATAGACAATTTAATAATAGTAGTTCAAGACATCAGTACCTAACTTTCAATCATGGATAGAATAACTAGCTATAAGATCAACAAGGAAATAGAAGACTTGAACAACACTCAGGTTACCTAGATTCTACACATATCTAGTACACTCTACCTCACAACACTAGATTACTCATTCTTCTCAAGTGCACATGGAACATTCTCCAGGGTGGACCATATGATAGTCTATAAAATAAGTCTCAGTTAATTTAAAACTAATGAATCATATAAAGTAAATTTTCTGAACATAATGGAGTGAAATTAGAAACCACTAATAGAAGAAAATTTAGAAAATTCACAAATGTGTGGAAATAAACAACACACTCATAAATAACCAGTGGATCAAAGAGGAGATCACAGGGGGTGTTAGAAAATACTTTGAGATGAATAAAATGAAAACAAATTTATTGAGACTTATGAGATGCAACTAAGGCAGTGCTCAGAGAGGGATTTATAGCTGTACTACCTATAATAAAAAAGAGGAATGATTTGAAATCAATAACAAAACTGTACACATTAAGATTTAGAAAAAGAAAAGCAGATAACCCATAGTAAGGAAAGGAAGGGAAATGGTAAAGATTAGAGTAGAAATAAACAAAACAGAGACTAGAAAGACAGTAGAGAAAAATCAGCAAAACCAAAGTTAGTTCTTTGAAAAGATCGATAAAACTGATAAACCTTTAGCTAGACTAACCAAAACAATAAGATTCAAATTCCTAAAATCTACAGAACTTTTAAAGAAGACTGAACATCAATCCTTCATAAACTTCCAAAAGATAAAAGAGAGAGGAACTTGTTAACTCATTCTATAGGGCTGGTATTACCCTAATAACAAAACCAGACGAAGATATCACAGGAAAGAAAACTACAGACCAATATCATTTATGAATATAGACACAAAAATCCTCAACAAAATATTAGGAAACTGAATCCAGCAGCATATTACAAGGATTATACACATGATAAAGTGGGATTTATTCCCAGGAATGCAAAGTTGGTTTAACATATGAAAATTAATGTAATACAGTGTGTTAGTAAAATAAAGGACAAAAACCACATGATGATCTCAATTGATGCAGAAAAAGCCTTTGGTAATAATCCAGTACTCATTTGTGATAAAAACACTCAGCAAACTAAGAATAGATGGAAACTTCCTCAAGTTGGTAAAGAACATCTATGAAAAAATCCACAGCTAAAAATCATGCTTAATGGTGAAAGACTGAGAGCTTTTCCCCCAAGATCAGGAACAAGATAAGCACATCTGTTCTTGCCACACTTTTACTCAACATTGTATGGAGGTTCTAAGTAGGCCATTAGGCAATAAAAAGTTTAAAATATCCAAATTGGTAAGGGACAGATAAAACTATCTCTGTTTGCAAATGACATAATCTTATATATTTAAACCTTAAGCAATCTACTAAAAATTATTAGTTAATAAACAAGTTCAGCAACGTCTAGGATATAAGGTCAATATATAAAAGTTGTATTTTTATATACTAGCAATGAGCAATATTAAAAGGAAATTAATAAAACATCTACTTATAACAGCATTACAAAAGAATAAAATATTTAGTAATAAATTTACCAAAAAGAAATGCAAGACATACACACTGAACTACAAAACATCATTGAAAGAAATTAAAGAAGACCTAAATAAAGGGGAGCACTTCCAATGTTTATGAATTAGAAGTCTTAATATTGTTCTGACGGCAGTACTTCCCACATTAATGTACAGATATGTGCAGTTCCTCTCAAAATTCCAGCTGCCTGTTTTTGCAGAGATGGACAAAGCTCATACTAAAATTCATGTGGAAATGCAGAGTACCCAGATTAGCCAAATCATTCTTGAAAACGGAGAACAAAATTGGAGGACTCCAACTTCCTGATTTCAAAACCTCCTACAAAACAACAGTCAGTGTGGTATCAGGACAGTGTGGTATTGGTGTGAGGATGGACTGATAGATTAATGAAGAGAATTGAGATTCCTTGTTTATGGTCAGTTGATTTTCAGCAAGAGTGCCAAGGCCATTCAGTGGGGATAGAATAATTTTTTCAACAAATAAGGCTGATGCAACTAATATCCATGTGCCAAAGAATGAAGTTAGACCCCTGCTTCATACCATTTATAAAAATTAAATGCATCAAAGGCCTAAATTTAAGAGCTAAAACTATAAGACTGTTCGAAGAAAATAAGGTGTAAAACTTCATAATCTTGGACCAGGAAGTCATTTTTTAGATATGACACCAAAAGCATAAGCAACCGAAGAAAAAACAAATCAGACTTAAGCAAAATTAAAACTTTAATTCAGAGGACTCTATCAAAGTGAAAAGACAATCCACAGAATGGGAGGAAATATTTGCAAGTCATTTATCTGATAAAGGACCAATATCCAAAGAACTCTAGAACTCTTCTGACTCAACAATAGAAAGGCAATTTTAAAATGAACAAAATTTTTAAAATGTGAAATAGACATTTCTCCAAAGATATACAAAAGGCCAACAAGCACATGATAAGATGCTCAGCATTATTTGTCTGTTAGGGAAAAGCAAATCAAAACCACAGAGAAATACCACTTCACACCCACAAGAATAGTTGAAATAAAAAAACAGCGGGAATTCCCTGGCGGTCCAGTGGTTAGGACTCCACACTGTCACTGCCGAGGGCTCGGGTTCAATCCCTGGTTGGGGAACTAAAATCCCACAAGCCACACAGGGCGGCCAAAAAAACAAAAAACGAAAAAACAAACAGTAACAGTTGGTGAGGTTGTGGAGAGATTGGAACCCTTATACACTGCAGGTGGGAATGGACAATGATCTAGCTGCTATAGGAAATAGTTTCATAGTTTCTGAGAAAGTTAAACATAGATTTTACCATGTGACCCAGCAATTCCACTCCTAGGTATTCCAAGATAATTGAAAACATATGTCCAAACTTATTTGCAGATATTCATAATAGCATTATAATAGCCAAGAAATGGAAACAACCTGTATGTCGATCCATTGATTAATAAACAAAATGTGGTGTATCCATATAATAGAATATTATTCAGACTTAAAAAGAAATGAAGTACTGACATATGCTCTCACATGAATGAACCTTGAAAACATGCTAAGTGAAAGAAGCCAGGTATGTATGATTCCATGTATATGAAATTCCAAAATAGGCAAATCTTTAGAGACAGAAAGTAGATTAGTGATTGTCAGTGGCTGGGAAAATGAAGAGTGACTATTAATAGATACAGGATTTCTTTTGGGGATGATGAAAATGTTCTGAAATTAATGGTAATGATTGCATAGCTTTATGACTATACTAAAACCCACTGAATTGTACACTTTAAAAGAGTGAATTTTATGGTATGTGGATTATATCCCAATTTTAAAATATTTGAATTCTTACTGTAGGGGTATATTAATATGCTCTTCATTTTGACAAATTAGGCAATATATTGTAATTCTGGAAGTCTTCAACCTTTGAATAGATTTTTCTAAATTATCTGGAATGAAGTTAGAATTACTGATAAAAGTGAGGATATTTCTTCTCTGACTTGTTTTATTTACTTAGACCATTTAAAAACCTGCTGTGTAAATACATTTTTTTAAAAATTTATTTTATTTATTTATTTTTGGCTGCGTTGGGTCTTTGTTGCTGTGCGCGGGCTTTCTCTAGTTGCAGCGAGCGGGGGCTACTCTTCATTGTAGTGCGCAGGCTTCTCATTGTGGTGGCTTCTCTTTGCGGAGCATGGGCTCTAGGCGTGTGGGATTCAGTAGTTCTGGCACACGGGCTCAGTAGTTGTGGCTTGCAGGCTCTAGAGTGCAGGCTCATTAGTTGTGGCGCATGGGCTTAGTTGCTCCGTGGCATGTGGGATCTTCCCAGACCAGGGATAAAACCCGTGTTCCCTGCATTGGCAGGCAGATTCTTAACCACTGCACCACCAGGGAAGCCCTGTAAATACATTTTTAATAAAAATAGTAACTTCTTGTAATACTGAAATTAAAGTGTGGTATTATTATTTAAAATATAAGAGGAGTGAACCTGTTATGCTGCATGTGGTTTCCATGTCTTGCTCTAGAAAGTCTGTACTTTGGTACTGAAGTGTTGTAGTATTGTTATTACAGGAGAACCAATTCCCCCTCGGACCTTGACTGAAGCTGGCACAATGGCACTTTGCTACAGTGCTGCTTGGGATGCACGAGTTATCACTAGTGCTTGGTGGGTGTACCATCATCAGGTAATAAGGGCTGTGGTCCTTTTTCTTAATTTAGTAAGAGCAACTGTGTTCCAAATTGTGAGGATATAGAATTGAACAAGGCAAAGTACCTTGTGATGGAGTTGACATTTTGGTGTTGAAAAATAGATATGTAGTGGCAGGTAACAAAGTTTATTTTTAAAGCAGAGTAAGGAGATAGAGAGTGATAGAGGCTACCATTTTGAATGTAGTGTCAGGGAAGGCCTTTCTGGAAAGGTAAGATTTGAGAGTGATCCATGTAATTATATGGGATAAAGACTGTTCCAGTTATGACTGGCCTACTGACCTAAAAAGTCTCTCTCCTGTTCACCTTTGTTGAAATTTTCTGAATTCTCTTTGGCCCTTCCTGTAAAGTAGGTATATCCAGTGGTTTTTTTCTATACACTTGGTTTTAGTAATTGTCCTTCTTTGTGGTTAATGCTATTTTTTTGATGATACTTCATTCCATATATGACTTCACATTGCTATTCATTTCACGTTCTCAAGAATTATAATTGATAATGATAAACTTTTACAAAGTCTTAAAGCTATACAGCAAGGTAAAAAGAGTTCAATACTATTATCCTCCCTTAGATTTAGTTTCATATTATATCTGTTTATATTTATTATTTTCTGCTACATTGTGATATTGTGTCCTTGGGAAATTAATATCACTTCTGGGATTATATTTTCTGCCTTGGTACTATTGTAGAAGTGGCTTTAATTCTTTTATGAATAGGTTTTTTTAGTGTGCTTTTAATCCCTTGCATAACTATTACTAGTAAAGATACTCTCAGATTTGGGTGTTTCACAGATGTGTAAAATTTTTTTAAATTGTGGAGTTACGTTGCTCACTTCCTATTTTGCCAAATTAGAAGATATTTTTTAAAATATGCTATTATCTTTATTTACTAAGATGAAAGGTTATGTTATTACCAAAAAAAAGTATCTCAGAAAAGGATTTAATGTAATAAATATAGTAAATATGGTTTTATACCTTTATGATGAGCTTATTAAACTATCCTTGTTTTTCTTATTATGTCTCACATTAGAGGAAATGTGGATCAGTTGTGGCTCTAGTCCATGGCATTTGAAAATGATTGATGTAGTGTATTCTTCATTATTTCTTTTCTTTGTTATGGACAAAGATATATGTATCTCTGAAGAGATAGCCCTTCAGTGTTAAGAATTTTTGCTAAATTATAAACTTTTCAGGATGTAGTACTGTTTACTTCAATATGGCTGTACTTTCTCAGGTGAAAATTAAAAAAAACATATTTCTTAAGACAAGAGTATAATGTATTATTGTGTTCCTCAGGTGTCTAAAACAGCACCAACTGGAGAATATTTGACAACAGGAAGCTTCATGATAAGAGGTAATGACTTGCCAGTGGATTATGGAGACAGGTTTGAGGACCATCTACTAATATTCTCAGAACAGAAACTAATTATTCTGACTTCATATATGAAGTCTGTTATTAAATAAGGAAAATTTTGCTGTGGTGTGGCAAATTTAGCATTTGACATGTCATCTCCATATATATTTTTATTGATGACAGTGTACTTTCATATAGTTTACATTTATAAGGGTAAGAAAGTATAGCATGACCTTTTTTCTAAAAATAGATTATTCAGGATCTGACTAACCCAGATGATGAGAGCAAGCATTCATATTTTTTCTTTCTTAATTCCTGTTCCTGTATATAATGCCAAATTCTGTAAATGGGAAATGTTCCTTCATGACAGAGAAAAGACAGAACAAATGTGACCATTGTGGCAGATATCTTACAAGCATAAAATGGAGAAAACAGTATTTCTAAAACACTTATGTACATTATCTTTTGTAGGAAAGAAGAATTTCCTTCCTCCCTCACATCTAATGATGGGATTTAGCTTCCTCTTTAAGGTACTCTTCAGCTTCTTCATTATTTTTTTTCTGATTTTCATTAGTCTTAACCTAAAGTTCCACTAGTGAAAAGAACTGTTTCCGTAGGTAGATGAGTCTTGTATTTGGAGACATCGGGGTGAACGAAAAGTCAGAGTGCAGGATGAAGACATGGAGACACTGGCGATTTGCACAAGTGAACTCATATCAGAAGAAATGGAACAACTAGGTAGTTTACAGATTTTAATAAAGTAGCTTATAATGTTTTCTGTTGTTTAGTTTTGCTTCTAAATTCTTACTTAGAAGATCATGTCTTTTGGGGTAATTAAAATTTCCCAAAAAACCCCAACTTGCTGTCAACTTTATTGAATTTTGGTCTTGGAAATGTTAAATACACTTATTCTAGTGAATTATAAAGTGTTTAATTAGATCCATAACTAATACTTGAATATATGTTTATATTATAAAACTTCCCCAGTATTTAATGAGTAGTACATAAATGTGTTTAACAGAGATAGACTCGGGTATATATAAGTGAGCATTTACTTTTGGGTTTAGGAATTAGAAGCAATACAAAGATGAGTTTATAACAAGTACAATTTCTTATGAGAATTTAGCTTGATTTAATAATGTATTTGCTTCAAGTAGAGAGCAGCTGTGGTTGCTGAAATAAATTTACCTACCTACCTAAAGGAACTAGGGAATGTATGCCCTCTAAGTTATTTTTACATCTCCTAGAGTCATTCCTTTTTAGGAGTAATATTTCATTGTTTCACTTACAACTGCTATTGTACATGATTCTATTTTTTTGAATTTTCACCATGTTTGTGACATGTATACTTTATTTACATTATTTTTTATTGAATTCTCACAACCATCCTTGTCAGATGGTTGATGGCATCTTATTTTATAGGTGAGGTAACTAGACCATATTATTACTACTAGAACCGTGTTCGTTTTGCAAAAGTGTGAACACTTGCTGTGTGCCAGTTATGTAACTTGTTTTATCTCATTTCAGTTCTTATGTGCAAATTATAATAAAAGTGGCAGAATTTATATAACTACTTCTATTTTCCTCCTCTCTGGAAATACTTAACAAAGACAAGCTATAGTTTTCATTGTAGAAATGGTCGCAATGTCTAAGAAATTTATTGTAGTAAAGGATCTTGGAGATAATTTATTCCAAACAATTCCTGATACAGAGTATCCTTTTGTCTAAGTCAGAGTAACTTTTGGGGAAGATCAGGCATTTTTCTGGTGATCTTTTGGAGAAAGAGGGAGTGAATTGAATATTTTTATGAAGTTTTCAAGGAAATCATCTAACTTTGTTGTGGTGATAGCACTCCTGACTTTCCTTATGGTAATTCAACAGATGGAGGTGACAGTAGCAGTGAAGAAGATAAAGAGGAATTACATGAAACTCCTGTGGAAGTGGAACTTGTGACTCAGGTTGACCAAGGGGATATTACTATTCAGAGTGGTGGTGATGAGCTAAATGAACTAATTCAGGAAGAAAGCTCTGAAGATGAAGGAGAATCTGAGGAGGTGGTAAAACATCAGGAACCTGTTGGTGAAATGAAGGATGAAGGGGAAGAGACATTACATTATCCTGATACTTCCGTTGACTTGTCCCACCTTCAATCCCAAAGGTAATTTAAAAACTGTAATTTTAAGTTTTATTTTGTAAGCTGGGAGTGATGAAGAGTTAATCCTTATACAAATAATACCAAGACTGACTTCAGTGCTTTTACCCTCCATTGTCCTACGAGCTTACTATCTTTTCACCATTTGATAGGGGGGTAGATCTCTTAAGAAATTCCCAGGACCCAGGGTAGAAAAACACAATATATATAAAAGTGGCCAAACTAGGTCAAAATAGAAACAAGTAAATGATTATAAATGCTAATAATAAAAGCAGTTACATTACAAAAAAAAAAAAAGTTGTCTTAGTCTTTAATGTCTTACTGATCACCAGGTAAACAATACCATAGCTATAAAAGCTTTATTATTGGAGTAGTTAGGAAAGGCTTAGGAGTCAGACCAGTATTGAATCTTAGAGTATGTCCTTGGGCAAGTGACTCTATGTCTAAGCTTCAGTTTTCTTCTTGGTGAAAAGAGAATGGTATCCCCCTTCATAGGGTTTTGAAGGTTACATGAATGTAAAGCATCTAGCAGTGCCTGGTACATAGTAAGTGTCCAATACATGTCAGCTATTTAAAAATATATTTTAAAGTGAGGAGATGAGCAATTTGATTATATTTTTTCTAATTTTACCAAATTTGAAAATTTGTAGGATTGCTGATAATTAACTAAGCATATGATATGGGAATGTTTTGGGACTTTGTAAATGAATGCCTTTTATAGGGTAGTGGACTTCTCTTTCTGTTTGTTTCCATAGGTCTCTCCAGAAATTGGCTTCAAAAGAGGAATCTTCTAATATGGTAAAGGTTTTTTTCAGTTTTATGAAGAACATCATGTCCTTCTCAATAAATAATTTTCTACTTTTTAATTTTAGCTTTTGAAAAATTAACAGTGGCGATGTTATTGTTTGTATTTGCTTGTTTTTTGTTTTAATTTTAATAGAGCGACAGTAAATTGCAGAGCCGGAGGCATTTGTCAGCCAAGGAAAGAAGGTAAATATATTTGTGTTATTTAACTGAAAAGCATCCATTTTTTTTTTAAATTAACAATTCAGTTATGACAGATCACTTGGCTGTTATAAAGATCTCCCTTACTAAAATTACCAAGACTTAGCATAAATTTTGTTTAGTTTTTCATATTCAGCTCTAACAGGTTTTTCTGTTTTAGGGCCCCAGTCTTCCACTGTAATCAGTGAGATAGGTCAAGTAACACAAGATAGACCTTTTATTACATAAATATGTACAATAATAATTGCAGTGTATTAGACAGGCTGATTCTAGGATAATATTGACAGAAATAAACAGGAATACAGGCATACCTCATTTTATTGTGCTTTGCAGATATTGTGTTTTTTACAAATTGAAGGTTTATGGCAACCCCACATGGAGCAAATCTGTTGGCACCATTTTTCCAACAGCATTTGTTCACTTCATGTCTCTGGGTCGTATTTTGGAATTCTTGCAATATTTCAAACTTTTTCATTATTATTATATTTGTTATGGTGATCTGTGATCAGTGATCTTTGATATTACTATTATAAAAAGATTACGACTCACTGAAGGCTCAGATGGTGGTAAGCATTTTTTAGCAATAAAGTGTTTTTAAATTAAGGTATATACATTGCTTTTTTTAAGACATATTGCTTTGCACACTTAATAGACTGCAGTAGAGTGTAGGCATAACTTTATATGCACTGGGAAACCAAAAAATTCATGACGCGCTTTACTGTGATATTCACTTTGTTGCAGTGGTCTGGAACAGAGTCTGCAATATCTCTGAGGCATTCCTGTACTGAAATTAGGAAATTTTTATGTAAGAAGAAGACTTGCGGTTTTTTCCTTGTCTTTTCTTTTTCTCTAATATAGTAGGGCTCAGAAGGCGAACAGAAAAAGATAGAGGCAGAATGAAAGGGACAACTGAGACAACTACTGTAGGGTGAAAAAGACTACAACTAGTAAAGCACTCCAGAAAGAGGCCCTAGATTGAAGTGGATAATAAACTCTTTTGTTTGAGAAAGATAATCATTAGAAACAATTACAGAAAACTCTCTGAATACATGGTATTATGCTAGATACTGAGTACACAAAGAGGTAAAATATAAAGTTCATGCCATCAAGAAGCTTTTGAGTCCTGGATTCAGGAAGTAGCCATAAATCTATAAATAGTGTTATCTGAAAGTGATACAGTAGTTCTGGAGTAAGAATTTACTTTGAGTTCAGTTGTTTTGGGAAATAACATCAGAAGTTTATACCTTGAAGATATAGTAGGATCTTAGGCAAATGAAGTTAAGAAGGTCAGAGACTCCAAGGAGAATTAGTATGATCAAAGGGGAGGAGGTGGTGGGTATTTGGATGTAATATTCGAAGTGCTTTGGGGAAATGATAGATAGATTGAGGTGAAAGGAACAGAATATTCATGTTTGTGAACTGGCAGATAAGATTGGCAAAGTGAGATTGGACCAAAAGTGGAGAACCTAGAATGACAAGCTAAGTGTTTTGGACTTATCCTGAAAGTGATGTGAGGAGGACTTTTGGAAGACTTTGAATGGGAGTGTGACATAGGTAAACAGTTATGGAAAAATAATCTAGAAGTTCATGTAGAACAGATTATGGGGGAAATATGGAGGAAGTCTGGGTGGCAAGTGATAAGGACCTGGACTTAGGGCAGTGGCATTGGGAATAGAAGAGATCGCACATGAAAAATATCACAGTAATAGAATTTTCCTTTCCTCTTTAATCTGCTTATTTTTTAAATCCATTTATTCTGCTAACCAATCCACAAATGTTTTATTGAATACCTAACGTCTGCCAAGGCCATGTTGATACGAAGACTACAAATCCCAGTGCCTGGCCATCAAAGTGTTGAGGGACTAAATGTGGCTACTGAATCAGGATAAGTCAAGGATGACAGTATTTTGAGCCTGGATGACAGAAAGAATGATAAATGCATGAGAGAAAAATTTTCAGCTTTTTCTTGTATAATGACTTGCACTTCTTGTATACTGCAGCCTGGTGATAACAAATTAAGCAGAAGCCTTGATCTCTTATATATTGCACATGTTCCCCTCCCCATGTAATTTTTTTAGGGTACTAAGAATATGAAATTCTTAGATGTTTCCATTTCATTTATATTTAGGGAAATGAAGAAAAAAAAGCTTCCAAGTGACTCAGGGGATTTAGAAATGATAGAAGGAAAGGACAAAGAAAAAGAAAATGTTCTACACATTGAAACTCATCAGAACACCAGCAAAAATGTCCCGGCTGTGCAGCCAATGAAACGAGGACAAAAGGTAATACAGCTTTGGGGTGAGCTGTTAAAGTTAGTACTACATGATTCACAAATGAAGTTCTGAGGTTTAAATGAAACAGAAGATGTAGACAAAAGAATAATCCTGTGTGACTTCTTTTGAAAATTAGTTGAAAAGATAGTGTTTAGGGAGCATAGAGATCACTGTTCTGTTCTTTTAAGATCATCTGTACAGAAGCTTTCATGTTATGTAGAAGAGTAATAGGAGATTGTGATTTATTTGCCAGAGACACTCAGCTAATAACTGGCAATGCTGGTCTCCATTGATAATTTAACTCAGTAATTTCTTTTTCAGTTATTAATGCAATTTTGGTTACAGTTCTTACATATTTTATAAAGGTAAGGAATGAAGGAAGAGGTAGTGGGTATAGACTGTACTTTAAAAAATGTTGTAGCAGTGTAAAGAGATTGTGAGCTGATGTATAGGTATATATTTAGGAAAATTAAATTCCTTTGAGATCTTAGTAAAGATCATGTTTTATCTTTCTTCCATCCATAGTAGTCAGAATTTCCTATGTTTTTTTCCAGTGGGCTTCATATAAGTGAAAGGATATACTATACATATGGAAGGGAAGAAATCAATTCATATTAATATGTAAATTCAACATGAAGTCATTCAAAAAAGAATTGAGATTTTAATTAACTTGATAAAGTAATTCTGAAGTTCATTTGAAAGAGTAAATACCAGAGAATAGATAGATATATCTATTAGATATATCTATCTATATCTAATAGATATATATAATAGCTAAGAAAATCTTTTTTTTTAAAATACAATTATTTATTTATTTATTTATTTTCGGCTCTGTTGGGTCTTCATTGCCGCACGCAGGCTTTCTCTAGCTGCAGCGAGTGGGGGCCACACTTCGTTGCGGTGCTCGTGCTTCTCATCGCGGTGGCTTGTCTTTGTTGCGGAGCACCGGCTCTAGGCATGTGGGCTTCAGTAGTTGTGGCTCACTGGCTCAGCTACTCCACGGCATGTGGGATCCTCCTGGACCAGGGCTCGAACCCAAATCCCCTGCATTGGCAGGCGGACTCCTAACCACTGCACCACCAGGGAAGTCCCAGAAAATCTTGAAAAAGAAGATCAAGGAACGAATTTCCCTACTAGGTAGTAAAACATTTACTGTTAGAATTATTAAAACAGTATGTGTTAACATAGGAACAGCCAGATAGAAAAGTGAGGCAGAATAAAATCTACACATAGAACCATAAATTGTGTATTTTAAAATTTAGTATTTGATAAAGTATTATTACAGATTGGGAGGGTATGAAACATTAAAAATTAGTGGCTAGTCATGTTTTTAAAAATATTGAAGTAAATATCAGGTGGAGAAAAGAACCATCAATAAAATTGAAAGACAAATGACAGATTGGGGGGTGGGGGAGCAGGGATCAGAGAAATGCTTATGTCAACAAGGGGAATTTTTTCACCCATCAAATTAATAGATAATGTGTGTTCAGTCATTCAATAAAAGTTTGAATATATACCATGGGAATTTCCAGCAAGAGTCCTAACAATTCAGGACTTCCCTGGTGGTCCAGTGGTTAAGAATCTGCCTTCCAATGCAGGGTATGTGGGTTTGATTCCTGGTTGGGGAACTACAATCCCACGTGCCACAGGGCAGCTAAGCCTGCGCACTGCAACTACTGAGCCTGCGTGCTCTACAGCCTGCTCGCCACAACTAGAGAGCCCGTGCACCGCAACTACTGAGCCCGTGCGCCACAATGAAAGACCTCGCATACCACAGTGAAGATCCTGCGTGCCACAACTAAGACCCAAAGCAGCCACATAAGTAAATAAATAAATGCTTTAAAAAAAAGAGTCCTTAACAATGCATTTGTCCTCTGACTCACTCAGCAATTCTTATTTTTAGAAATTTATCCTAAAAAAATCACATGTATGCACTAAGGATATTCATCAAGTTGATTTTTTTTTTTTTTTTTTTTTGGCCGCGCCGCACGGCTGGTGGGATCTTCGTTCCCCACCAGGGATCAAACCTGAGCCCTTGGCAGTGAAAGCGCACAGTCCTAACCATTGGACCACCAGGGAATTCTCCTAAGTTAATGTTTATAATTGCAAAAAATCTGAAAATCATAAATGCCTAATAATATAAAATAACAAAAAATAACATGGTGCATTTATACAATGAAATATTCTGCAGATAAGTTCCAAGGTGAATCCTGATGGAATTTTTACTAAAATACATTAAATTTTTAGATTATTTTGTGGAGAACTATCATCTTTACCATATTGAGTCTAACTGTTCATGAATGTGGACCATAAGTATATAATATTTTATATTCTTCAATAAAGATATATTTCCTTTTAGAGTCTTGTACATCCTATCTCTTCCTACTTATAATTGTCTTACTTTTTGTAAATGGTATATTTTTATTTTTTGGCTGCGTTGGGTCTTCCTTGCTGCGCACGGGCTTTCTCTAGTTGCAGCAAACGGGGTTTGCTCTTCATTGTGGTGCACGGGCTTCTCATTGTGGCGGCTTCTTTTGTTGCAGAGCATGGGCTTTAGGCACGCGGGCTTCAGTAGTTGTGGCGCATGGGCTTAGTTGCTCCACGGCACATGGTATCTTCCTGGACCAGGGCTCGAACCCATGTCCCCTGCATTGGCAGGCGGATTCTTAACCACTGTGCCACCAGGGAAGTCCAGTAAATGTTGTATTTTTAAAACTTCCACTTCATGGTTATTAGTTACTGGTATATGGAAAGACAATTTTCATGTGTAGATCTAGTATTAGGCAATCTCACTGAATATTTAATATTTCATCTACAGATGAGATTCAGGCAGTCACTGTCTACAGATAACGGCTTTTCTTCTCTTCTAATCCTAACATCTATTACTATTTTTCTCACCTTGTACTGGCTCAAACATCAGTAGAGTGTTACATAAAAGTAACAATAGTGTGCTTCTTTGTTATACATTAAAGGGACTATTTCTGAGATCTTTAACATTGTAGGATGTTTCTTGTGGGTTGTTGATAAATACCCTTTACAAAGGGCTACTTTTAATAATGATGAGTTAAATTTTATTGAATGGTTTTTCTGCATGTATTATTTTTCTCCCTTCATGAGTTAGTGTGGTAAATTACTTAAGAAAATCTCTTAAACTGGCCCCTAATACTGTCCTTGCCTGTTTTTGGTATCTAGGTGATACCAGCTTCATAAAGTAAGTTTGATACTTTTCCCTTTTTCTGCTCTCTAGTACTTTGTGTAAAATGGAGATTGTTCCTTGAAATTTTTTTAGCAATTGCTTATAAAGCCGGGCCTGATATTTAGGGATATATGGGTAGGTTTTTAAGTTCTAACTAATTTTTTTTAGTGATTATCATTCAGGTTTTCTGGTTTTTTCAAAGTTGGTTTTCCTAAGTTATATTTTCCAAGAAACTGTTCTTTTTATTGGGTTTTCCATTTCTTGGTTCAATTTATTGGTAATAGTGTTTATTTTATTCTTGGGGTTTTTTGTTTTTTGAGGTGTAATGTACACATAGTAAAATGCACAAATCTTGTTTTTAGCTCAGTTTTTATATGCACAAATATCTGTGAAACCACCACTCAGAATAAGACACTTGAATGTTTATATTACTCCAGAGGGCTCACCCTTGTCCCTTTCTATAAATAGTATCCCCACCAGAGAAGAACATTATTCTTTAATCACTGTAGATTATTTTGCCTGTTTTTGAACTTTATGTAAAAAAGCAATCATACTGTATATATTCTTTGGTCTGGCATCTTTCACTCAACCTTATGACTCATCCATGTTGTTGTGTGTAACAGTAGTTCGTTTGCATTGCTAAATAGCATTCCAATGATGGATCTGCCAAAATTTCTGTCTGCTGTATTGTTGATAATCGAAGACATGTATCTTTTAGGTTCGCAAGTGTGCATTTCTGTTGTGTATAGCTAGGAGTGGAAATGCTGGGTTATAGCGCACATATTGTGTTTGGCTTTAGTAGATATTACCAAACAGTTTTCCAGAGTACTTGTACCAATTTCACATCAAGCAATGTATCAGAGTTCCAGTTGCTTCACGTCATCACTAACATTTGGTATTGTTAGCGTGTTTTTTTTTTTTTTTTAAATGATTTTTTTTTAAAATTTATTTATTTCTATTTATGGCTGTGTTGGGTCTTCGTTTCTCTGCGAGGGCTTTCTCTAGTTGTGGCAAGCGGGGGCCACTCTTCATCGCGGTGCGCGGGCCTCTCACTATCGCGGCCTCTCTTGTTGCGGAGCACAGGCTCCAGACGCGCAGGCTCAGTAATTGTGGCTCACGGGCCCAGTTGCTCTGCAGCATGTGGGATCTTCCCAGACCAGGGCTCGAAGCCGTGTCCCCTGCATTGGCAGGCAGATTCTCAACCACTGCGCCACCAGGGAAGCCCTGTTAGCGTTTTTTAAGTCATTCAAGTGTGTGTATACTGAAACTTAATTTGGCTTTAAAAAGTTGGGTTGTCCAGCTTTCTCGTTGATTTTTAGGAGTTCTTTGAAATCCTGAATACAAGTCTTTTCTTGGTTATATGTATTATAACTACTTTTCATGTTTCAAGACTTGCATTTTCACTTCTGTAGTAGTGGGGTTTTTTTGATGTGGACTTTTTTTTTTTTGGCTTTATTGAATTTGTTACAATATTGCTTCTGTTTTATGTTTTGGTCTTTTGGCCCAGAGGCATGTGGGATCTCAGCTCTCTGCCAGGGATCGAACCCACACTCCCTGCATTGGAAGGCAAAGTCCCAACCACTGGATGGCCAGGGAGGTCCCTGTAGTAGTGTTTTTTGATGAGCAGCATTTGTTAATTTTAATGAAGTCTGATTTATCAGTCTTTTATAGTTAGTGGGTTTTTGTGTGTCTTGTTTAAAGCAATCTTTAAAATTTAAAAAATTTGTTATTTGGGCCCTAGCTAAGACTAGTCAAGATAAAAAGTCTTTGAAGGTGAAGCCTGTATGTTTGTAGTTTTAAAAACTGCTCAGGTGAGTTGGATGTGTACCCAGAGTAAAGAATCAGTAGTTTAACTGGTAAAATTCGAAGTATTGATAGCCTCTACAATAAATACCCAGCTAAGCTTTGCTGCCTTATTTCCTGTTCTTCCTCTATATGTGTATCCTGATGCCAACCAAGTGCGATGACTTGCTGTTACTACTCTGCTCTGTCTTTACCTTATAATCTTGCTGTTCATGTATTCCCAGGTACTATGCATCTTTTAGTTGTGCTTTATTTCTTCCCTACAATTCTTGCTCAAGGTGAAAAAAATGTCTCCTTTCTCTAAATTATCTTAAAAGTAAACTTGTTTGTATTTAGAATATTTTGCATTAATTTGTCCTTACTCTTCTGTGTATCTTCTTTTTCCGCCAGATGGTAAATTGTTTGAGGGTGAGGACTATGGTTTATCCATCTTTATAGACTTCATGTTGTTTGTTATAATGGTGCCTTACTCAATAAGCAACTCTGACAGAAATAAAGTAGCACCTTCTCTTTACAAAACATGTGTTGACATTTTTTTACTGCTGAATTTTTCCAACCAAAATTTTTTTATTTTGTAGAGTAAAATGAAAAAAATGAAGGAAAAGTACAAGGACCAAGATGAAGAAGAACGTGAGCTCATCATGAAATTGCTAGGGGTAAATAACATCTAAAAACATTTTCTTCTTTTGTTTTTCAAGGGCATCCAGACCACTGCCTATCATATGCTTTACATTCAATACTTTGTTAAAATACTGACAACATTAACTGTTTTTCCCTCTATGAATTGAAGTCTGCAGGTTCAAACAAAGAAGAAAAAGGGAAGAAGGGGAAGAAAGGTAAAATAAAGGATGAACCAGTGAAGAAACAGCCCCAGAAACCTAAAGGCGGACCAAGAGTCTCAGACAGCATAAAGAAAGAAACTCCATCCCTTGAAGTTACAACTCATGAGTTACAAGACTTGGCTGTAGATGATCCACATGATGACAAGGTAAGGCTACCACACATGTGGGCTTTTGCTTCTTAATTAGGGTGACCGACCATCCCAGGGTTCCCAGGACATGGGATTTACAGTGCTAAAACCAGGATGAGTGGTAACGCTATTCTTAATGGAAAGTCATCTTAGAAATACAACCTAAAAGACTAAAATTGCAGTATAGAAGCATAAAAATGGTAGTGTTGATAGCTCATAAAAAGTTTATCATAAGCCATTAGAAAATTTTATGGAGAGGCTAGATTCTGGTGGGAACTTAGTTAAAATAAAAGATAATTAGGATTATCTTGATGATGAGTGAGAAAGGAATTTGCACTTTTCTAGGTTTTTCTATAAGAATATATATATGTTATAGTATCCTACATGATGTTGAACCTAGCTACAGTGTGAGATGTTAACAATTTTTCCAGTTAATATAGTTGCCTAGTTGTTCTATCAACTGAATACAAAAGCCCAGCCTTACGTATATCTTTTAATTCTGATTAGCTATTTTTTTTTCTTATTTATTTAATTTATTTATTTTTGGCTGCGTTGGGTCTTTGCTGCTGCATGCGGGTCCCCTCCAGCTGCGGTGAGCAGGGGCCACTCTTTGCCGCAGTGCGCGGGCCCCTCACTGAGGTGGCCTCTCCTGTTGCAGAGCACGGGCTCTAGGTGCGCAGGCCTCAGTAGTTGTGGCATGCAGGGATCAGTAGTTGCGGCTCGCAGGCTCCAGAGCGCAGGCTCAGCAGTTGTGGCAGACGGGCCCAGCCGCTCCGCGGCATGCGGGATCTTCCCGGACCAGGGCTCGAACCCATGTCCCCTGCATTGGCAGGCGGATTCCCAACCACTGCGCCACCAGGGAAGCCCCCCGCCCCCCCTTACGTATATCTTTTTGCATGAATATATATATCTTATTGAAATTCTGAACAAAGGATTTATTGTTTTATCAATTTGTAAAAAAAATTGTTTCACTTTGTATTTTTATTTATGGCAGTTAAAGCTTTGGTTGTAATTGTGTGCTCTATTCAGTGCAGGTAGTGCTTACAGGGATCCTAAGTGATACTGTTTTCTTTTTTCCCTGAACAGTGTTGTTTAGTAATATTAAAACTCATTTTTGTCCTCAAATTTTTATACTATTCTGTAAACCCTAGATTCAGATATTCAGAGGTGTTAATTATGAATGTGCTTTCATCAATAATAGATTATCTTCAGACAGATTTTTTTTAATGTGAATAAGCAAATAAAATTAAGCTTATCGTAACATGTGAAAAATTCATCCTAAAACTGTTGAACAGAGACTAGCAAATAAAAGTTCTGTTCACCAGAATTCTCCATTTTCTTTCCCCCTGGCAAACCTGTCAAGCTTATTTGTCACTTTAAATTGTCCTAATAGCATTCACTACTTTAGCATATATTCTGTGGAAGTCTTTTTTTTGAAACTTTAGGGAAACAGTCTTTTTTTCTCTTTGAATGGCATTGCTTTCTGCTATATTAGATACACATATTAATTTACTCAGTCTTATTTATCACTTTTTCTTTCTCCTCATAGTTTTTAATGGTTTGGAATTTCAATTTAAGTTATAACTGACTTAAAATTTTATATATTTGGAACAGGAAGAGCAAGATCTGGAGCAACAGGGAAATGAGGTATGATTTTGTATTGGGGTTCCTACTACAACACTAACTGCAATCCAGTTCCCAGAATACCTGACACACAACTTCTAACTAATTAAAACTTAAATCACTAAGAAAAGACTACAAGCTCTAGAGTCACACATTCTGGGTTTGAATCCCAACTTTACTACATATAACTACAACCTTGGAAACATTCTATACGCCTCAGTTTTGTCATCTGAAAAATGGGGATAATAATTGCCCCTACTGAGAGAGTTGTTTTGAGAATTAAGATAATATACATAAAGTGTTTAGAAAAGTTCACTGCATATAGTAAGCACCAACTGTACCAAGTGTTTTGTCCTAAATCTAAATTTACTCCTGTTGTTAAATAAATATGGGTAATCTTGAATGCAGTCCACAAAATGGGAACTCTAAGAAGCCATAGAATTTCTCCTTAAGGACAGGCATGAGAGAAGACTGTTCTAGCCCAGGGTTTCCCAACTTTGGCACTATTAACATTTTGGAGGAGGTAATTCTTTGTTGTGGGGAGTTGTCCCATCCCTGGCATCTACCCACTAGCAGATGTCAGTCGTACTCTAGTTCCTCCCCCAACCTCGCTTCAGTTGTGACAACCAAAAATGTCTCCAACAAGTTTTTTCTCCCTTTCTCTTTTAAATGTTTCAATAGGTGCCATTTGAAAAATCGTCATTAAGCTCTGCTTTATTGCTCCGAAGGGTGTAAGACTGTTTATCAGAAAATGATAAAATATATTGATTCTGACAGTGTTTTATTAGAGTTTTCCTCTTTTAGGACTGGTATAAATTATTTTTATAATCGTTTTTATTTTCCCTTTTTAGGAAAATCTGTTTGACTCTTTGACGGGGCAGCCACATCCTGAAGATGTACTCCTGTTTGCCATTCCAATATGTGCCCCATACAACACCATGACAAACTATAAGTAAGTCATCATGAGTTTACTCAAACTGCTGCCCCAGCACTGACTCATGAATTGTTTTGTAATCTCTATTTAGTAACACATGCAATTCCTTTTTAAAGATACAAAGTGAAACTTACTCCTGGAATTCAGAAAAAGGGAAAAGGTATTTAAAATCTTTTTTTGAATTATGTTTAAACATTTCTTGACTGAACAGAAGTAGATTTTTCTATTTTCTATTTACAGCTGCAAAAACAGCCTTGAATAGTTTCATGCATTCCAAGGAAGCAACAGCAAGAGAAAAAGACTTATTCCGCAGTGTAAAGGTAAAGTATTCCTCTAGAAACCTCTGGAGATTGATGGTGCAATTAAAAATGTTAGCAGTTAGTTATTGCTTTGTTAGTAGATGGAACCTGCAGCTGTTATTTTGGTAGAAAATGCGGTCTTACTAGAAGCAATATAAAATAAGTAAAATCATATTGGGTGAAAATTTTAGAAATGCCATTCTTTTGACAGCAGAGGACATATAATTGTCATAAAAGAAAATATGATTGTGAAGATACTCAACAATTCTTTTTTTTAGGACACGGATTTATCAAGAAACATTCCTGGCAAAGTGAAAGTGTCTGCACCCAATCTTCTGAATGTAAAAAGAAAATAGCTGAAATGAAATCCTAAAATATTTGAGAAGAGTCAATTTTATATAGCCTTTTGGAAGTTCAGAGATGAAAACATCATGTAACAAGACTTCCGCATTTAAAAATGAACTAAACGTTGCCTTGTATTCGCCAAAAGGACTTCTTGTTGTTGTTTTTTTTCCAGTTTTATAGAGAGGAAACAGTGTCTATGATAGGATTTCCTAAAATACCTGTGGACAGCTAAATGCTAATTAATTGTATACATCTGTAGTTATCCTCCTACATTTTCTTGAAATTTGGGAGGTTAATATTAAGTATTCATTTCATGCTGTAAAGAAATGGAATAGTGAAGTGGCTCAACTGCTTAGACTATTGACTTGATAGTTTACTGTGTATAACGTATATTACAGGCCAATCACAAGTTTTTTTCCTGGTGGTGGTGGGGATTGGGGGTGGTTAAACATTTAGGATTAAGTCTTGAAAACCCTAAGCAGTGAAAGAGTAGACTTTCTTCTGCCTTTACCCATATTAGACCAGATTTTAAATACAAATCAATCATTTCCATGACTCAGCTTAAGAGATAACAACACCTAGAAGAAATTGGTGTTGATAATTTCCATGCATTTATACACCTTTACTTTTCATCTTAATTTCTTCCTTGTAATCTCATTCAGCTCTGTACCAATTTATTTTCCACTTCTAGTAATTATCAGTAGCATGTTACAGAGTATCTTAACCTATAATATCATAAGTGCACTTTTAGGCTTACCACTAAAGACTCCTGACCCAGCTTTCTTCTTCTGTCTGTCTCCTAACAGAATGGAGAATAAAGTCATACATTATTTCCATTCCTTATGAGCTACAAAACTGTTACTTTTAAAATAATTAATTAGATAACAACAGCTGCCTAGAGTCAACATGAGCACTTGCCCCGGCCCCTATGCCGAAGCATTAAGGTCAAAAAGTACTAAACAGCTGTTGGTCCTTCCAAGGTTTCTTTTACCTGCTTAACCTTATCGAGAATATTTTTCCTTTTGAAGTTACTGTTAAAAACAAAAACCTTTATGTAGCCTAGTGTTGTAAATACAACATAATAGACTACTGTGCCATTAAAAAAACATCTGAAATATTCATGTCTTTCTTTAAAAAATAACTTCACCATTTTGATAATGGTAAGGATAATTAGTATAATGTTTCTACAGGTATATATCCTGATGTTACCAAATAGGAAATATAATAACCATTTTTTGGGGTAAAAAGCCCAAGTATTAACTTACTTTTGTTTTAATAGAAGACAGTTACTGGTGTTAAATACATTTATTGTAAACTTTAGACACAAAAATAGGTTCTCTAGGCCATTCACATGCACACTGAAACTAAAAAGCTGCAAACTACAACAATGCACATAATTATATAAACAATGTCACTCTGATGTTTACAGAATTGCTGTCCATGCAAGTGATCAGAGGCACTGTCTATGAAGCCTTAAGATCCAGAAGTGTTGTTACTACCGAACCTCTGATTAACACTGTGAAGTAAGTGTTTTGGAAGGCAGTTCCACGAGCTGGCTAACATTTCTTTAAAGCAAATGACTGCTTCTAAGCTTAGCCTGAAAGTGGACAAAGAAAGAAAAAAATAATTTCACTTTACGGTTTAGAAGTACATTCACTTGAAGAACTACCAAAAAAGAAAAAGCACTTTAAAGATTTTCATAGGAACTGGATAGTTTTATCAGTGAAGGCTTGCTATTGCCCTTAAATTATCCATAAACCTGTTTTTTCAAGAGCACTAATTTAAAGTGTTTAAGAAACACAATTTAAAGTAAGTACCAAGTAAAAAGTTACTTACCTTACAAGAGATTTTGGTTGAACTGAAAATATAAGTATTTCATTACTGTGTGCCTGAAAAACAGACATGAAGAATATATTAAAAGTACTTCACAAGAAAGCTTCAGCAATATTATGAAGTGTCCTTTAATAAAGGGTAGTGTACTTACAGCCCTGTGATGGACGAGAAGGTTATTGGCACACCCACCAAACACAATGACTTCTCCTTCATCACTGGCACAAGCTGTATGCCATAATCTACATTTAAAACAAAAACCTGAGTTTGAAGTCACCCTGAACACCAAACTGATCATTTATACTACAGAATAGAGATGATGAAATAAAGACTAAAGATCTTTAGTGCAGCCCAAAACATAATGGTGAGATGCAGTTATCTCAAGGAAACGTAGCAAAAGCTAGAAAAATCAATGTCTGTTTTATCTGGATGTTACCATTTTATCTTTCTGGTCCATTCCTAATTTATGCAATGAGGAATCTGAACTGAACTGTTCTCTAGGTTTTTGTTAGCAATAAAAGTCTTACGGGGGATTAGTGGTATATGCCCTCTGCTTCTTTTCCTCTTTTCATAGGCAGGACCAGTTGGCCTCACACAAAACAACTGAGGGATGCTGACTTTGCCTGAGTGAACAAAGTATCTTCAGGCCTGATAACTCTATGGAAAGAATATTTGTGCCAAATGACGTCTTAGCAGCATGACTGTACTTAGGTCAGAGGTGTGGGGAAAAATGCAGGCTGACATTATCCAGATGTGCTTTGAACACCAACTTTGACTGCATCATTTCCTTTAGCAGTCTTTGTAACAATTCTTTTCGAGAGTAACAAGAAAAATAACTATCAGTGTTTTAATAGGCTCTTTTTGGATGATTTGACTTCTTGATCTTTGTTATACAGCACAACTGCAAATCTGATTTAAAGTTCTTGATTCTCCCCCCCAGCCCCTCCCCCCCACTGCCATAAACATTCTTTAGGGTTTTGAAATTCTCTCCTTTCCAGTTCCTTTTTGTTTTTTTAATGAAAAACCTAGAAACAGTTCAACTCACTTGACTAAAGAGCTTGAGTATAAATTTTAACAATGTCAGTAATTTTATGATGAAGCAAAAATCAAAATCCAGCCCTATTTTTCAAACACAGATGATAAAAAAGAAAGCACTGATACTAGGATAACATTGGTTTTCTCTTCTTCCAAAAGCTACGATGTTAAACCTTAGTGAATGCTAGGGTCCTTATAATAAGAATGATGAACTGAATGCAGCCAATCAAATTTCCTCAATCATTACCAGTCTTGTACATCTCTATGGACCTCATTCATTCAGCACAAGAATTAGCTTTTAAATAGTTCATACCTTGGTTTTTCAGTATAGGGATGATTAAACTGTATCCATTCGTTTTTACTGATGCAGTAAGTCCAAGCATCACCTGATTGAAGCAAAGAAAAAGAGCTATGAAGTATGTTATTCTGTTAACGTGACATTGATATTTAAAGAGCATAGCTTTAGTAAGAACAGTAATAAATCAGATTTTGAGTAGATACAGAAAGTATATTTCCTTTTTTTTCCTGCAATTAACCAAGTAAGCCCTTTGCATGTTACAGCCCTTTAGCAGGGCAAAGTGTTCCAGGTCATTTTTTTACTGGACCAATGGATGTGTCATATGAAAACAATTATAGGTATGTTATAGGATCAAAATTAATAGCAAACCTTCTAACCAACCCTATAGCCCTCTGATAAATTTAAAATACTGATTTTTTTCAGCTATTCATGTATTACTTATGAATGATATATAATAACTTTTTAATGTTTTTAAAGTACTTACTTAGTGGCTGTTTATCAGTGGTAAATCCTCCAAAGAGAAAGAGATGATCTGAAGAAACTGGCGTTAGTGAGTGCCAAGATCGGCCAACTGGGCATATGCCTTGTGGAATTCTGAAAATAATAGCTAAGTTACAATATCTACATTTAAAAGCCGCTACTGTATTTAATGCAGAGAAATACTAAAGAAGTTTTCTTTAAAAATTTATATGGAATTTTGAAAAGAGACTTTAAAAAGGCTTCTTGGTATTAACTACATGCTTTAGAATGGACTACTTTCTTTGAAGGAAGAGTCAACTTTAGATCTTTTCAGTAAACACTGAGCACATGCTATGTGCCAGGCATAGTTATGGGAACTGAAAATTTTAAAATTCCTTCTTTAAGGATTTAGTGATTATGTTTACTTAAATTCATAGTTACAGAAAATGTAAGCAAGTACATTATATACTAATAATAGAGTAAGGGAAAAATCCATTGAAATTTCTTGGAAAAACTTTCTAAATAATTATCTAAAATGATACCTACAATTCATTCCACTCCCATGTATCCAGATTAAGATAGTGAAGATCATTCATTCTAGCATCCTAGAAAAGGATAATTAATTAGTTATCATTTTGAGTAATTCAAAAGCAAATCATTGAAACTGTTTTATATACTCACTCGATATCTGCCTCCAAACACAAAGCCTTTGTTTCCAACAGTTGCACAGGCATGGGCAGCACGAGGTGAAGGTGCTTTACCCTAGTAAAGTCATAAAAGCAATTTAATAAATAAGTGAACATTTTGTAAATACCAGAAAGAGTCTACTCTGGATGTGGGATAAGAACGTGCAAGACACTTGAGCTTTTAAGCTGAAGTGCAAACTTACAGTAGACAGCAGTACTGAAGGCTGACTAGCAAACTGGGAGTTTCTGAGTTACATTACTGAAGGGGATAGTTAATACAATAGAATGCTTGCTTGCTTTACTTTTATCTTTTAAAACAAAAGCTAGCATATTATATGACATCTGTGTCAGAGGAAAAAGAAATCTAATATTTGAGTAACTTAAAATTCCAATCCAGCACTAGGTCATTTATTTAATTACAAACAATACCACTTTAACAGCTATTAGATAATAGATGCTGGGCTAGTCTATACATTCATTAAACTTTTTTGAGTTTTAGACTCCTTGGAGAATAACAAACTGTCAATTTTACACCACCTGCCAACTCTCCTTCTCGTCTAAGCAGCCTTGCTTTAATAATTCATTATTCTTCAGTAACTCACAGTAGTTATAGGCTGGCTCCAGACAAATGTTTCAGTGTCTAAAATATGTACATGATCATTCCATCCTCTTGGATGACTTGAATTCTACAGAAAATAAATAAGAATCTGAGTTATTTTACAAGTAATGCTTGTAAAATCATATAGCCTTTGTCTGGTTTATTAACAGAGCAAAATGAACAAAGCTAATAGCAAACAAAGTGTATTATTTCAACAGACTAAGTAGGCCATATGCAAATACGAAACTTCATTTACCCAAAAAGATGTTTCATCAAATTCAAAAGTTCCCAATACTTTATCTTCAGGTAAATATCCATACCCTCCAAAAAATATTAACCTGTTTGATAAAAAACCAAGACATTAAAAAGTCAAACATCCACAGGATACAAGAGATTTTTTTTTATTTTGTCTTACCCATGAGTTGAGAAGGCACACTTGAGTATATAATACTACTTATTCAAATAATAATGGCTAATATGGTTAACATTTATGTCTTAGGTGCTTTACCATCAATTCACTTAATCCTCATAGGCGCTCGAAGGCGTGTTCTACTGTTACAATGGTTATTGGTTAATGATACTTGGATGGCAAAGCACTTTCCACATAAAAACCCAAACCTATAGTGCTGCTAACTCACTTGTTTTTATATACCCAGACACCGAGTTTGTCCTTTGATGATGGAGGAATTCCTTGGCAGTCAATTCTTTCCCAGTGTAATACTCGGTCTGTAGACCTTGAATCCAGCATGTAGAACTGTCAGAAGCAATGATTTCAGTTAGATTTGGTTACATGAAAGAAATTCAACCTTGGCATTTAATTTTATTGCATTCATGCTAATAAGAAAGTCATCTAATTCAGTACTACTAAAAGTGTAACTGCAGACTGGCTGCTAGTCTGCAAAGTGTTACTGGTCTGAGTCTAGATAAGAAATTTCTGCCAGAATGTAAATTACCTAAGTCACTGTGTACCCTGTTTAGTTCAGCTTATTTTTTTCCCATACCACACTTTTTTGATGAAGGAATAGAACGCGTGTTGATTTACATTCTTGGCCTTCGATAGGCACTTTGAGTTGTACTGATCTAATTTACGGGTATCAGGATGGTATTACCAAAAAATCAGACTTAGTAATTCATCTTCAAATTCAATTTAACAAACATGTCTTAAGTGCCTACTTAACTCTAGGAGCTAAGGATAAATCTGAAAAGATTAAGTATTCGTCTGTCTTTCACATCCAGGTATTTAAATAAATCTTTTTTTTTTTTTTTTTTTTTTTTACTTAGACTCCTAAAGCTTCCTTTCCTCAACTCTAGTCAGTTAACTACTACCATTTCTCTGACCACTCCCCTAAAGCCACAGCTTCTCTTTTTCCCAAGCTTCCTCATGTTGTGTCAAACTTAGTTTTCTCCCCCTTGGCCCTGAAAAATACATGGCTCAACTACAGCCTACAGTAGCGCCTCACAAAACCTTTGAGGCACGGAACCCTTTCTTCAAACAAAATCTTTAGCAAAAGCCTAAATATAAAAATAAGGGCCTGAAGAAATGGCTCCTCTGTTTACAGCATACCCAACAGGAATCTGGGTTCATTGTGACAAGAGGCACAAAACTTGTGGCCTTCCTATGAGCAAATACCCAACACATGTCCCCCTGCACCTCCGCGCGGCTACTAGGCAGGACCAGTGGGACAGGGCTCAATATTGGAAGAAAAGCTACAGTATTTAGCGGGGAAGTTTGCCACCTAGAGCCTGTCAGGTCCACTCATGCATGGGCCATGAATGGTCTTACAGACATAAAGGCTTTGAACCTCTCTTTTCAAGGAAAAGGAAAAGAAAAATAGATTCCAATTATGCCATCTGGAAAAGGCAAAACTATGGAGACAATAAAAAGATTGATGGTTGCCAGAAGTTTGGGGGGAGAGGAGAGATGAATACACGGAGTACAGAAATTTTTATGAGCAGTGAAATACTTCATATGACATTATAATGATGGATATATCTCATTATATTTGTCCAGACCCACAGAACGTGCAACACTATTCACTTAAAGTGAACCCTAAGGTGAACTGTGAATGAATAAATAAATTAGATAAAAATAAAAGTGGAGCTACACTTGTTAAAGTGGAGGAGGAAGGGGCAGTCTGGAGCCTGCCCAACACCACATGCTTCTCTCACACATGTCCCAAGGCATCCCAAAGAAATCCCTAGAGTTCTAGAAGCACAGTTTGAAATTTGAAACCACTTCAGCCATGTGCTCATCTACAGCAAATCACTTGGCATGTCCATGAACAAGATATTTGCTTATACCTCTGCATCTTGGTATTTATATCTTGGCTACCCCTTCCAATTGTATGATTCTATTCAAGCATCACCTCTTCGGTGAAGACTTCATTTTTCTGTTCCTCTGTCCTACCAAACACAATGGTAAGGATTCTTTTTCAGTTTCAACAATTTTTACTGAGCCATTACTACGAGCTGACTCTGTGTTTCTCTTTATGATATGCTACTGAAATCGTTTACTTATATGTGTCCCTTCTAGAATGTGAGCTCCTAGAGGCGGGGACGGTGTCATTCATCTCTGTCTCCATGTCTAAGCAAGTGCTCAGCATTAAGGTGCTTACTAAGTTGCCAAATAAATGAATTTTTAAGAGTCTATATCACATGCACCTTTCTGACTGCATCTGTCTCTTACTGGCCGGAGAGAAAAACTGATACCTTTTTCCTATTTGGTAAAGATGCAGACTAAGTCTGAACAACAGTATCTTATGGTGCCATGTTATAGGAATGTTAGTATATAAAATCTGTCAGTGTTAATTTCTCCTTATGGCTTTTTGAGTTGTGGCCTGTTAAATTTTACCCTGCCCCCCCCCCTTAGCTGCATGTTTTCATTTAGTTTACTAATACTCATCTAATACTCCAGGGTTCTGAAAGAACAAGTAGCTGCAAAGAACACAAAGAAAAACAACCTAGGAAGTTACTGCACACACCTTACCAACCAAAGCTGATTTTACAGAAGGCCCAGGTAAATACCGGCTGGTAGACAAAAATACTAAAATGCACATTCATACCATAATCAAGTACATGTATTTTTTAACTGGAACAAGAATAAGTATGGGCTAACCTTAGAAATCTGAA
The DNA here is from genome assembly GCF_965194825.1 of Balaenoptera physalus. Lineage (NCBI taxonomy): Eukaryota > Metazoa > Chordata > Mammalia > Artiodactyla > Balaenopteridae > Balaenoptera > Balaenoptera physalus. The sequence continues at coordinate 50,603,462 of NC_138883.1, forward strand.
GTTGTCTGAAAAAGAACAAAGCTGCCTTAAACCATAGTCCTTAGAAACACTAACCTTATTCGTATTGCCTCTTGAATGGTGTCCTCCAAACAGGTACAGCACCCTGTCTACACACACAGCACAGCTTCCTGACATAGAAGGAGGAACGTCACCCTCAGTGTTAATTTTTTTCCTAAGGGGGAAAAAACTGAATGTAAATACATTTCCCAAAAAGGAAGAAATGCAAAAATCTATTCATTCCTCTAATTCTATTCCCACAATAAAAGAAAAAATAAGCGGGCTGAGTAGCTATGTCGAGGGTCTCTTCTAGCTCTAAAGTTACTTAAAAGAATGAACTCATCCCTTTCACCCATTCCACAGGCTGTGCCAGCAGGTACTACACGTGGCAGCATGGGAGGTTCTAAAAGCCTACGTGTCATTTTATTATTCTAGGAGCAAACCATCTTACATTTCTCAAACTAAATTGTTTGCTTTTCTACTTACTTGGCCATAAATGATGGTTTTTTGTTTTTGAGTGGGCCAAGAACCCAAAAGAAAAAAAACTTCAGTATCTCAGTCCTGACAGATTAATAGGTGTTTTTAATTCAGTCACCTTTTAGCCATTCAAACGAATCTGTTTCGGACTTTATGTAATACTCCCAACACTCAGGTAGTGCCTACTATAGGCCAGTCTCTCCTCTGAGTGCTCTTTACATGTTTTAACTCATTCTGAATCTAAAAGTGAATCTGAATCAAAAAGCTAGTAATTCTAAGATTCAGAATATTAATACGACACTCAAGGTCTTTTGCTCAGAATATCACTTCATCTATGCTAACTAAGCTTTAAGTGTTTTATTTGTTTTTGGCTGTGCCATGCAACACACAGGATTTTAATTCCCCAACCAGGGATCGAACCCGTGCCCCCTGCAGTGGAAGTGCAGAGTCCTAACCACTGGACCGTCAAGGAATTCCCAAGCTTTGTTTCGATAGGCTTAATTTGTAAAATTCCTTATGGGGCTGAATTGTTAAAAGAAAATATTAGAATTTCCATATTAAAGGAATACTATTATAAATGTCCAATTCTCTAGAAAAAGATCATCAAACAGCTAGATTAACACTGACTGGCTATGTGCAAAAATAATCCTGGTTTATTTTTAGTTGACCTTTTAAATCAAGTGGAACTACTATTCTCCTAGTTCTGAGATCTCTAATATGCTAAAGTATGTAATGCACAAAGTTTTCACAAAGCAAATCATGGGGAAAACTATAAGTCCCTAAACACGGCCAACCCAGTATTTTGAGAATCACATTAATTCTGCTAAGAACATACTCGAGTAATACTGGTATGAAACTGGCAAAAGGTCCTTTCAGAATATCCACAGTTTGTATGCAAATTTAAGTTAATTTTGTTTTTTAGGCAAAACGTACTATTTCAAAGGGATTTGCATAGAAATTTTAATATTAGAGCTCATTAAAATAGAATACTACCTTTATTTCTAGCAGATACAATCTGGAAATTCTTTTCTCATTCAAGATAGCACACAACAAAGACAACATCTTGAAAAAAAAAAATATATGGAACTTTTATTATATTTCCATTCCAGGATTTGAAGCCTCTACCTCTTTAATATTACTATAATACTTGACACAGCTCTGAATAGAAATTTCTTCAAGGTCATAAAAGCATCTAGTAATTACTGAACTACTAAAGAGATGCAAAAGCATCTAAGCTTAGCAGCTAAGCTAAACTAGCAGAACACTGTTTTCAGAATATATAGATAGCTTAGCATCTTTAATTAAAGTATTTTTATTCATTAGTGTGGGTTTTACAGAGTATGTTTTTGTTTGCAACCTTTTTTGGATTTTTTATTCCCCCTCATAATATCCACAGTTACCATCTTCCAGTCTCCATGTTGTAGATCCAGAGTTCTTCTCTAGGCAGATAAAAGTCATATAATCCTCTGACTTGATTACTCTAAGAAAAAACAAAGAAACAAAAAAAATTGCAAATATAAAAAATAATTTGTATTCTAAAGAGGCACTATTGTATATTTTATATATATTGTATACATATTGTATATCTTATTTGAGATACTGAGAGTTATGAAAAGTTAAATAGGTTATAACAGTTCTATCAAATGCACAATCCTCCCAGTACCATGCCACATACTCAAGGTAATGCTTAATATAGACAAATTGTTGATACAGCAGTTGTAATGGTGCAGGAAGTTAAGAGATCTTCAGGTAATCTCTAAGGCCACTTTATCCTGAATAGTCCATGCACCAAATCTCACTTGCATGACTTCATGGGAGATTACCTGTGCCATGGTCAGCACGCTAAAGAAAGGTCTGCCTTGAACGTACCTGATCCTTGGGGCTTCCCACATGGCGCAGTTGTTTTACGAGTCCGCCTGCCAATGCAGGGGACATGGGTTCGATCCCTGGTCCAGGAAGATCCCACATGCCGCGGAGCAGCTAAGCCCGTGCACCACAACTACTGAGCCTGCGCTCTAGAGCCCGCGAGCGACAACTAAAGCCCGCGTGCCTAAAGCCCGTGCTCCGCAACAAGAGAAGCCCGCGCACTGTAACAAAGAGTAGTGCCCGCTCGCCGCAACTAGAGAAAGCCCACGCGCAGCAACGAAGACCCAATGCAGCCAAAAATAAATAAATAAAATAGATAAATTAGAAAAAAAAAAAAAGTACCTGATCACTAACAGGTGATGTAGAGTATTCTAGCCATTCTCCCTTTCACCCATCCATTCTCCACCAAGAAGCAGAGAGGGCAGAACTGAAAATATTAAGTCCTTGTGCAAAATTTTGTTCCTTGTTCTGATCCAGTTCCCTTCAGGTAACAGACTGAGCTTACCATATGCCAGAACTAGCTAAGTGCTGTCCATGGAGTGCTTTATTTAATCCTCACAACCACCGTAACAAATAGCTGGCACAGGTTTTTCAGAGAGGAAGGTAATTTGCCCAAGGCTGCTTAGCAAGGAATGGTGGAACCAGAATTCCCGCCTCCTTTCCCTGCATTTCCAGCTTCAGCCACTGCCTGAGCTCTCCAGCCTTTGAACCACCCTGGCCGCTTTCTGAACAATGTCGATATACAGTAAACTGTTGCAGTTCACTGAAATGGGAGTCAGAGTCTTACAAGCTTGAGTATTACAGAGAATAGAACAGCTGGCCATGTAAACATTTCTCTTTCCACTCCACCACTTAGGAAAGGAAAGGCTGGAAGCAAGATAGCAGGCTGACCTGGAATACATCAGGCTCGTGGGAGGAGGAAAACTGACTTCTGTGTAGGAAGCTAAGGTTTATTGCCATCAAAACAATCTCCAAGGGCTGCCTGTTTGTGGTACTCTTAGGGTTCTAGCCAAAATGGGGAGGATGGCCTGTTTTGGAACCACCAACTTACTTCATTGATCATGCTTCTCCACCTGGCCTCAGCCCTAGGCATCCAGGCCCTCCACAAATCAGCTTCAGAAATCTTCCACCCTGACAACCCTCCTTCTGCCCACCTTCCTTCTTTGTGAAAAGTCCCATTCCCTCAACACTGCTGAGTTTTACAAATAGAATTACGAATAAAGTAGTTTAGGCTGAAGACTAACAGGTTTACTTTTCTCCAAGGGAATTACTTACGTTTTAATTAAGGTCACCACATACTGGCCACCTTCCTCCTACCAAATACTCTCCTCTGAACACATTCATTGGAGGCTGGGGAAAACATTCCAGATTAATTAGGATTGGCAAAAAGGAACCAAATGAAGTAATCAGGAAAGCTTTATCCCATCTATCTTTTGAGAGTCATCTCAAAGACGTCAACTATGATCCACTGTACCATAAGCTAAAATCTACTACCAGAATCAAGAAGTGCTTCCAAGTCATGGAAGGTACAGGTGTAGCGGACTAGATTTCAAGCAAATGGGGATGGGGGGAGATCATTTTTAAAACCAAAAGAGACTAAAAAGAATATTTTCGGTAGGAATAGATCAGAACCACCCCAGCAAATGAAAATAAGACGATTCTAGAATGTGGAGTGCTACTGGGAACCTCTAAAACAAAGGGCAGAACTAGTGAGAAGGTTTAAATAGGAGACACTTGGGTAGGATTTCCAGACAGAGGAAAAGAGAAGAAATGCAAGTAAATGCTCTAAACTGGTAACTAATCATATTGTTCACGAGTAGGGGTCAAAGAGCCGCACTCTGTAGTTAAAAGTTGTTCCTGGGCTTCCCTGGTGGCGCAGTGGTTGAGAATCTGCCTGCAAATGCAGGGGACACGGGTTCGAGCCCTGGTCTGGGAAGATCCCACATGCCGCGGAGCAACTGGGCCCGTGAGCCACAACTACTGAGCCTGTGCGTCTGGAGCCTGTGCTCCGCAACAAGAGAGGCCGCGACGGTGAGAGGCCCGCGCACCGCGATGAAGAGTGGCCCCCGCTCGCCGCAACTAGAGAAAGCCTTCGCACAGAAACGAAGACCCAACACAGCCAAAAATAAATAAATAAATTAAAAAAAAAAAAAAAAAAAAAAAGTTGTTCCTGTTGATTTTTTTGGTTACTTCTAGAGCTTTTCCATTAATTTTCTTAATAGGGATTTCTTGTGAAAAACATCCTTTCTCAGCTGAAACCAAAAGGAAAATAGCCCTAAAGCGTTCCAATAACACTGGGATGTAGCTGGGACACCTGAACAGGCGGGAAGGTTCAATAAGACGATTCCTGCGGCCTTTGGGAATTCCGAGGCATTTTCCTACACTGCCGTCTCCCCATAAGTGGGCCACGGTATCAGTGGGCCACCTGAGCCCGGCTCCACAGGGTAATGTGCTCCTAGGTAGACCTGATAAAGGATAAGAGTGATCTCACACACCGTTACCTTATACACCCCCAACCCTTTTAAATAAAACACGTTTCGCGGTCCTGCACCGCCCGCCGTGCCCTCCCCAGATAACGCTCGGATGTCAAACAGAGCGCGCTGGGCGGCCTCGAGCAGCGCGGGGCGGGGAGCGGGTTTGTAAGCAGAAGGCGGGCGTGACAACAGACCAGGAGGCTTGGGACGGTAGGGAGACCCGTGGGAAGATTCCCACACTCGCGGAGGACAAGGGACCAATGGGCGGAGTCGCGACGTTGGGGCGCGGGAGGCGATCGGGTCGGCCGCTCTGGTCCTCCCGCCGGCCCGCCGCCCCCGACCCAGTAACAGCCGAGCGACGCCCGCCGCGGCCCGGCCACCCACTGACCTTGTAGCCGCCCCAGACGAACATGTGGCGCCCGTCGCTGACGGCTACGTGGCCGCTGCGCTCAGCGGGGCAGGCGAGCTCCGCGGACTCGTAGCCCTCATAGGCCGGCCCCGGGAGCTCGTCCTCCCGCAGGTCCTCGTAGCCATCGGCCATCTTGAGGCTGCACTTCGGCTCACCGACAATCCCCGCACCCGCGACGGAGGAAAAGACAAAGGAAAAGGAAGGAGACGCACGGTGGCGCGAGGCGAGGCGGCGACGGCGAAAGGCACGGCTTTAGGGCCGCTCCCCGCCGCCCGCGCTCGCGTCCTCCCGGCCCGCCTCACCGAGGACGGCCTCTCGCCGGCTGGCGGGGGTCGCGGGCGGGGGGCGGCGAGGGCTCAGAGCCGGGAGCAAGACGGGCAGGGGTCCGCCTCGGGCCGGTACCTGCTTCCAGCCCTTCCGCCCCACCTCCAGCTCGCTTCTCGCCGCAGACTGCCTTTGTTTACGCCGAGGCAGGAACCGCCCGTTCCGCTGACGCCGCCCGCCCAGCTCCGGAAGCGCGGCCGACGCTCAGCTCCCCCAGCGCCGGGTCGTCCCGCCGCCTTCTCCCGGACGGCCCGGCTCCGGGGCGCCCCGCCCTCTTCTTCGCCCGCCGAAGTCTGGGCGCAGAAGCTGGAGGCACTTCCACGCACACTCCGCGCCTCCCTTCACTACAAGGATATGCTGAATTAGCCAGATTCTCGCAAAAAATGTTTCTTCCCAGAAGGCCTTGTTTGATTGAGGGATGTTCTCAAAGGGTTCACAGCCGGGAAAGGGGTAGCAAATTGCTTAACTAGTAAGTTTCTGGTCTCAGGGTCTCCAGAGTCAGTGCCCTGTCTTCCCGAGGACATGGGGTGGGGGTGGCTCCTCTCCTCTCCTCTCCCAGGTGGTCCCAGCCCTATTGCTGGGCGGCTTCCCGGCGGAGGTGCCGCTGGGTGCGCGTGGCATTTCTGGGATTGCGTGCCACCCCGACTGTGCCTGCAGAGAGGTTCACGACATCTCCTCTCGATAAGGTCTTTTGGTTCAGCTGAAATCTTAATTTACTGTTGCATTCTCCACCCAGTTTGGAAAACTGCTCAAAAAGTGTCTCAGAAACCTTCACCACCCAAGCCTTCAGGGAGGAAAATGAATCGTGTTCACACAGATACTGTCTCCGCTTACAATTAATATGATACTTTTCAGAAACCTTCACCACCCAAGCCTTCAGGGAGGAAAATGAATCCTTTTCACACAGATACTGTTTTCGCTTACATTTAATATGATACTTTTCAATTAGGTCAAGAGAAAATTAAGAATCATTCTAATCTAAATTTGATTCCTCACCTGTAAAACGGGGTTAGACTCGACTGCATCTTAAATGCTTAATCTAACGGTGCCTCTACACTTGGATGTATTTGGTGAGAGGAGTGTGCTTTATTATCCTCTCCCTCCCCCATCTTCACGGCGGACCATTATGTAAAATACTTCAAACAACAACATCAAAAGGCTCTTCTCACTAAAATTTTCGGAGTATGTAATTTCTTCCCTAGCCACTGCCCCTGTGTTTACAACTTATCAAAATTTGCGGGGTGGGTAAAAACAGTACTGAGAAATTTATAACAGTGAGTGCGTATATTAGAGAAGAAGAAAGATCTAAAATAAATCACCTAAGTTTACATCTTGGAAAACTAGAAAAAGAGGAACAAATTAAATCCAAAATAAGAGGAAGAAAAATAATGAAATGATGAAAAGAAAGAAACCAATGAAACTGAAAACAGGAAATCAATAGAGAAAAGCAATAAAACCAAAAGCTGGTCCTTTGAATAGATAATGAAGTCAATAAACCTCTAGCCAGGCTAACTAAGAAAAAAAGAAGACACAAATTACTAATATCAGAAATGAAACAGGGGACATCACTATAGATCCCATGGACATTAAAAAGATAATAAAGAAATATTATGAAGAACTCTATGCCTATATATTTGATAAACTAGATGAAATGGTCCGATTCCTTGAAAGACACAATCTGCCAAAACTCATATAAGAATAAATAGATAATCTGAATAGGCCTATATCTATTAAAGAAATTGAATCAATAACAGCCTTCCAAAACAGAAAGTAACAGGCCCAGATGGGTCCATGGATAAATTCTAACAAACATTTAAGGAAGAAATTATCTACAATCTCTTTGAGAAGACAGAAGCAGAGAGAATACTGCCTAACCCATTCTGAAACCAGTATTACCCTAATACCAAAACCAGACAAAGACATCACAAGAAAACAACAGACCAATATCTCTCATGAACATATATGCCAAAATCCTCAACAAAATATTAGCAAATCAAATCCAAAAAATTAAAAAAGAATTATATACCACAACCAAGTGGGACTTATCCCAGGTATACAAGGCTGATTCAACATGCAAAAATCAACCAGTGTGGGACTTCCCTGTGGCGCAGTGGTTGGGAATCTGCCTGCCACTGCAGGGGACACGGGTTGGAGCCCTGGTCCAGGAAGATCCCACGTGTCACAGAGCAGCTAAGCCCGTGCGCCACAACTGCTGAGCCTGTGCTCTAGAGCCTGCGAGCCACAACTACTGAGCCCACGTGCCCCAACTACTGAAGCTCGCATGCCTAGAGCCTGTGCTCCACAACAAGAGAAGCCACTGCAATGAGAAGCCCGTGCACCGCGGCAAGGAGTGGCCCCCACTCACTGCAACTAGAGAAAAGCCCACACGCAGGAGTGAAGACCCAACGCAGCCAAAAATAAATTAATTAATTAATTAATTTTTAAAAAAATCAACCAATGTAATCCACCGTATCAACAAGCTAAAGAAGAAAAATCACATGATTACATTAATAGATGAAGAAAAAGCATTTAACAATATCCAACACCTATTCATGATAACAGAAAAAAAAAAGCTCTCAGCAAACTAGGAATAGAGACGAACTTCCTTAACTTGATAAGGAACATCTACAAAAAAACCTACAATTAATATTATCCTTGGGCTTCCCTGGTGGTGCAGTGGTTAAGAATCTGCCTGCCAATGCAGGGGACACAGGTTCAAGCCCTGGTCCGGGAAGATCCCACATGCCATGAAGCAACTAAGCCCGTGCGCCACAACTACTGAGCCTGCGCTCTAGAGCCTGAGAGCCACAACTACTGAGCCCACGTGCCACAACTATTGAAGCCTGCACTCTGCAACAAGAGAAGCCACCACAACGAAAAGCCCACGTACTGCAACTAAGAGTAGCCCCCACTCGCTGCAACTAGAGAAAGCCCGCGCGCAGCAATGAAGACACAACACAGCCAAAAATAAATAAATTAAATAAATAAATTTTAAAATATATATTATCCTTAATGATGAGAAACTAGAGGCTTTCTTACTAAGATCAGGAACAAGGGAAGGATCCCCTCTCACCACAACTTTTCAACATCCTACTGGATGACCTAGCTAATGCAGTAAGACAAGAAGAGGAAACAAAAGGTTGGGAAGGAAGAAATAAAACCGCTTTTGTTCATGACAAATCATAGACACACAATTGTCTATATAGAAAATTGTAAAAAAGTTACTGTGGTACATTGAGACAATGGAATATTATTCAGTGCTGAAAAGAAATGAGCCATCTTTTCAAGCCATGAAAAGACATGGAGGAAACTTAAATGCATATCACTAATGAAATAAGCCAATCTGAAAAGGGCACATACTGTGTAATTCTAACTATATAACATTATGGAAAAGACAAAACTATGAAGACAATAAGATATCCATGGTTGCCAGGGTTTAGGGGGGAGGGAGGAATGAATGGGCAGAGCATGTAGGATTTTTAGGCAGTGCAACTAGTCTGTATGATACCATAAAGCAGCGGTCCCCAACCCCCGGGCCACAGACCAGTACCAGTCCGCACAGCAGGAGGTGAGTGGCTGGTGAGCGAGCCAAGCTTCATCTGCTGCTCCGCATCACTCACATTACCACCTGAACCATCCCACCCCACCCCCCCCATCTGTGGAAAAATTGTCTTCCACGAAACCAACTGGTCCCTGGTGCCAAAAAGGTTGGGGACTGCTGCTATAAAGGTAGATACATGTTACTACACATTTGTCTAAACCCATAAAATGTACACCACCAAGACTGAACTCTAATGTAAACTGTGGACCTCAGACGTGTCTTAGCTCAGGCAGCTATAACAAAATACCATAGACTGGATGGCTTAAACAACAGACATTTATTTCTCACAGTTCTAGAGGCTGGGAAGTCCAAGATCAAGGTGCTGACAGACTTGGTTCTTAATGAGAGCCCTCTTCCTGCCTTGCAGATGGGTGCCTTCTCATTGCATCTTCATGTGATAGAGACAGAGTAGGAGAGCTCTGGTCTCTTCTTCTTCTTATAAGTACACTAATCCCATCATGGGGTCCCCACCCTCATGACCTCATCTAAACCTAATTACCTCCCAAAGACACCACCTCCAAAAACCATCACATTGAGGATTAGGGTTTCAACATATGAATTTTGTGGGGATACAAACATTCAGTCCATTACTTGGGTGATTTTAAAAATGTTCTTGCTGCACCCACATGCTGCACCGTTTGAAAACTTCATCAAACTGGAAATTCATATAGAATCACATTAATACAATGAAAAAACAGGCACGAAAAAAAAGTGGGAATGGGGTACTATTTGTTTCTTAAAACTGTTTCTTTTCCTGTGAAGTGTTCTGAAATCAAAATTTTAATTTTTCAGACACTATGTACTACCCTGAAAATTATTCTATCTTAGTGAGTTTATTTTATTTCTCTCTCACACATACATACATATAAATAATGTATTGGTGAAAACATCACTTTGTTCCTGGGCTGACAGTATGAAGTTCTAAAGAATATTTTTAAGCTTCTATCAAAAGGCTAATAATTTTTTAAAAGGTGCTTATGCAAAGATACGATCTGTAAAAAATGTACACTAACTTTGATATGCCATTTACTATATCATTCTAAAAATGGTAATACCTCAAAAGAATCCTTCCTGACAACTGGAAGAATATCCTGATACACATAATAAAGATGGCCAGAAATTCTTTTTCCTTGAGAATCAGACTGGAAACCTATTTTGTGAACCACCTGAAAAAAAAAAAAAAAGTCAACCCTCTAGAGTCATCTTTCAAACAAAGAACCCGTAAGGGAGAGTTAAGAGAGAAAGTTATGAGGCTCATGTTGCCTTGGGTTCCTATACACTGCACAGGTCAACAACACAGAAGTTGATAGTAAACCATAAGTGCTAAGAAGTGAGGAATGAATACTGCTTGACTAGGGATCTTCAAAACTGGCTTTGCCAGCTCGCAGAATTTCTACATCTCCTAATAGCAGGGAAGCCCCGCTATAAGCCAAGTTTTGGAAATTGAAGATCAGATTAGAATTCCCTGCCACTCCTACTATGGGGCTACCTCAGGACATATAACTTTTTGAAGCAGTACAATATATTAAGTCAAATAAGAAGAGTACCAGTTTTGTGTGCCATAAATAATATATAGATTTTCATTCTCTTGAAGCCTAAACGAAGAGTGTGTGTTTTGAGGGGGTTAATCTAACTTTTAGTGTTTAGGTAAACCATTTAAAAACAGCAGTGCTTCTCTAACAGGCTAGAGAAGCCATTCACACAACCCAGAAGCCATTTTAAAAAGTGTTCATCCCACTCAGTGTCATCTATCACTGTCTAATATGTTTTGATATTTGTTCCTTATAGAATGCCGAATACTGAAGTTCATAGTAATAAAATAATTACTTCTAAGACCCATATTACCTATGAGATTCACTTTCTAAATCTGTTATTCAGCCTGAAAATAGTAAGAAAAAATGAAAACTTACACTGAAATATTGTTTGCACAATCAATTCTAATGACTGGTTCACACTAACAAAACTAGGAAAATAGTAATTCTATATAGTTTGTATAATAAATAAAATGTAAACACAAAATATTTCAATACATAAATAGAAGCTTTGCACGTCTAAAATACAGTACATATATATAAAATATATCTCTACAATGTAGTGAGATCTATAAACTACTGTAATTTTCATTATAAATTATACATGCACTTCAATACAGAAATATATTTACTCCAACATTTTAAATTTCAGAGTCAACGTGTATGGTGGTATGGTAGACAGTAATTTTATATACCAAATTCTTAGTAATTCCTTGTCATTAGTAATTCAATGAATGGGTACAACTGTGATATGTGAACAATTTCTTAACCATGGCAAAAGTACTATTTAAAGGACATAAAGATAAATATTCATGTTCCATTTCTTTACAGGCAGTTAATACTGAAAAGAAATGGGAAGATAACATATTTTGAATATCCTGGGTCTTGAGCACCAACTCTGTAGAATGGTGTGGGCCAAAAGGAGGGGTTTCTAGAAAGGCAAATTACTAGGTTATCATCCCATTTCATAATTCACTGAAAGTTACTTTAGAAGTATTCCCCTAAGGCAAAATGTATCTTCAGGTGTCTCTAAAGTTAATAACTATACTGCCTCTCAGTATTTCAAAGCCTGTATGACAAATAAATCTCCACTTTAGACACTTTCAAACATGGTCTTTATATACATATAAAATGGGACAAACTAACAACTTAGAGGTAACAGAAAAACAATTGAAGACATTTATTCCCCTACTCAAAGGTGAGGAAGAATACTTTACTAGATAAGTGCTAAAAGGGTAGGAGTTCAATATTTAATCCCATAGCAGTGCTTGCCTATTTTATCATTTTGGCCAGCTGTATTAGTTATTTAAGGAGAAGTTCTTTAAATAACTGAGTCATTTAATGGGAAGCTTTATGTAATTTTAAAGTGACTTGAGAAAAATCTATTCTTTCTGAAAGTTGATATGAGGTGTTTTTATATATCTATCTATCTTTAGGTTGGGGAATCTCTAAAGTCCTTGGGGTAATTTCTTATTCTCCTCAAATTTGTATAATCTTCCCAGTAAAGAAGACACAGTGAGTTAAAGTCTCTTACACTTATACTTACTTTCAGAAAGTAGATTTTTTTTTCTGCAGCTTATAAGGAAATTAATTTATGTTAATTTACAAATAAAATACAAATTAATCTGCCATTAACTTCTTCTTCCTATATATCTCATGCCATACAATCAGTTTAACATATAATTTTTGTTTCAGATTTTATCTTCTAAATAAAGCCTCCAATCTGGGGGGTAAATATACAGTCTGATTCAAATGTTTAAACATACTGAATACGTAGAGTATATCACAACTTAATTGCTACTGGTCCACTGATGCTTATTTTCTGTTTCTTCTTTTTGGGCTCTTTGTTCTTCTCGGTGATTAACTGCAGTCCAAAATGTTATTTTTTTGAGTACTTGTTGGAGAAGTTTAGGAGGTAATAAAGATATCTGACTTTCTAAAATTATAGCATTTTTACCAATGCAGTCAAGGCATGACCTGTAAACAAAACACAACAGAATTATTAGTTTTTGAACCTGAACTTATAGAATATTTATAGGTAAGTAATATAAAAAATAAAACTATAAAAATTTTACACGATTATGTACTCCCCTGGTATTGTTTGGAACATGACAGGATATATATTCTTTCCAGAGCACCACAGTAATTGTATATTTTTATAGCATGGGGACCATATCTGACCAAAATCCAGGTACAACTTACCATGCATAATGTTCTTTAAGTAAAAAAGATTCAGACTTAATTTTGAAGCAGGTTAGTCTGAAGCAGACCCCTTTTCACACATCCTTCCAGCCCAATAACAGTTTACTCCTCTCTGCGAGCTGCTTCTTCTTCCATCACCCCAAGATGCGGCACCTGGCGTCCATTTTATGCCCTGTGACCCGGCCCTCCCCGTACCCCCTCCAGAAACGACTGCACTGGTCTGACTGACAGCCGCCCTGAGTCCCAGCCTCAAAGGCAGCCACGTGCAGTCTGTCTTTGCTCCTCCTCTCGTTTCTATACTGGTTCATCTTCCCTATCACTGCTTATCTCCCCTTCCAAACCTCTCCTTTCTGCTTTTTGGAACGCCAGCTGTGTCTACAAACACCCCTGCTTTCCTGTGACTTTCTGTCTTTGCTTTAAGTGAAATCTAAGAAAATTGCTCTGTGTGCAGCCTTCTGGAGAAAAGAGGACAAATTTCCCCTCAGCTCTGTTTTCACAGTCAGGAGCCAATATTAGTCCGTATTCTCCTCGCTGCTCACTGCTGCTTCCAGGCTGCGATCATTTTGCCGTCGGGTGTCGCCATCTATTAACCTCCTGCTCATTCTCCCCCATCGCTGAGGATTTTGGCCCTGGACTCATCACAGTCTTGTCTCCTGACTGATTTTACCATCTGTGTGGAAAACCCTTTTCACTCTTATGACCTTACTCAGGACAGTTCCACCTCGGAAATCTTAAACTTCCACACCCTCCTCTTGGACCATACGCCTGTTATCTTTTTCACTCTTGCACCCCTTTACTCCTTTGACTCTTCCCGGTTCTCCAAATAATAAGACCCCTCCAGTGGTAACCTTCTTCCCTATCCAGCCTGTCCGCATGCACTTCATTCTCCTGCCAGCAGTTCTCACCTCCTTCTTCACTGTCCCTCTGTTACGCCATCCTGGCTAAACTCCAACCACGGATAAACTCAACCATCTCCTTTCTGCGCTTGCAACCTGGCTTCTTAGTGCTGCTGGAGAAAACCACATTTCTGCAGACGTGGCCCACTGCATATCGACTTTGTTCCATCCCCGCTGAGCCCTCCTGAGTGCTCGGCACTACGATGTTACACATCCCTCGGCAGCATTCCGCTCCCAGTCACCTCAGCAGCTACGTCACGTCTTCGTCACCCTTCTTAAGTTCATAACCTTACCTCTCTGCCTCCTTATCAGACGACCTCACCATCAGCCAAAACCTTCTCAGTGCCCTGCCCCCAACCAAGAAATTCATCTATTTTTATAGCTATACTTCCTTCTTTCGCCATTATTATTATCCCTTCCTCCAGTCAAGGGATAATTCTATTACCTGTTTGCTAAAATCGACCTCCTCGAGAGCATACTCCATTCATTTTCCCTTCATTTATTCTGTTTCCAACAACTGAGTCCCCGATGGCTTCTTCCCTGAGCACAGAAACAAATATGCTCACTCCTTCCCGGGTCGTGGCGCTCGTCCCCAGAAGTCATCCTGGCTTCCCCCTTTACCTTACCAACGTCTTAGTGTTGCCAAACTCCGCGGCACTTGTCAATCCAGATGTTCCGCGACCTCCTTACAGTAAGCAGATGCCCCATCTTCAGTTCTCTCCTGCCTCAGTTTTCGTGCTCCCGTTATCTCCTGCTTCACCTTTAACTCTGGTCACCCTCTTGTGCCTCCTTGTCCTCTACCTTCACTTCAAATGTTATGAGTTCTTAATGCTCAGCTGTTGGCTCCACCCTTACTCTCAAAACTCTTCCTGGGCAGAGCTAACCCGTACCCATTCACACCCCAGTGATTCTTAAATCTTTATGTCTAGCCTGGACCTTGCTCCATTTATTCAGTTAGTAACTATTTAATGGAAAGCTCCGTTGCAAGTCCCATAAGCACTTCAAGCTCAATATGCCCAAAACCAAGTTCATCATTTCTACCCCATCCCACCTGCAACCCCAATGCCTTCTCCATACTCTATCACTAATTCTTCCCTCTTCTTTCCCTTAGCGTCCATTCAACTACCAAGTCCATTCAGCCTGCTAAATATCTCTACCTCCCTCCCTTCTCCAGCCCCGCTGCCACTTTCTAAATCAGACCCTCACTTTGTTCCTGATCAATGCAACAGTCTCTACTAACTTTCCTAACACAGTCACTTATCCCTCCAATTTCTCATCTACGCTGTTGCCAAAAAAATTTTATAACTTATAATATGATCATCTTATTCCTCTGCTCCAAATTTTTCAATGCTTCCTGACCTCCTACAAGATAATGTAAACTCTTGTGCATGAGAGACACAGGTGTTAGATGACATACAGTTTCTGATTTCTTATCCAGCCTCATTTCTTACAATTCCTCACCTCATACTTATGTCCCAGGAATACTCAGGAATTCAGTTTCCAGAACACCATGCTTATATATATATATATATATATATATATATATATATATATATATATATATATATATATATGTAAGCATGTTAGTGCAAGATATATATATCTTGCACTAACACCTTTGCACTGCTTGTTCACAGCAAATTCTTGTCTCAGACTCTTCTTCCTCTGCAGACTTCCCTAACCTTTGCTATCTTAACCAAGGGCCTTCTTCTCCAGTATTCTTATGAACTTTGTATATGTTCCTCTTAAAGCAATTTTATTTTTCTATAATAGTTGTTTGAAAGCCTGCCTTCTATATTCTTAGCAATTTCAGGGAAAGGTCATGGCTTTTCATTTCATAGCACAGTGCCTTCCCATAGTAGGCACCCAAATATTATATTTATTGATCCCTGCATATCAAGAACTTATAATCTACTTAAGGAAAGTGGTTATGTTCACAACAAAAGTTAAGTAACAATACAAGGCAGGATAAATCATTCCACCAGTTATTTCTAAACTTTGCACAGTGGAATTACCTTCGGTACTTTCAAAATTCCCAAAGTACAGACCGTACCCCAGACCAATCAAATCACAATCTATGGGGCTGAAACACAGGCATCAATATTTCTTGAAGTTCCCCATGAGATTCTGATGTCCAGACAAGTTTGGGAACCACAGCAGTTACAGAAGGAGTGGCTAAGAAAGACTTCAGGAATGTCCAGTTTGAGCTATGGTTTTCAAGTGGTTAAAGCTGTGGAAAGTCTAGAAGTTAGAGTACACTCCTTGACACAGAGCATGTAAGCTCCTCTCTCTCTCTCTCTCTTCCCCTCCCTCCCTCTGTCCCATGCCTTCACCCCTGTTATCCCTGCTGCATAAAATACCCACACCTGTTCACTAGACAACTTCTTCTTCACTCGAAACCTTCCTCCTGACTCTCACAGGCAGAAATAGGGGCTTGCTCCACAATCCACCCACTAAACTTTGTATATATTCCTTTTAAATTAAAAGTATATCAGCTAATACACTGTAAGTCATACCACCGATTTAATAACAACTTTGGGGTTAAAAACAGAAAATCTACTAAACTAAATTCATATATATGTGTGTCTATTACGAGACACACTCTGATTTCAGAAAAGTTAAAATATGAAAAAAGTCAGGCCTAGAATCAAGGAAATACAGTATGTTTAACATTCCTACATGAACTAAATTCAGTTTTACAAACAAAACAAAAATGTGACTATACTGTATATTTTAATTTTTAAAAATCACATTGGTATATGGTTCATCATTACAAATTTTATTATACTCTTAGGAAGATGTAAACTTAAATTCAAGTAATAATCTACCTGAAAAATATTATAACGTTTCCCAAAAAGGAAGAAGAAATTATCATACATTAATAACATATATATTTTAAAGTAATGAATTTTCTTACCTGAGTAGTGAATAAGGCTGTGTTTGAAAGATCAATAAATCATTACAATGACCCTAATCAACATAAAAAAGGAGTTATCAAGACTTTCGATAAAAATAAAATACATTAATAATTGAATAATTTTATTTTATAAATGTAAAAGAAATTATGTAAAGCAGCAAATAAATCTCTAACTATTCACACACACATACACACACACACAAATATACACATACCTGCTAGCTACACAAACTTTAGATACGTGGTTACCATTTTTTCAGTGACCAAACTTCTACCTAACCACAGCCTATATAACTGCAAATTTTAAAATCAGAAACATGTTTTCCCTTTAAGACAGTGGTTTCAAAATGAGAATAGTAGTGGTTTTCAAGTTTTTTGGGTTTTAAGCAGGACTTTTTTCTTCCAAATGACTCATTTTAAAATCTCTTTATTCTGTCCCCCTTTTCCAGGTGACAGATTCCCTGGGAATTCCTAATTTGAAAATCACAGATCCAGAAGATTTTTTGAATAATGACTCTCTCATCTAAAAGTTAATGTGGAGAAGTCAGCAGAAAATTTTTCTAATACTTTCAAATAGGTCTTTAGAATTTCATAATTTATGATTATGATTTTAATCAGAATTCATATTTTAATGATAGACTTTGTATCCTAAATAAAGATTTCTAGTGCCAAGAAAAAGAAGACAAACCACAAAAGTTGCTTTTTAAGTAAAGTTGTGGTTTTAATTTTTTATTGAAGCACTGAATCCTCAGCCAAAGAAAGTTCTAAAACTTTCACTACACATAACATTTAAGTTAGAGGCCTCAGAACCTTAAAATAAACCAAATTCCCTGGAGAAAAGCCACCTTATCTCAGGGTTCACCACTCCATAGGAACAACTCTGGAGATAACTAGGCCTGAAGAGGTGAAAGGGCACTGGGGCCCTCTGGTGGGCTCTGTCTCATTGTAGCCCATCCCTGACGGCTCAGCGCCTGCCATTCCCAAGTGTCCTATGCAAACCAGAGCGAGCAATCCTGAGCTCCTGGCCCATCATGTACAGAATATAAGTGTGGCCATCTCTCTGAATTTCCCAAGGTGCAAGGAGTGGAAGAACAATACTTTCCAAATGCTACTCGTTTATTCCTTTCACTTTAGTTTTATCAGATTTTAAAATTAGAATGCTTTAAACTCAAATGTAAAACAGGGGTGAAGCAGTGGCAAAAGGCACATAAAATTAAAAAATACACTTTAAACATTCTAAAGTAGTTTCCTCTTGAGGGGAGAAGCTAGCATTAGTAATGTTCTAGTTATCAAGTTAGGTAGCAAATTTCACAAGTACTTATTATTATACTTAGTAGTTCACATATACTTTATATATAGTCTTTTTATGCACCAAATATTGTGTACAGATATTTTAATTCAATAAAATTATCAACGCTCGGGACTACGGGGAGGGTCAAAGAGAAATGAAGAGTCATCCTTTAGAAGCTCTTCTTAATAATTTGACTAATGAAGTTAATAGACCTATTTTGATTTGTAAACCCCAAATATCCTGAAATGCTTCACAAAAGCCACTCATTCTAAAGATTAATCGTACAACAGTGTAACATTTCATGCCCTTCCATATTTTTCAATGTGGGAATATCAACAATCTTTTTGAACAGCCATTTAGTTTGAATAACACAATTACTCAGAGGAAATATTTAGATATGAAATTTTCTTACTGTATCCAAGGAAAGTAAATCATCTTTGCTCCCACCAAATACCATTATTTCATTTTCTTTTCCCAAACAGGCTGTGTGCCATAACCTATGATTGAAAATTATAAACAGTGAAATACTATCAAGGAAGAAACTGTACATTACATATAAACCAATTTTAAATTGCACACTCTAAAATTTAATCTATTTCAAAAGGGGTATGATTGAACTTGAGCCTTTGTCATATCCTCAAAGGGGTTAGATTTTAAAGATTTCTCTAGAATTATTAGAGAATTAGATTCTAGGTTTCATTAAATCACATTGTTTCAATGAAAGAGAGGCCTCCCAATAACTCTTTCTTATTATATCCTCCGACCTTTTTCTAACCTCTTTATCTCATAGATATTATCATGAAATAAAACAATTTAAAAAAGAACTGATCAGCCTATTGCAGAAACAGTTTTCTTATTGCTATCTGCCATGGTGCTGTTCTCATCATTTTGACTTCCTTCCCTGTTCTCTGGTCCCCACCACCGGACAAATCCAATTGGTCATTCTCTTTACATTTATATTGTCACACTACTTATCACCCTGGGTACAGAATACCACACACGTTCCTTATTTCTCTGTCTCTAATCTCTTCCAGCTACCTATAGCTGATAAATAATATTTTTCAAATATTTATTGTTTTTAACCATGGACATTTCCTGATCAGGAAGCATCTCTGCCACTTTTCTCAGCCTAAAATTTATGATCAATAGCTATTTTTTTCCCATAAATTTTAATTCTTGCCTTTCCCCAAATGAACCCTCTATTTCAGCCAAGTCCATTTATTCCCTAAGAGAAAAGCTTGTACCACTTTCTAGGCTTTTGTTCGTTCACCCTGCTTCTTGGGCTTAAAATGAGAAGTCTTTCTCTCAGAGCCTTAAAAACAGGCTCAAAATCCCCAGAAAGTGTTCCAAATACCACCCAAATTGGCTCTGTTACCCTCTCTGTTCAGCACGTTTCAACATTTATGTGCTTATTTTATAATCTCCTAACTCACATTTGAAGACAAATTGCTCTATATACTACTTCAATTGTTTGATGTAATTTGTCTCCTAACTCCCTACGAAGACTATATATAAGGTCCTTAAGGTCAAAAACGGCCCCAGTGGTGTAAAGCCGACTGTGCCTATCAACTCCATGTTCAATATCACATTGGCCATGGTGCAAATTAGCAAATGCTACAAACTAGGGCTTTTTTTTTTTTTTGGTTTTGCTTTTCCTGGAGAGCGGTTGTTAACTGTTTACCAGCACACCACTGGAATTTGGGTAATCTAATTTTATATTCTTAAAAATGCTTAATAGGTTGTTCTGCATCCAGTAGGTGCTCAAAAACTTCTGATTAACAAAAGCAAACACAAAATACTAGCATAATTTACTCAGTGATTAAATAAACAAATTATTTCATAAAGAAGCAGAGCATCTAATGCTGTTTTGGAAATGGTCTGATAGCTCATATCCATCTCTAATTTCACATTATTTACCAAAAATAACATTATAGTTTTATAAAATTTAATGTTTCTGTGGGTCTGAAAAAAAAAGTACACATAAATTTCTCAATTTTAGAAAATAAATTAAAAGTTTTACAGAATCATTGCTTTGACTCTGAGAGTACTTGATTACTTTTTTTTTTTTTTGGCCGCACTGTGCAGCATGTGGGATCTTAGTTCCCCGAACCCGTGCCCCCTGCATTGGGAGTGTGGAGTCTTAACCACTGGACCGCCAGGGAAGTCCCACTTTTCTTAATAGACCAGATTGTTGAAGCATCGGATGCCCCAAACAATTACATATTATCACGTCTTTTATTACCACATAACTTATTTTTAGTACATTAATCCTTTTAATTTAATTTCCACAAATGCAAACAGTGGGCTTATGCACAATTTGTTAAAATAGTTTTCTCAAACAATCATGACATATTCAAGGACAAATGCACTTGGGACCCAGAATAGGACTGAGTCATTAGAAATTTTGTTTGTGAAATACTCTGCCCAATTCTCTAACTTGTATGTTAGAACATAAATTGACACAGATCTTCAGCAACCCCCAGCTTATGCTGTGGGGTTGGGGATGGGGATTGGAGGAGGGACTGAGGGAAGGAGATCGAGTATAACAAATTCCCTCATAGGAAGGAATAGCTTAATTTCCAGGACAGAAAGCCATGTGTAACCTTGGAAATACTCATGGATCCAACAATGCCTAAGGCTCTATATATCAACACCTTATGGGACATCTTTTACAGACACACAAAAAAGGGACCTTGCTGACAGCCACCTATATAGGCGATCAGATATGGCTACATAGACGGCTATTCACCCAAGCACAGTTTTATCTAAGATGACACCTGGAGAAGAGAGTGTTACATTGTAGGACGGTGGTTCTCAACCAGGGACGATTTTGCCCCCAGGGGGACATTTGACAATATCTGGAGATATTTTTGATTGCCACAATTCCAGGTGTGTGTTGGGGGAGGGCGGGGGGAGTGGACACAGTACTACTGGCATCTACTGGGTAAAGGCCAGAGATGCTTCTACACATGCACAGGATACCCCCAACAACAAAGAATAATTTGGTCCAAAATGTCAATAGTACCAAAGTTAAGAAACTTTCCATAGAATTACAAGAGGAGAATTGGGCAGCTTACATTTCAAATTATAACTTGGAAAAGTTTGCACAATATACATTTAGATGTTAAGTAAATTCTTACTTTCAAAAAAAATTAGTATATATACACATATATATGTTCTCCTTACACTAAACTGTATCCCACCTGTTCTCCTCCTCACCTCATACCTGAAGATAGATCTGCCTCTGTCTTATCTGCCTTAGGGAAACTCTGGCCTGGACTTCATCATCGAGGAACACTGGAAAGCCTTTCCTGCCTTGATTTTGGTGACATCTAGCTTGCAACCTGATGTTTTTTCTACAGACAGGTAGTTTATGTCCTCTCACAGCTGCTCTAAACTTATTACCTAAACATTCTAATAAAGCATATGATTTACATGACACATCAGCTGAATTCAAAGAAATCTCTTTACATAGCTCAGTTCTAACTAGTATATTATTGATAATAGTTCTATGCCTCTGATTACTCATTAAGGATTGAAATATAAAATAGGAGCAACTGAAAATTAAACATATTACTACCACTTTGGTCTATAATTAATTCATTCACACAATCAAACAACTGCAAGAGAACTAAGAGCTCATCTAGTCCAACTCCCTCATTTTGCAGATGAAGAAATTGATGCTCAGTTTCTTTAAGTGACTTTCCCAAAGCCAAAAAGCTAAGTGGTAGCTGAGCAAGGACTAGAACACTGGGCTCCTGAATTTAATATAAAACTCTTTAAATTAAACAATATATTTCAAAAGATCCAGAATTGCTAAAATAATACATTCCACTGAATATTTATACATGAAAATATAAGAATCACACATGTAGTTATGATAAACTCTAAATGTATTGTGCATATTAATATAGATATACACAATGATATATATATTTACATATAAATATTTTCAGGCCTTTTTCTCAAGTAAGTTACTTGTTATTAAATGTCTGAAATGCATATCATTAACTTATGCGTTACTATATCATTGACTTCACAATAATATAAATAATCTATAGTAAAAAAATTCTGAAATACATGGCATGAAAAATAATAAAATTACTGACCATAATGATTATAAGGTACTGAATTTGAATCTCTTATGAATATATCTTTATCATACTATTCAGTCAAATAAGAAAAAAATACAGTACGAATGTGATTTTCTTTGCAGTCTAATAATAGTATATTTTTCTACAGTTTTTTCTCTATAATATACCACAAACAACTGTTTTCTTTTTTAAGAAATTTACATTAATGAATACATCATACAGTTAATAAAGAAAAATAATAATCTGTCATCTACTTGATCAACATGAAAGCAATTTCCTCATTAAATTGCTCTAAACCTCTTCCAAACCTAAATAACTACTAAAGCCAACCCCATTCTTGTCTACTTATTAAAAATATTAACATTATATCATACTTTCAATTTCCTCGCCTTTTCACATTTATCAGGCAAGATTATACATTTACCTAAAAGAATAAAATTTTCAAATATACAAATATGGATAGAAACTGAATAGTTCCTTTCTACAATCAGATATAATTAGAATTACAGTTAAATTATTTGGGTAACATCATGCTTATTTGAAAGATATCCTTCCTGAGGGTGTCTGGTTTTAACGGCAAACACTATAAATTCAGTGCTACATTTTAATACTTTAAAATTCTTAACTATTTTACTTATTTGTCAACTTCTAGACTTACCTGGGTTTTGTTTTAGGTAAATGTGTAAGCTGTTTCCAACAATTTGTTAAGACATTATGAATCCAACCATCACCTGCAATATTATGACAGTTCAGAAATTAAGATTAGGTCTTTGGGATGAAATTTTAATTTTTTCCCCAAATTTATCATGCTACATTTATATGACTATTTTTTGTGCATGTGCATATTTTATCATAAAAATTCTCAAACATGTACGAAAGCCAAGTGAACATGACAATGAACCTTCACATAACCCAGATTCAACAACTATTAAGATTTTACCATATGTGCTCCATTTATCTGTTTGTTATTCTTGTTGCTGAATTCTTCTAAAACAAATCCTAGCTCTTATCATTTTCTCCATATTTCAGTGAGCATTACTAAAAAAAATTGGACATTTTTTACACAGCCACCATGTTATTATCACTTAACCACAATGCCACCGTCACAGTCAACAAAACTAAAAGTAATTTCTCGGTATCGTCTGATACCCATATGACCATTTCTTCAGCTGAATCTTTGAGGGAGGAAACTGACTAGACTAGGAGTTAGGACATTTAATTCTCCATAGTTCAATGATGAAAAAAAGCAAATAGGAATTTGAAACAGTAGAGCTCATGAAGATACGATATTAAACAACTCCTAGTGAAATGGATAGATTTTAGGTTTTTTTTCTTCCAGTTTTATTGAGATATAATTGACATACAATACTGTATATATTTAAGATGTATAGATGTTAGTTTTTAAATTAGATTCCAAATCCTTTTTAATTAAAAACCCCACAAATTATAGAGAAGTATAATAATCTACAGTAACTAACATCCCCTAGAGGAACTGCTGTTCCTCCAACCAGCATCTGGCATTTCTTGGCCAGAAGACTGCCAGATACACAGTTGATGCTCAATAAATTTTTGTTGAAAAACAAATAGTTGTTTTTAGATCCTATATAAAATTATATAAATGGTTTTAATGGTATATAAAGTTTCTTAAGAAAAATGTCTCTAGCCATAGAAAACTTCTGCATTAAATTACAAGACACTTGTCAAACTAAGTGGATATTCTTGGTCACTTGTCTTTCTTGGTGCCACAATTATACTAGTGAAAGAAAAACCGTCTTACAAAACTCACAGCCATTGGGATGAGCAGTAACAGGAGTTAAAAAACTCTAGCTAAGCACTTTCCTTTATAGTTCTGGAACAAAAAGAGAAGCAACTGGCCTTCCCACCTTGTATTTCTAGAGCTTCCTGGGAAAGGTTCCTCTTCTGATCCCCATTCTAGCCTATAGTATAAGCATCTGGATCAAAAATTAGGAGGACACAAAATCAGAAATACTATAGTTGAAAGGGTCTTTAATTCCTCTAGGTTCAACCACTCTTCCTTTCCCTACACTAGGAAACAGGAGAACTTAGACAGGCAAGGGTACGGAAGGAAAGGGGCCTTCTACTTCTAATTCATGATGCAACCACATAGTTGGCGATAAAGGTAAACCAGAAAATCAGAAAAGTAAAAATACCTTAAGTATCAAATACAATCAAGTAAAAAAAGAATAAAATGTTAACTGTAGGCTAAACTTTAATCAACTTACTTAACGGAATATTGTCTGCACTTAGTCCACCAAATAGGAAAAGCGTATCATCAGCTATTGGTGTTAAAGTATGCCATGACCGATGTTTGGGGTTTTCTCCATTAATTGGAATCCTGTGGTGAGGGAAAAAAATAGAAGAATCTAGGTACTGTGTTAGTCAAAATAAAAGTTTTTTGATCATCTCAGATCTCAAAAGAAAAAACTGCCCTCCCTAGTATAAAAAATTTAGATTCTACTAATCCTACCTACAAGAATATTTTAAAAACATTCTTAAATTCTTGATGAATTTACACAGTTTCTTTCCATTTAATGTCCATCCCACTTGGCCAGAACACAGACTGAAAGTTAAAAAGTCAATTCCCAGTTATTCACACTGCATACTGAACATCATTCCTATTGAAACCAAGCAGGACCTGGTGGGGCTCCTGGGCACAAAAGCCTTTCTGTGTCCCCTTCCCTGAGTTCCAAAGGGCAGGTTCAAACAGCTGCTAATCAGGGAAGGGAGAGGATGCAGACACAAGGGAGGAGCAGTCAAGAAACAACAGTGCAGCCTTGGGGCAGCGTCCTGGTTCTGCCTCAAGGGATACACATAATATCTTTGAGCTCTTCTGCTGAACTGAAACCCCCACCAAATGCAAGATGTTAACTACATGACGAAGCATTTTTCATTCCAGAGAAGGTCACAGTTTGCCCATCACCACCTGACGCCAGATTACCTCTGGATTGAAGGAATGTGGGCCCTGCACGTACCCGGATCCTTATCAGCAACCCCGCCCCTGGACTGTAAGACTCCTCACAGGCTCCCCCTGGTTGGGACACACAGTTCTGAGGGCATTAGCTTGCTGTGGCTCCCTTTGCCTAGCAAAGCAATAAAGCTATTCTTTTTTACTTCACCCAAAACTCTGTCTCTGAGATTTAATTTGGTGTCAGTGTTCAGAGGCTGGATTTGGCTTCACTGTTAGTTAATGAGTAAAACTTCCTCAGGTTTTTAACATAAATAGTTTCATGTCTGTCATTTTTTACTGTTGTTTCACATTTAATTTTGTATTTTCAGCTGACTTCCTTAAGGATATTATGGGATTTTGTTGTTGCTGCTGCTGTTTACTTTGGTCTATCGATTGTAGAATTTCCTGAAAATGCTACTCTAACTTCAAAATAAAAGTATGCAAGCCACTCCAGATCCAGGATAAACCTCTAAAGATTTCAAACAAATATTGTCATATTCTTAAAATAAAAACAGAAATAAAAACATAAGCACAGGGACTTCTCTGGCCGTCTAGTGGTTAAGACTCCGTGCTTCCACTGCAGTGGGCACGGGTTTGATCCCTGGTTGGGGAACTAAGATCCCACATGCCGTATGGTGCAGCCAAACAAAACAAAACAAAACCATAAGCACAAAACTTTAACTAATTTAGGAGGTGAGATCACACCATTCTCCAACATTCCGGAATGCTCCAGAATAACATGGGCCGTTGGTAGAAGACGTAATTTATTTTTTCCAAAATGGAAATATTTTTACTGTTTTTGTTAACTATAAAAAACATTTGGGTTACAAAACATTCAACAACCACAAAAATAATTTTTAAAAAGAACAGTTCTCCTATAATCCTGTCCTCCAGAAATAAGAAACATTAATAATTTGGTATATAACTTTCCTAACTTTAATGCACATATAAAGACATTAATTAAAAATATACAAATAGGATCATATACTCTGTTCAGTCAATTTTTTTCATTCAACTAGTATGTTGCAGAATATTTCCATGAAGCATAGTGTCCTTTGGTAATGGAAGCATGGCAGCTCATTGGGCAAATGCACCATGATTTAAACAACCCCCACTTACGGACATGAGGGCTGATGTCATGTTTTTGCTCTTATAAATAATGTTGCAATAAACAGCTTTGTTGTGTGTGCACACACATGTACATATATGCACACACATATAAACACTTGTCCAATTTTTGTCTTAGGAGGAATTCTGGATCAAAGTAGAAATTCCATTTTATATTTTAAACATATTACCAGACTACCTTCCAGAAAATTATACCCATTTAAACTCCCACTAATTGTGTTACAACCTAGCACAAACTGGTCATTTGTAATTATTTTTATCCGGTAAGTGAAAACTATTATTTTTATTTCAATTTCTTTAATAATTTATGAAGTTGGACATCTTTTAAAAATAATTTCTGCATATTTGTATTTCTTCTATGAGTTGCTCATTCATGTTCTTTGTTCACTTTTATTGGCTTGTTTGTCTTTTTCTTACTGATTTTCTGAGTTCTTATGAATCTTAGCCCTTTTGGTTAGAAATACTGTAAATATTACTTCTAGTTTGTTTTTTGTTTGCATTTTCCAATTTGCTTTTTAACTTTTTGTGGTATATATTTCTACACAGAAATATTTAATTCTTAAATGGTCTTATCAATCAGTCTTTTAATTTATGAATTTTGGGTTATATCATCTTTATAAAAGCTTTTTCCATGCCAAGGTTTTAAAGATAATCTGCTATATTTTCTTCTAGGACTTTTGAGGTTTTATTTTTAATAGTATTTATACTTTGGCATAATATATAGGTCTGATTCCAACTCATTACATGAACAGCTGAATTGATAGCTAAATATATTTATTCTATTGCTAAATATATATTATGAACCATAAAATCTGACTTTGACTCACTCGGTTATCTGTTGACCTGTGATGACCCCATTAAAACTTCATTTGTTCTACTGACCAGTCCTCAAGAATATGTAGTATAAAACCAGTACTTTTACATAATCAATTTTCAACTGCTAGTGTTCTCATGTTTTATATAGTCTAGTTAAAGAATGAACGCTATATTGGAATCTATATATTCCTTGCTTAGGCAAACAATCTGAAGGGGAAGAAAATATCAGTTCAGTTTTACAGATCCAAGTTTGGATTATACCATGCATGTGTGCACACGTCTGTGCAGGCAGACACACACACACACACACACACACAAATGCCTACAGATTAAAACACACTTAAATTTCGAACTTACCTTCCAGACCAGGTCCAGGTATCTAAGTTTAGATAGTGCAAATCATTCATCCTAGTTTGCTAAAACAAAAGTGTATGAAGTTGGTCAGTGTTTTACATATTTCATGGGCTAAAATTTTGGTTTTAAAATAAATTCAGATTAAAAATAGATTAACTCTATTTTACTTAACATCAGAAGTTTATATATTGGGAAACAACGCTAAGTATTAATAAAGTTAGCATAGAGCTACCAAATTAATGTATCAAGGGAGAAAGGAAAAAATGAGTTTAAACTAACAAGATTTAGATAATAAGAAATTAAACTTTTCTGATACATCACTGAAGTGAAGGATTCTCCCCCATTAAAATATGATTTATAATCATCTGTGATTACTCACGTATGGTCCGTTTGGGGAATAGAAGATTTTAAAAAGTTATTATTGAATGGCATTTTAATCTCTAGACTATTTGAATGTTCAGCTGTTCCACAAACTCAAAAGATCAATTTTTGTAAGAAGCATCAAACATTAAAGACCATTTTCATAAAAAACACTAACCAAAACACGTCCGCCAAAGATATAGCCCTTATTTCCGAGAACTGCACACGTATGCGCGGCTCGTGGCTGTGGTGGAACACCACCCTGCAAGCAGAGATCAGAACATGGAGCGCAAAGGTTTGAAACATCTATAATGAAGTCACATTCCTATGCTCAGTATGAGAAATACTTGACTGCTAAGTTACCATTACCTATGTAACTTAATTCAAAACCTTAATGCAAAAGTTCGTTCACAATAGTAATAATTAGACAAATACTACTCTTAAGGAATTACATTTATTCACCCTGATTTTTACTTTTTTTTACAATATTGACTGATTTATTATTATTATTATTTTTTTTTTTTTGGCTGTGTTGGGTCTTAGTTGCAGCATGCAGGATCTTTCATTGTGGCATGCGGGCTCCCTAGTTGAGGCATGCAGGCTCAGTAGTTGTGGTGCGAGGGCTTAGCTGCCCCACAGCAAAACAGGGATTGAACCCACCTCCCCTGCATTGGAAGGCAGATTCTTAACCACTGGACCACCAGGGAAGTCCCTGATCTTTACTTTTTAAAGCGTTTTTCTTAAATGCCTGACACTATTTGGCAAAATAAGATTTCACATAGGGACTTCCCCGGTGGCGCAGTGGTGGTTGGGAATCCGCCTGCCAGCTCAGGGACATGGGTTCAAGCCCTGGTCCGGGAAGATCCCACATGCCGTGGAGCAACTAAGCCCGTGAGCCACACTGTTGAGCCCGGGCGCCTAGAGCCCGTACTCCGCAACAAGAGAAGCCACCGCAATGAGAAGCCCGTGCACTGCAACGAAGAGTAGCCCCCACTCGCCCCAACTAGAGAAAACCCGCACACAGCAATGAAGACCCAACGCAGCCAAAATAAATAAATAAATAAATGTATAAAAAAAAGAAAAAAATTTTCACATAAATTTTAGCTTAAAATATAAAGATTAAAAAACTATATTTAAAAACATTTTCTTTCTCTCCCTTGCCCATCCCACGCCCTCCTTCCCTCCCTTTTCCTCTCTCTTCTCTCTCCCTCTCTCTCTCTCACTCATACACACACACAGAGACAAACACACACAGAGTTAATATTAATATGAGTGAGCAGTACACTGTGTGATGATCTCAGAGACTTAAAAAAAAATCAATCTGCCCCCCCAAAACTCTTGATGCTTCAAATTCCACAATAAGAACTTCACTCTTGGCTTAAGCCAGTGTTTCTTACTAAAACTCTTCACATTAACTGATAATACTTCTTTATACTTTACTTTGAATAAATATAGCAGATCTTTTCTTCAGAGAAGTTTGGGGTTGGTGGGAAAAGAGAGGGTATAATGGGTAGATTAATGAATAAGATTTGAAGGAAGAATTTTTTTTAATTAATTAATTTATTTATTTATTTTTGACTGTGTTGGATCTTCGTTTCTGTGTGAGGGCTTCCTCCAGTTGCAGCGAGCGGGGGCCACTCTTCATCGCGGCACGCGGGCCTGTCACTGTCGCGGCCTCTCCTGTTGCGCAGCACAGGCTCCAGACGCGCAGGGTCTGTAGTTGTGGCTCACGGGCCTAGCCGCTCCGCGGCATGTGGGATCCTCCCGGACCGGGGCACGAACCCGTGTAGCCCTGCATTGGCAGGCGGATTCCCAACCACTGCGCCACCAGGGAAGCCCCTGAAGGAAGAATTTTCTGCATAATTTCCATGTGTTCATG
Organism: Balaenoptera physalus; assembly: GCF_965194825.1. NCBI lineage: Eukaryota > Metazoa > Chordata > Mammalia > Artiodactyla > Balaenopteridae > Balaenoptera > Balaenoptera physalus. The sequence continues at coordinate 50,633,047 of NC_138883.1, forward strand.
GTGGGTACTTTCGTGTATGTATTTAATTCCAAGTTCTGAAAGAACCCAACATTTTCAGCTCATTGGCTACCGAATGTGGGCACAGGAAATTTAAGCACTACATCCAATATCATAACCTCCTAGACTTTTTTACTTGAATAATTATGAGGTCAACATGGTAAGAAATAATTCAGATATTACCTATATAACACTTAAATAAATGAGAGAACCATTTGTGCTGCAGTTCCCAACACTTCCAACAAAACAAAAGTTTTATTGTCCCATCCCGATCTGAAATTCTGGAAAAATTCTTCTACTATATACACATTCATTATGAAATAAATATTGACTTTCTTCTTTTTAATTTATGAAATACATTTAATATCCAACCAAAGCTTCTGAATAAACTGAGTTCATACCAGTCCAAACAGAAACAAAGTAATGGCATTTGCTTTAGCCTGTGTGGCTAACTGCATAAATAATGCACAGTGCTTATTAGGTCGTTTGAAATACTGAAAATAACCCAAAGACCACTATTATACTCTACTGTTCTCATAGGGTTAAAAGTCCCATGTAGGAAAACACTTTCAACTTTCCATTTAACAGATGACATTATATGGCTTATCTAAAAGTACATAGTTCTTTTCAACCAGTTTCTTCAACTTCAACAGCAATAACTCTTACACTCTACCATGTTACCTTTCCTTTTGCTGCAGACATTTAGGAACAATTAATTAATTTAAGAATGTCTCTAAAAAATAAAGGGAACATATTCTAGCTGCAACCACATCAGAAAAACCTTCAGCTATAGGGGCTTCCCTGGTGGTGCAGTGCTTAAGAATCCGCCTGCCAGTGCAGGGGACATGGGTTTGAGCCCTGGTCTGGGAAGATCCCACATGCCGTGGAGCAACTAAGCCCATGTGCCACAACTACTGAGCCCGTGCACCTAGACCCCGTGATCCACAACAAGAGAAGCCACCGCAATGAGAAGCCCGCGCACCGCAATGAAGAGTAGCCCCCGCTCGCCAAAACTAGAGAAAGTCCGTGCGCAGCAACGAAGACCCAATGCAACCAAAAATAAAAAATAAATTAAAAAAAACCTTCAGATATAATATAAACAATGTAAGAACTTATTTGAAGAAATAATCAGAGAAATCACAGTGAAAATACTGTTAAACACTAACTGAAAGAGTGTCAGTGCCTGTTAGGCTGCTGGTGCAGAAGGGGGGAAGGGGTATGGATTAAGGTAAGGAGAGAGAGAAGGAGTCACAACAGAAAGACCTGAAGTCCAAAGAACTAATTATAAGCTACCTCAGTTCACTTATTCCAAGGAGCACATTCTAAAAATATGCCTGCAGTAGCTCCAGACTCTTGCTTATTCTCTAAGGGAGCAGAGCGTTAAGAGGCCTGAAAGAGATCCAGGATGAGTTTCAGTAGATCCAGTCTCAATAATATTTCTCTCCACCTGCTTGCTGACATGAAATTATTTTAACAGAGATAAGATGCTTTTATTTCATTAATACACAAATCTTAACATTAAAATGCTGACTGATTGAGTTATTTGTAGTGAGGTGGATGGAGTTAGAGTCTGTCATACAGAGTGAAGTAAGTCAGAAAGAGAAAAACAAATACAGTATGCTAACACATATATATGGAATCTAAGGAAAAAAAAAAAGGTCATGAAGAACCTAGGGGTAAGACGGGAATAAAGACACAGACCTACTAGAGAATGGACTTGAGGATATGGGGAGGGGGAAGGGTAAGCTGTGACAAAGTGAGAGAGTGGCATGGACATATATACACTACCAAATGTAAAATAGATAGCTAGTGGGAAGCAGCTGCATAGCACAGGGAGATCAGCTCCGCGCTTTGTGACCACCTAGAGGGGTGGGATAGGGAAGGTGGGAGGGAGGGAGATGCAAGAGGGAAGAGATATGGGAACATATGTATATGTATAACTGATTCACTTTGTTATAAAGCAGAAAGTAACACACCATTGTAAAGCAATTATACTCCAATAAAGATGTTAAAAATAAATAAATAAATAAAATAAAATAAAATGCTGACTGCAGGAAAATTCAATCAACAAATATGATCGACTGATAGTTGATCAGTTCCAAAATTAGAAGAGAACAGAAGAGCACTGGAAACCTGAAAAGCACTGCTTAGAAAAAGAGGATGCTGAGAAGGGTCAAACCTTGTAACACTTGCTATTTTGCACAGAACCTCGCTCACTACCATCTACAGAAGCTGAACTGCAAGGAATTTTAGTCATACGTGCATGTTAGTGACAGAAATTTGGTTTTGCCTGTTCAGCATTCTATTCTGCACAGTTCCGGTGAGCTGACCAATCACAATACCTTGTTCCCCTAGGGACAGACCTGAGACTCAGACCTGGCCAGTCATCCCCTTGGCAGCAGGGACTGATATAGAGTAGGAACATGCCTAAGTAGAGCCAGAGTCCTTTTCTAGGACAAAGATATAGACATTGACAGAATACAGCACCAATAGAAAGATCTGGTGTAGCCAGGGGCCATATTCCCTTCTAAATGAGCTGGACAGTCTGCAGTAGACAGAATGAAGCTGGCACACAGAGAAGCAGGGAGAAGCCGACAGAGAGATGCAAATATTGTGATGGTGTTGGATAACTTGCTCCAGTTCCTAAGGTCCTGGTCCCTGTAGCTCTTCCATTGTGTGAGCCACTTCAAAATACGCTTCCCAGCTATGTGAGAATTCTTTAATGGCTTAAACTAATGTGAATTTGTGTTTGTTCACAAGCAGATGAAAGAGTATTAAGATTGCAAGGGTTTATGAAACATGGGCTTTTTAAAATCATGGACTTTGTTACGAAAGGACTCTTTAAAAGAGACTTCATTAAATCAGGGCATTACACTTGTGGGTAAAGAATGATGATGGCACCTCTTTAGATTTTTCTAGAAAACCTCAGTTAGCCTGGAGAAAAATATGTGATTAAAAAAAAGTACTAATAACAGTTCTCATAAGAGAACCCCTTTGTATATGATAACAAACTCAATTACTAAAATCCAATAACCCAGTAAAAGAAATAGATTTTAAAAGTATTAATGAGTACACAAACATAAAGGTAACTTTTTACAATACTTACTTTAATTTCTGGTTGAAGCCAACTCTGTGTCTTTGTGTCAAATATGTGAACATCGTTATGCCAACCCCAGAATATCTGCTCTTCCTAAAACAGAAATTTAAAAAATATTTTTGAAAGCTTTTATAATTTTTAGATTAGTATTATAGTTTCACTGCATATTCACTGGTGAAATAATAGGCACTTTTACAGAAATAGAGTTAAGTGTGACCATAGTCATAAAGCTAATGCATACACCAGGGTAACTACAGTCACAAAGCTAACGCATACACCAGTGTAACCACAGTCGTAAAGCTAATGCATACACCAGTGGCTCACAAAGTGTGGTCCCTAGGCCATAGCAGCATCACCTGGCAACTTTCCTTCTCGTAGTATTGCTTGCATGAGTCATGACTTTACTTGTTGACAATCTTCCACTTCTCTCAAAGGAATATCTCTTTTAAAATTGCAGAGAACAGAATGATATTTACATTTGGAAATCTCTTTTCCTAAAGTACAGGTTCAGAATTCCTAATCACTGCTGTTAGAAACTTTAGGGAACAATGGTTCCTTTTTCCAAAAAATTCCAATCAATTCTACTTAACCAAGCACCTTGTTCTTACGCATCAAACTTATGCTCACTCTCTTGTCTTCTAGGAAGACGAAACTATTGGCAAGGCAAAGATTTAGCAGTTAGACTGTATTTAGCATCTTCTGCATTGCTGAAATCCTCTACCACTACTCTAGCTTACCTCTGTACCAGTTTTATGTTATATGTCAGGAATATATCATTCATTTTTGTCAGGACTTGTCAAACAAGTCAAATAAACTAAATAATTTACTTAGTTTAGAATCTAAATGAAAAAATCTACCTGTGCACCATAAACTTTAGGACATGATCATTAGCCTAACTGTACTAGAGGAGAAAAAAATGAGAGATTTCACTGATGAGTAGACATAATTAATGGGAAGTTATATTACTAAAAATTATCAGTAATACTGTAAGTAGCAAAACTTTAAAGATATTTCATTTTAAAAACTCAAAAACCATGTAAACCATTTTTAACACTTAAAAACCATTCAGTTTTATTAATTAGCACATATTAATTTCACACATAGTCTAAATAAAGACTATGGAGAATTTTTAAATACCCATATACAAAGAGATATACATGAAATGTACATATACCTTTACATTAATAGTGTACAATAATAATACATGCTAGTAGAAGGTAAAACTGAAGAGTTACTGTGTATCTTGGTGGTGAGATCAATGGTTTTTAAAGTTATCTATTAAAAGATTTCATTTTTATAAGTCATGAGTTCTTTCATTAATAATAGTTTATTCTCTAACCAGTAAGAATAAATAGAAAAAGTAATATGACTACCAACTTACTCACTCTCATACAGAAGCCAGACTGAGCTATGAATAGTTCTGGTGGACGTACCTAAAAGGAGGTGTATGTCAGCAATAGCCACTGCGGTTACCTATGAACAAAGTATTTCCAAGTTGTGCTAAAGCCACTAGTTGTCTAACAGAAGCAGCTATAAGTGATTAATGGCATCAGAAAAGACATTACTCTGCCAGTAGCCATGAAGGCTGATATAATTAGGTGAGAGAACCTCCTGCAACTGAACCCAAATTCAAAAGAGAGAAAATACATTTTTTTTCATAATATCAATTACAGCAAATTAAAATGAGAAAAACTGGGCTCATTATTTCTGAAGACTGTAACGTGACACTAACTTAGAGGAAAATGTAAACAGGGATTACTCTCTTACCCAAGATGCATCATGAACATCAAAACAATCCTGGAGTTCATTGTGTCTCCTACACCCATAGCCACCAAAATATATTAATCTGAAAAACAAAACAAAGGACACACTTTAGGAGTTCTACTTTCAGTCTGTTCACAGAAAGTAGGAAGACATCATTTCTCTCACAACCTAAACAAGCCATATAAACTACAAAACCATAGTTTAAAAAAAAAATCAAAGAGCTATGGGAACAAAGAGACCTAAATGAACTAATTCCAGAAAGTGATGAGCTCCCAGTAGGAGAGAAGAGGCCCATGGCTGCTTTCATCCCTGATGTAACAGCAGGAGGAGAAAGAATCCAGCACAGATTGGGTTTGTAAAAGAAGTCACCCAAAATTTTAACAGTTACATGTAGGCTGGCATAGCAAATTAGAATCTTAAGAAACTCAGCCACAGAGGGAGCTTGAACCTACTCAACAACTTTTTCACATAGTCTTCAGGGAGGGCTCAGGGTCAGTTACCAAGAGCTGGAAGCAGAGAAGAGCTGAGCAACTCTCCTTGAGGCAATCTGAGCTATCAACTCTAAAGTTTGGGATCTGGGCAGGAGATCTGGCAGAAACACCTCAGAGGCATGCCAAGCCATTACAGCATACAGGGAGGGTGGCTGCCCTCAAAAGGCCAGCGGGGGGAGGTGCAATGCTGAAAGAGATCTCTCAAGGTGCAGAAAGTATAAAGTGGGATTGGAGAGCAAACAGAACTCCCTAGCAACACAGGTAGGCTATGAAACAAGGAGAGATCTCCCACAGTTCTGAGAAGTAGGTACTCAGCTGTGAAGCACTGTTCAAAATCTCTAGACAATCTCTAGTGCTCAAACATTGGGCTGTAGCAAAGGAAAGTCTTGGTCCTGCATCAGAACATTTGAAGCCAGTGGTTAAACTGAATCAAACTAAAGCTGCAACAAAGTCCAAACACAGATCAACTATAGATTAGACTGACTTAAATCCCACTCTAGCAACCTGAAAAAGGAAAAAAGGGCATGTCCTTTTCTGGAAAGAAATATTGTTTATTCCCATCTTTACTGTTCTTTTGTACAGAATGTCTGTCAAATGATGAAGAAATTACAAGGTATAAGAAAAGGCGGGCTTCCCTGGCGGCGCAGTGGTTGAGAATCTGCCTGCCAATGCAGGGGACACGGGTTCGAGCCCTGGTCTGGGAAGATCCCATATGCCGTGGAGCAACTAGGCCCGTGAGCCACAATTACTGAGCCTGCGCGTCTGGAGCCTGTGCTCCGCAACAAGAGAGGCTGCAATAATGAGAGGCCCGCGCACCGTGATGAAGAGCGGCCCCCACTCGCTGCAACTAGAGAAAGCCCTTGCACAGAAACGAAGACCCAACACAGCCATAAATAATAAATAAAATAAATTAAAAAAAAAAAAAAAAAAAAGAAAAGGCAAAAAAAGTGACCCATGATCAAGAGAGGAAAGAGTCAATATAAGCTGACTCCAAGGTGGCCCAGATATTAGAATTATTAGACATGGCCTTTAAAATAACTATGGTAGAAATAGTAACAGACTAGTTTGTAAAAGGTGGACAATGTGCAGGAAGAACTAGGTAATTTTGGCACAGACATGGAACCATGAAAAAGAATGAAATGAAAATGCAAAAAATTGGAAAATAAGATGTCAGAAATAAAGAAATTCATTAGATAGTCATAACAGGAAACTGGACATAGCAATGGAAAAGATGAACTTGAAGATAAGTCAATTGGTCAAAAAAAGTATCCAAATTAAAACAAAGAGAATAAAAGAGTGGGGGGCAGGGAAGAGAGCCCAAGCTCTGTATAACAATATCATATGATCTAATGTGCATATAATAGGAGTCCCAGAAGGAGAAGAGACAAATAAATGGGTAGAAGAAATATTTGTTAATTAATAAGAACTTCCTAAAACTGATGAAAGATATACATCCACCAGCCCCAGAAGCTCAGCACACTCCAAGCTGGATAAATACAAATGAGTGAATTTCTCACCAGAAGAATGAAGGCCAAAAGGCAATGTAATAAAGTCATTAAAGTGCTGAAAGAAAGAAAAAAATCTGTCAACCCCATGAGTGAAAAATATCACAAGGAAAGTTAGAAATTACCTTGAAATGACTGAAAATGCAAACAGAATAAAACAAAACTTATGGAATACTGTGAAGGTGGTGCTCAGAGGGAATCTTATAGCTATAAATGCCCACAAATTTAAAAAGAAAGATCTCATATCAATAATATAACTGTACACATCAAGGAACTAGAAAGAGAAGCAAACTAAACCCATAGATAACAGAAGGAAATAATAAAAATTAAAGGGGAAATAAGCAAAATGGTGAATAGAAAAACAATAGAGAGAAACAACAAAACCAAAAGTTCGGTCTTTGAAAATATCAACAAAATTGACAAATCTTTAGCTAGGTTGACTAAAAAAAAAGTAGAGAAAATTCAAATTACTAAAATTAGGAGTGACAGAGGGGACATTGCTGTTAACATGACAGAAATAAAAAGTATCATAAGAGAATACCAAAAAACTGTATACCAACAGACTGTATAAACTAGATGAAATACAAAAAATCCTGCATGTTTTCACTTATGTGTAGAATGTAAAAATCAAAACAAAGAACAAATATGAAAAAACAGATACAGAGAACAAACTAGTGGTTGCTAGAGGGGAAGGGTGGGGGATGGGTGAAATAGTGAAGGGATGAAGAGGTACAAACCACCAGTTATAAAATTTAAAAACTAAATAATAAAAGATAAACTTGGATTCATATCTCATACCATTCACAGGTTTTTACTGGTTCTTTTTTTTTTGGCTGTGCACACAGCTTGCAGGATCTTAGTTCCCTGACCAGGGATCAAACCCGTGCCCTCAGCAGTGAAAGTGTGGAGTCCTTACCACTGGACTATCAGGGAAGCCCTCCCAGGTTTCTAAAAATAACAAAAGTACTAGAGGAAAATACGTGAGAATTAGTTTATAATCTTGGAGTGGAAAAAACCTTTGCAATTGACTCAAAGTCAAGAAGCCAGAAAAGAAATTATTGATAAATTTACCTAAATAACAGCTTTAAGAAGCTGTTTAATACACGCAAAACACACTTTATGCAAAGTCAAAAGACAAATGACAACCTGGAAAAAATATTTTCATATATCACAGTCAAACACTAATCTCTTTATACATAAATAACTCCTAGAAATCAAGAGTATCAAATAAATAAAAAATAATTAACAAAGGATCAATCAAATAAAAAATAATTAGCAAAGGATTTATTTTTCAGTTCAGAGAAAAAGAAATAAAAATTGCCCTTAAATATATGAAAATTAAAATAAGATTGAGGCATCACATCTCACCTAACAATTTGGCCAAAAACATCTAAGTTTGCCTGCAAATTCTTGGCAAGGCTGGGGACAAAGAGGCACTCCATTATTGACAACACAAAACAGCACAACTTTATTGGAGGAAAAGTTGGCAAAATCCAATGTTATGGATTGAATTGTGTCCCCCACAAAATTCATATATAGAAGTCCTAAGCCCCTGTATTTAGAATGTGACATTACTGGCTACTCAAAGCAGAGTACTAACGGTTATCAATTTGTAGGGCCAGAGAAAGCAACAACAGCATAATCATAGTTGGTTTCTCTTTAAATCTGATTAATCCACAATTCAAAGGTTTAAGATTTTCCTTTCCAAATTCTCATATTCTAGAGAGTATTTTGATCCATGTACCTTTTCATGACCAAGATAATCTTATTCCTTACCCTCTGGAATTCTGATATGCTTTTTGAGAATTATAAAATATTCTGTCAAATTTTAATGTCTGCCTTTTGTATTCAAAATATAAATGTGTATTATTTAAACTGATTGTTCTTTAAAACTTAACACCCTCCATCTTAATTATTATAAGTGCCCCCTGCAGTTTAAAAAGAGATTTTTTTAAAATAAACTGAATATTGAATAAAGCAGAGTAGGAATTACTGCAATTAAGAAGGCAAAACAATTATATTTTCTAGAAATAAAAACATAAGAATAATAAAAAAAGAATGTGACCTTATTTAGAGACAGGGTCCTTATAGAGGCAATCAAGTTAAAATGAAGTCTTGAGGGTAGGTCCTAATCCAATATGACTGGTATTCTTACAAAAAGGGAAAATTTGGAGACAGACAAGCACACAGAGAGAATGTTATGTGACTATGAAGGCAGAGATCAGAGTGTTGCTTCAACACACCAAAGGTTGCCAACAAATCACCAGAAGCTGGGGACAGGCATAAAACAGATTCTTTCTCAAAACCCAAAGAACGAACCAACCCTGCTGACACCTTGATCTCAGACTTCTAGCCTCCAGAACTATGAGACAATACATTTCTGTTGTTTATTCAGTTTATAGAACTCTGTTACAGCAACCTTAGCAAAATAAACATTTATCACAATTATAAATGTATTATCCTTTGACCAGAAATCAAATTCTGGAATTTTATCCAACAAATAGATCTGCAATCATATGTATATATACACAAAGATATTCATTTAATCTAAGTGTTGTGTCATCTATATGGGAAAGTTTAAATAAACTTGGTATATCCACACAGGAGAATACTATGCAACTGTAAAAACAAAAACAAAATCAAGCTTTCTAACTAGAGATACAGAAAGATTAAAGTTCCCCATGGTATACTGTTGACTAAAAGAAGTCCAGTGGTTGAGACACCGCACTTCCAATGCAGGGGGTGCGGGTTCGATCCCTGGTCAGGGAACTACAATTCCCATATGCCGTGTGGCATGGCCCCCTCAAAAAAAAAAAAAGGAAGCAGCAGGGTGCAGAATAGTGTACGGAGTACACCGATATTTGTGTAAGGAGGAGGAAGAGAAGAGCACGTACCTATGTATTTGCTTCTATCTGCACAAAGTCACAGGGATGGCAGTTGTTCCCAAACTTGCCTGCACTTGGAATCACCTGAGGAGCTTAAAAAAATCATACCCCCAGTGATTGTAATTTGATTAGTTCTGGGGTATCACCTGGGCTTCAGAGCTTTTAAAAGATCCCCAGATTATTTCTCTGGCAGACAAGTTTGAGAACCACTGCTATAAAAATACAAAAGATATTAATAAAAGTAGCCATTTGTGCATGTGGAGGGTGGGAACAGGATGGATGGGGACAGGAGTGGGAGCCAGACTTTTCATCGTATCCTTTTTAATATGGTTTTGATTTTTGAACCATGTAACTGTATTAACGATTCAGAAAATTAATAAAGTAACGAATTTTTAAAAACCAAATAGCTGCTTCCACCATGTTTATTCTTATGACCTGGCTCTTATCCAGGTTCAAAACTGCCTTTAACATCACTGTCAAAACAAGTTTGTAACTATCTTGAAAAAAATTTCAGACTTTCAAGTTTTCTCTATTTTGGTCACAAGCTGTAATCCTTACTTGAGTGCAGTTAATGAGATGGTTTTGCTGCATTACCTGTCTTTATATACCCAGCAGGAAAGTTTATCACGTGGTGTGGGTGGTTGACCTTCAAAGTTGGTGAGTTTTTCCCAAACATAGGTTCCATCTCTTGTTCGCAAATTAACAAAATAAAGCTTTTAAAAGAGGAGAACACCATTAGCAGACAGGACATTGGAAAATTAAACATATGTCACAGGGATACGTGATCCAAAATTAATAATATTACTTTTTCATTTTTAAAAGGTAAAAATTTTAATTGTAGAGTTAATGAAAATGGAACTATGTTTTAGAAGCAAAAATGATATATGAAAAATACTGAAATGGATCTTTTCCCATCATGCTCTTGTCCTATGAATATCAACTAAGTACGTAGTTAATTCTGAAGCAGAAAGACATGGCAGAAGAGAGCATGATGCTGCATTTTCACCCTATCTTTCAAACCTTATCATCATAAGCTCAAGCTTTTCTACATATGTCTTCTTTGTAAAATACATTCGTAAACTTGTGAGATGAAGTGACACATTAAACATTACATTTTTCTGCGTTCTGAATTGAAAAAAAAAATTACTCGATTGCTGTATCCTTTGTCATCATATCCTCCAAAAACGTATAGCTTTCCATTAATGCAAGCACCGCAACTTCCTGACATGGAGGTAGGGAGTTCTCCTTCCATGAGGTGCATCGTCCTGCAGCAAGAATAACGTGGAATTCCATAACTTTCCAGAAAAGCAAATTAAGATTCCCTTTGAACTCCATGAGTATTTTTTCAATGAAAACTGTCACTGACAATTACAATTAAGATGTAATGGGAGCCAATACTGTAAAAACTGTAAGAAGATCCATGGTAAAGATTTTTCAACCTACTGGGGAAGAAAAAGTTACAAAATCTTCACATCACCAGAATTGGGAATTAGTTAGTAGAACAAAGCAAAGTCTTCAGAAACAGCCTTAGTCTTGAGAGGAATAGTAGAGGACAAAGAATGGAGAGAGGAAGCGAGTTGGGGAAAGAAACAGCCAGAGAGAAAAAAGCATTGAAAGAAAAGGAAAGGGAGACAATATAATGTTGCAGCACGTTCTAAGTATGGTCTCAGACTCCCTGTGGGCGATGACAGCAGTTATAACAGATATTAAGACTGGACATTCTATAATTTAAAGTTACTTACCACAACCCACTATCAATCTCATAGGTCCAAATCTCATCATTAGGCAAATATACTTCATTGTCTTCAATAGACTAAAAACACAGAATACATAAAATTATGTTTATTAATTACAAAGTAACAACTAAATAGTTCCTCAGGATGGGAAAACTGCAATGGAAATAGTACAAAACACAAAACCATGAACAGCCTCAAAGATGACTTTTTCAACAGAAATAAAGATAGATCAAAAGGGAAAGGGAAGACAGACATTTTCTAAGAGAAAGTGGGCAAACAATAAGGGTTAGAATACAAAATAGCAAGTACATGAGTCTCAAGAAGAGACTCAGGGTAGTTAAACCTTACAAGGAATTTCAAGTAAGAGAAAATAGCAAAACAATAACATTACAGCAGAATACTGAAGAATGTGAAGCCAGGAAGAAAAGGAGTATCAAAAAAGGGCAATATATTTAGGGTGAAGGGAAGGAGTTAAGAAAGGAAACTTAAAGTATAATTAAGAGCACTGTATCATATACCTTGATTCACTAAACATATTTTTTGAGTGCCTACTATGTGCAAGCATAGTGTTAGATATTCATTAAATATAGAATCTAAGGATCAAGATAAATTTAGCTAGTCAAAATGACAATTCAGAATCTGAATAATCTCTAAAGAAGCCGATAACATAAACAGAATAGTACATTCTGATATTTATGATGAAAAGAAAAATAAGAATAGAATAATAATTTTCTTTATGTTAAGTTTAAAAACTTAGGGGTTAAAACAAATCCTTACATAAATCTATCATGATTACTTAGAATCTATAAAATAACTCAAAAATAGCTAGTTGTAAAAGATGTCAGTTTAAGAATTTCTAAGACTATATGATACATAAATTATTAACATGCTAAGCAGAGTTAGCTAATTTTCTCATTGCTATGTTAGTTAAATTTTTAAAATAGTATCTTGGCTACCAGGTCTGTCTATGCCTCTGTCTCTCTCTCTCTCTCTCTCTCACACACACTCTCTCTCACACGCACACTCTCTCTCTCCCACACACACCCAGCAGAAAACCATTATATTAATTCCAAGGAAACTTCCACTCATATCTGACTGAGGAAACCATATTACATGGCTAAGTAAATAAATGTTAAGAAAGGGAGATTATAATTGCTTGATTCTAAAGTTTAATGGCATCAGGCTCTAGTAGTCTCACGCGTACACCTTTACAACAGAAACAGTATGAAAATGGATTCTGTTACTATTCTGCTTAAGTCCCTTCAATGCTTCCCTGTTGCTTTCAGGATAGTCTAAAATCCTTATGATTCTGTGCTATATGGTACCTGCTATCCCTCCAAAGTTCTTCTTGCCTTTAGTCATTACACTCCAGTCTTCTTTCAGTTTCCTTCGTACTTTCTCAGCAATTTCACTCCTAAATTATCCCTTCTCTTCTACATCATCAAGTTTCCCTCTCTACTAGATCACTCCTATCAATACCTAAACATGCCTTAGTATGACTCATCTTTAAAAAACAAAAAAAACCCCAACTCTCCCATAACTCTTTATCTTATTTCTCTGCTCCCTTCACAACAAAATTTCCATACTGAGTTAACTATAGTAGAAGTCTCCATTGCTTCACCTCCCATTACTTCATCAGTCCAGACTAATCAATCCAGACTCATTCCACTAAAACTGCTTTTGTCAAGGTCACCCTAAAAAAAGAGAACTAGTGAACTGATTCATCCAGAAACGTAGCCCAGAGAGATGGAATATATAAAAAAGAAGAGACATGGAGGAAGAGAGAGAAGAACTAAGTCTAATCAGAATTACATTAGGATGTAATAGAGAGAATGAGGAAGAGGCAATATTTGAAGAGACAAAGCCTGAGAGTTTTGCAAAATTGTTGAAAGTCATCAATCCTGAGATCTAGGAAGTCCTAACAAGTTCCAAGCAGGGTAAATAAACAGAAATCCATACCTAGATACATCATAGTAAAACTGTATATCAAAGAAAAAGATACACTCTCAAAAGCTGCCAGAGAAAAGAAAGATCATCTTCAAATGAATGGCAACTAATGACTGACTTCTCATTAGCAACAACTCAAGACTAAATCATATTAGCCAATGTGCTTAATGAAAGTAACTGTCCACCTAGAATTCTATACTCAGTAAAAATATCTTTTAAGAACCGAGGTAAAATAAAGAAATTTTCAAACAAAAACTGAGACAGCTGGCCAATAACAGACCCTCACTTTAAGAAATTCTAATAGATGTTGTACTTCAGGCAAAAGACAAATGATCAAAATTAAACATCTGAAATGCAACAAGCAATAGTGTGACAAGATACTGGTAAAGTGTGTGGGTAGATTTAAACATAAAAGAGGCTAAGCTTTTTTTGATGCCTAATTTAAGGCGGGGGTTGGGGGAACAGGATAGAACTAACTAGGGAAGAGGGTGCTCAGATTTAAAAGTTTGTGAAGGATTTGAACCCTGTGGAAAGAAGTAAAATTATTAACTTTGAACTTCGTGAAGCATTCATGCTGAAATAGAGTATCTACTAGATGACTAGAAATAAATCATCTAATTTCTATACAAGCAAAGAGAAAAAAAAAGGAAAGATAACAAAAAACTCAAAACATTTTCAAAATGACAAAGTTAAAGAAGGAGGAGGAGGAGAAATGAAGGGGGGCAAATATAAAACACATCTGACGAAAAAAGTGTATCAGAATTACTTTCAGTAGAAATAGGCTAAACTCTCTAGATATGTCAGACTAGACAAAAATAAAATCCAGCTATTTTCAGGTTATAAGACATATCTAAAATATAAAGATACACAAAGTTTCCATCAGAAGATATGCCATGCAAATACTAACCAAAGGAAAACTAGTGTAGCCATATTAACACCAGCAAAATAGATTTTAAGGCAAATAACATTACTACAGATAAAGAGGATCATTACAAAATTATAAAATGTTCTATTAACCAGAAAGCTATAACAGTTCTGAATTCTGGATTCATATACACCCAAAAAGGTAGCCTAAAGATATACATATATAAAGTAAAATCTGACAGGATCATAAGGGGAAACTAACAAACCTACAGTTAGAGTGGGAGTTTTTAATTTTAATATCTGTTACAGTAATTAATAGAACAGGAAGTAAAATAATAAAAAAAGGATATAGGAGATTTGAACACAACTAGCAAGATTAATAAAATGTACACATATAAAACACTCCCGTGAAGTGTCTGTGTATATATATACATATACATGCATGTATATGTACACATATAATTAGAATATATATTCTTAATGAGAACAAAGAGTATATTTATGAAAACTGATTACATGCTAGTCCTTAAAGCAAGCCTCAACATATTCCAAAGGACTGGTATTAGATAAGTAGAGACCACACTCTCTGAATATTAACACAATTAAGTTAGACATTAATAACAGAAAGGTAACTATAAAAACAGCATATTGTTAGAAATTTAAATTATTTTCCTAAACAACTTATGGGTCAAATAATAAATAATAATGGAAAGTATAAAATATTAGAACTAAAATGACAAAATACTGCTTATCAAAACTTGAAGAATACAGCTAAAGAGGTACTTAGAAGAAAATGTATAGCTTTATATACTTACATTAAAGAATTAAAAAGTCTCAAAAAGAATGAGTTGAGCATCCAACGTCAGAAATTCAAGAAATAACAACATAATAAACCCATAGAAAGTAGGAAGAAATAAGAAGGAGCAGATATTAATGAAAATTTTAAAAACAACAGAGAGGATCAAGTAGACCAAAAATTGGTGTTTCTGAAGGCTGATAAACCTGTGGCAAGACTATTCAAGGTGGGTGGCAGGGAGGAAAGGAAGGCACCGTTTGACAATTCTAGGAATGAAAAAGAGGCCATATCTATAGCTACTACAGAGAATAAATAGTATTATGAACAACTTGAGTTTATGCCAATAAACTTTAAAACCTAAATGAAATGGATAGACTCCTGGGGCTGGAGCTGGGAGTGAGGAAACTTGACTCAAGAAAAAATGGAAAATGTGAATAATTCCACAGCTTTAAATAGATTGAATCAGAGATTTAAAATCTCCTCCACAAAGTACCAAACCCAGATGGCTTTAAAGATGAGTTCTTACAAACACTCAAAGAACCAATAATTCAATCTTCCAAAAAACCTATTCCAGAATATAAAAGAAGGAACACTACCCAATCCACTTTTGAACATAGATGTAAAATTGCTAAAAAAGTAATTAGTAAATAGGATCCAGTGATGTATAAAAAGGGTAATATATTACACTAACTTGTACTTAATCCAAGGAATGGAACATTGGTTTAATATTACAAATATTACTTATTTTTTGTATAGTCATCATAGTAAGAGATCAAAGAAGAAAAAACAATTATCTCAGTATGATGCAAAAAAATCACTCTTGAAAACTCAACATTCATAAATTGAAAATCAGGTAGAAGGACATGTCATTAATTTGAAAAAGGCCATCTACAAACAAACAAACAAGCAAAACCCTAAAGCAATCATCAAACGTAATGGTTAATAGTTGAAAACAATCACTCTGAGATTAGGAGCAAGAAAAAATTGGCTTCTATTTAACATTGTACTTCAGGTCCACCAGTGGAGTAAAGAAAAGGAAATAAAAAGGAATAAAGATTGGGATGCAAGAAACAAAACTGTCATCATCTGTAGATTACATGACTCTACATAGAAAATCAAAAGATAATTAACAGATGAATTTCAAAAATTAATATAAGAAAGCTTGCCAGAATCAAAAATATTCAAGTCAACTGCATTTCAAAACACCAGAAACAATCAAGAAATTTTTTAAAGAGAAATTTAGTCTTTAAAAACAATAAAAAATACAAAGAAGCCAAGAATAAACCCAACAAAAGATATACAAGATCCCTATGAAGATACTATAAAACTCTATTGAAAGACATCAAGAAGTCCGGCATAGAGAGACATACTATATACCTGGATTTGAAGTCTCAATTTCATAACATGTTTATCACCCTCAAATGATCTAAAGATTGAGTACAGCAACATAAAATCTCAATATGGTACTTTATTTGACAATCTGATTCTAAAGTTTATACAAATGAAGAAGCGCTATGGAAAACAATTTAGCAGTTCTAAAAGTTGAATGTAGAATAACCATTTGATCCAGGAATTCCACTCCTAGGTACCCAAAAGAATAAAAAATAGGGGCTCGGATACTTATATGCCAATATTCATATCAGGACTATTCACAATACACAAAAGGTGGCAACAACCCAAGTGTCCCAACAACAGATGAACGGATAAACAAAATGTGGTATATGCATACAGTGTAATTGTATTCACCATAAAAAGGAAGGAAGTTCTGATACATACTGCAACACAGCGAACCTTGAAAATATTATGCTAAATAAAATAAGCCAGACTCAAAAAGACAAATATTGTATGATTCCATTTATATGAAATATCTAGGAAAATGCAAATACATAAAGACAGAATGATTAGAAGTTAGCAGGGACTGGGGTAAGGAAGGAGGGAGAGTTTCTGTTTGGAGTAATGAGTTTTGGAACTAGATAGTGGTAACACTGCACAACATTGTGAATGTAATTAATGCCACTGAACTGTACACTAACCTGGTTAAAATGGCAAATTAAATGTTTTATATATTTTACTATTATTGAAAAATAGTAAAGAAAATTCATACAAAAGAACAAAAGGCCCTAAATAACCAAAATATTCCTGAAGAACAAGAACAAGATAGGGTGGGGATGGGGCTTTTACCACCCAACATTTAGACTTCTAGTAAAGCTGTTGTAATTTAGATACTGAGGTTCTGTCACAAGAATAAATAACCAGACAAACTGCACAGACTAAAGAACTTAGAAACAGACCACACATACATGGAAACTTGATGTGTAACAGACTGAGTTTGCATGTTAGTAGGGAAAGAGGGGACTATTTAATATATGACATAAGAACAACTGGTTATCCACACTGAAAATATAATGAAATTGGATCCCTACCTTAAACCAACCAAATAAAAAATTCAGATTAAAAAAAAAAGATTTAAACATGGAAGGCAAAACCAAAAATCATTTAGAAGACAATACAGGAGACTTTATGATCTCCACACTGGGAAAGATTTCTAAAGATGCAGAAAGCACAAAGCATTAAGGAAAAGACTGAAATTACATTAAAATTAAAAACTTCTGTTGAACAAAGGATAATCATCAAGAAATTGCAAAGATAAGCTACAAACTGAGAAGACATATTCAACTCATATAACTATATAATTAAAGTATTCCTATAAATCAGTAAAAGACAACTCAATAGACAAATGAGCAAAAGACAGGAACCAGCATTTTTACAGAAGAGAAAACACAAATAGTTCATAAGCCTATGAAAATACACTCCACTATAATCATGGAAAGTAAACAAAAAACACAATGAAATATCATGTCACACTCACTGGATTGGCAAAAACTTTAAGGCCAGATGGCATCAAATGTTGTCAAGGATGTGGAGCAAGGAGGGGGCTGGTGGTAGTGTAGATTGATACAAATATTTTGGCAACACTTACATTCCCAAGTAAATTTGGAGATGTGTGCACTAGGCAACCCAGCATTCCATTCCTTTGTATATGCCCTAGGGAGTGTACATGTCCTGCTGTGTGTATAATAGGAGACATGTTACCAAGAATGCTCACTGTAGCATTGCTTACAATCCAAAAAAACCCTGAAGCATTCAAATATTTATCAATAGTGGAATAGATAAGGAAATTGCCGTAAATTCACACAATAGAATATTATACAGGACACACATCAAATGAATGCATCCAGGGATGATTTTCAAAATATTTAATAACTGGACAGCACAGAAACTGACCAAACAGAATAAACACCAAGTAAACACAGGTACAGCCATGCAAGTGCACACCAGCTGAATACAAGTAATGTGTGAATCTAAAAAACATAATGTTAACTAAAAGAATTAAGTCATGAAAGAAAACACATGCTCTGATTCAAAAACCAAATAATATATTGTTTACAGACAGATGCATGTGTGATAAAACTATAAAGAAAATAGTGATTAATAAGAAATCAAGTTTACTGAGCTCTGACCACCACAGCAACAGTCAGCTCTACCCACCACCAGAGCCTCCCATCAAGCCTCTTAGATAGCCTCATCCACCAGAGGGCAGACAGCAGAAGCAAGAAAAACTACAATCCTGCAGCCTGTGGAACAAAAACCACATTCACAGAAAGATAGACAAGATGAAAAGGCAGAGGGCTATATACCAGATGAAAGAACAAGATAAAACCCCAGAAAAACAACTAAATGAAGTGGAGATAGGCAACCTTCCAGAAAAAGAATTCAGAATAATGATAGTGAAGATGATCCAGGACCTCGGAAAAAGAATGGAGGCAAAGATCGAGAAGATGCAAGAAATGTTTAACAAAGACCTAGAAGAATTAAAGAACAAACAAACAGAGATGAACAATACAATAACTGAAATGAAAACTACACTAGAAGGAATCAATAGCAGAATAACTGAGGCAGAAGAACGGATAAGTGACCTGGAAGACAGAATGGTGGAATTCAATGCTGCGGAGCAGACTAAAGAAAAAAGAATGAAAAGAAATGAAGACAGCCTAAGAGACCTCTGGGACAACATTAAATGCAACAACATTCGCATTATAGGGGTCCCAGAAGGAGAAGAGAGAGAGAAAGGACCAGAGAAAAAATTTGAAGAGATTATAGACGAAAACTTCCGTAACATGGGAAAGGAAATAGCCACCCAAGTCCAGGAAGCCCAGTGAGTCCCATACAGGATAAACCCAAGGAGAAACATGCCGAGACACATAGTAATCAAATTGGCAAAAGTTAAAGACAAAGAAAAATTATTGAAAGCAGCAAGGGAAAAATGACAAATAACATACAAGGGAACTCCCATAAGGTTAACAGCTGATTTCTCAGCAGAAACTCTACAAGCCAGAAGGGAGTGGCATGATATACTTAAAGTGATGAAAGCGAAGAACCTACAACCAAGATTACTCTACCCGTCAAGGATCTCATTTAGATTTGATGGAGAAATCAAAAGCTTTACAGACAAGCAAAAGCTAAGAGAATTCAGCACCACCAAACCAGCTCTACAACAAATGCTAAAGGAACTTCTCTAAGTGGGAAACACAAGAGAAGAAAAGGTCCTACAAAAACAAACCCAAAACAATTAAGAAAATGGTCATAGGAACATACATATCGATAATTACCTTAAAGGTGAATGGATTAAATGCTCCAACCAAAAGACACAGGCTTGCTGAATGGATACAAAAACAAGCCCCATATATATGCTGTCTACAAGAGACCCACTTCAGACCTAGGGACACATACAGACTGAAAGTGAGGGGATGGAAAAAGATATTCCATGCAAATGGAAATCAAAAGAAAGCTGGAGTAGCTATACTCATATCAGATAAAATAGACTTTAAAATAAAGAATGTTAAAAGAGACAAGGAAGGACACTACATAATGATCAAGGGATCAATCCAAGAAGAAAATATAACAATTATAAATATATATATGCACCCAACATAAGAGCACCTAAATACATAAGGCAACTGCTAACAGCTATAAAAGAGGAAATCGACAGTAACACAATAATAGTGGGGGACTTTAACACCTCACTTACACCAATGGACAGATCATCCAAAATGAAAATAAATAAGGAAACAGAAGCTTTAAATGACACAATAGACCAGAGAGATTTAATTGATATTTATAGGACATTCCATCCAAAAACAGCAGATTACACCTTCTTCTCAAGTGCGCATGGAACATTCTCCAGGATAGATCACATCTTGGGTCACAAATCAAGCCTCAGTAAAGTTAAGAAAATTGAAATCATATCAAGCATCTTTTCTGACCACAACGCGATGAGATTAGAAATGAATTACAGGGAAAAAAACGTAAAACACACAAACACATGGAGGCTAAACAATACGTTACTAAATAACCAAGAGATCACTGAAGAAATCAAAGAGGAAATCAAAAAATACCTAGAGACAAATGACAATGAAAACACGACGATCCAAAACCTATGGGATGCAGCAAAAGCAGTTCTAAGAGGGAAGTTTATAGCTATACAGCTTACCGAAAGAAACAAGAAAAATCTCAAGTAAACAATCTAACCTTACACCTAAAGGAACTAGAGAAAGAACAAACAAAACCCAAAGTTAGCAGAAGGAAAGAAATCATAAAGATCAGAGCGGAAATAAATGAAATAGAAACAAAGAAAACAATAGCAAAGATCAATAAAACTAAAAGCTGGTTCATTGAGAAGATAAACAAAATTGATAAGCCATTAGCCAGACTCATCAAGAAAAAGAGGGAGAGGACTCAAATCAATAAAATTAGAAATGAAAAAGGAGAAGTTACAACAGACACTGCAGAAATACAAAACATCCTAAGCAACTCTATGCCA
The DNA here is from genome assembly GCF_965194825.1 of Balaenoptera physalus. Taxonomy (NCBI): domain Eukaryota; kingdom Metazoa; phylum Chordata; class Mammalia; order Artiodactyla; family Balaenopteridae; genus Balaenoptera; species Balaenoptera physalus. The sequence goes on from NC_138883.1 coordinate 50,654,010, forward strand.
ATAAAATGGACATCCTGGAAGAATTGGACAAATTCTTAGAAAGGTATAACCATCCAAGACTGAACCAGGAAGAAACAGAAAATATGAACAGACCAATCACAAGCAATGAAATTGAAACTGTGATTAAACATCTTCCAACAAACAAAAGTCCAGGACCAGATGGCTTCACAGGTGAATTCTATCAAACATTTAGAGAAGAGCTAACACCCATCCTTCTCAAACTCTTCCAAAAAATTGCAGAGGAAGGAACACTCCCAAACTCATTCTATGAGGCCACCATCACCCTGATACCAAAACCAGACAAAGATACTACAAAAAAAGAAAATTACAGACCAATATCACTGATGAATATAGATGCAAAAATCCTCAACAAAATACTAGCAAACAGAATCCAACAACACATTAAAAGGATCGTACACCACGATCAAGTGGGATTTATCCCAGGGATGCAAGGATTCTTCAATATACGCAAATCAATCAATGTGATACACCATATTAACAAATTGAAGAAAAAAAACCGTATGATCATCTCAATAGATGCAGAAAAAGCTTTTGACAAAATTCAACACCCATTTATGATAAAAACTCTCCAGAAAGTGGGCATAGAGGGAACCTACCTCAACATAATAAAGGCCATATACGACAAACCCACAGCAAACATCATTCTCAATGGTGAAAAACTGAAAGCATCTCCTCTAAGATCAGGAATGAGACAAGGATGTCCACTCTCACCACTATTATTCAACATAGTTTTGGAAGTCCTAGCCACGGCAATCAGAGAAGAAAAAGAAATAAAGGAATACAAATTGGAAAAGAAGAAGTAAAACTGTCACTGTTTGCAGATGACATGATACTATACATAGAGAATCCTAAAAATGCCACCAGAAAACTACTAGAGCTAATCAATGAATTTGGTAAAGTTGCAGGATACAAAATTAATGCACAGAAATCTCTTGCATTCCTACACACTAATGATGAAAAATCTGAAAGAGAAATTATGGAAACACTCCCATTTACCATTGCAACAAAAAGAATAAAATACCTAGGAATAAACCTACCTGGGGAGACAAAAGACCTGTATGCAGAAAACTGTAAGACACTGAGGAAAGAAATTAAAGATGATACCAACAGATGGAGAGATATACCATGTTCTTGGATTGGAAGAATCAATATTGTGAAAGTGAGTATACTACCCAAAGCAATCTACAGATTTAATGCAATCCCTATCAAATTACCAATGGCATTTTTTACGGAACTAGAACAAATCATCTTAAAATTTGTGTGGAGACACAAAAGACTCCGAATAGCCAAAGCAGTCTGGAGCGAAAAAAAACGGAGCTGGAGGAATCAGACTCCCTGACTTCAGACTATACTACAAAGCTAGAATAATCAAGACAATATGGTACTGGCACAAAAACAGAAACATAGATCAACGGTACAAGATAGAAAGCCCAGAGATAAACCCACGCACCTATGGTCAACTAATCTATGACAAAGGAGGCAAAGATATACAATGGAGAAAAGACAGTCTCTTCAATAAGTGGTGCTGGGAAAACTGGACAGCTACATGTAAAAGAATGAAATTAGAACACTCCCTAACACCATACACAAAAATAAACTCAAAATGGATTCGAGACCTAAATGTAAGACCAGACACTATAAAACTCTTAGTGGAAAACATAGGAAGAACACTCTTTGACATCAATCACAGCAAGATCTTTTTTGATCCACCTCCTAGAATAATGGAAATAAAAACAAAAATAAACAAATGGGACCTAATGAAACTTCAAAGCTTTTGCACAGCAAAGGAAACCATAAACAAGACGAAAAGACAACTCTGAGAATGGGAGAAAATATTTGCAAACGAATCAACGGACAAAGGATTAATCTCCAAAATATATAAACAGCTCATTCAGCTCAATATTAAAGAAACAAACAACCCAATCCAAAAATGGGCAGAAGACCTAAATAGACATTTCTCCAAAGAAGACATACAGATGGCCAAGAAGCACATGAAAAGCTGCTCAACGTCACTAATTATTAGAGAAATGCAAATCAAAAGTACAATGAGGTATCACCTCACACCAGTTAGAATGGGCATCATCAGAAAATCTACAAACAACAAATGCTGGAGAGGGTGTGGAGAAAAGGGAACCCTCTTGCACTGTTGGTGGGAATGTAAATTGATACAGCCACTATAGAGAACAGTATGGAGGTTCCTTAAAAAACTAAAAGTAGATTTACCATATGATCCAGCAATCCCACTACTGGGCGTATACCCAGAGAAAACCATAATTCAAAAAGACACATGCACCCCAATGTTCATTGCAGCACTATTTACAATAGCCAGGTCATGGAAGCAACCTAAATGCCTGTCGACAGACGAATGGATAAAGAAGATATGGTACTTATATACAATGGAATATTACTCAGCCATAAAAAGGAACGAAATTGAGTCATTTGTTGAGACGTGGATGGATCTAGAGACTGTCATACAGAGTGAAGTAAGTTAGAAAGAGAAAAACAGATATCGTATATTAACTCATGTATGTGGAACCTAGAAAAATGGTACAGATGAACCGGTTTGCAGGGCAGAAGTTGAGACACAGATGTAGAGAACAAACGTATGGACACCAAGGGGGGAAAACTGCTGTGGGGTAGGGATGGTGGTGTGCTGAATTGGGCGATTGGTATTGACATGTATACAGTGATGTGTATAAAATTGATGACTGATTAAAAATAATAATAATAAAAAAAAAAGAAATCAAGATAGTGGTACCCTGTGAGGGTGGGAGGAAAAATATAATCAGTGAAGGATAAACAGAAAGCTTCTAAGGTACTGATTCTAGCTGATTTTTTAATCTGGAATTTAAACACGACAGTTATTTTACATACTCTTTTGTACATACATTTCAAATTTTAAAATTAAAGAATAAAACTTTAAGAAATGAATATTAGGTAGCTCACGGAATCATCAAGGAAGCTGGAGGACCAGCCTCTGATCTATGTGGAGAGGAGCAAGGCCTGAAACCCTTCCAGAGAACCAGTCTGATGCGCAAACTGCCCCAGTCACTGGTGAGCATCAAACTGCAGCTTGTAGCACTGCCTTTTATGCCAGGGACCTTATCTTCCTGCAACTTCTACTGCTCGCTAAGAATCCTCTTTAGGTCTTGATTTTTACAGGTTTATTCCTGAGCCCAAATCTAGCACACATACATCTAACAAACAGCATCTAAGTTACTTGCTCACAACCTAGCTGCAAGGGAAGCTGAAAAATACCTGGCACTCAGGTTCTTTTACATTGGGCACCTACCATGAGCTATGCCCAATTCTGGACACTGGAGACACAATAGGGAACAAAATCCCCATCTTTATAGAATATACATTCTATGAAGGTAGGTAGGAGGTACTCAGACAACTAAAATAAATACTCCAACAAGACTCGCTTAGTGGGGGATACTACAAGAGGAAGGGGATTCAAATGCTGGGCATCTGAAAAGAATAAATGTCTTCCACATAATATGGATGGTCTGTGTCACCATCTATGAATATATAAAGCGAACTATTAAGTTAAAGAAATACACACTTAAGGCTTTTAATACACATTGCTAAATTTCTCTTCAGAAAAGGTTACCAGGGCTTCCCTGGTGGCGCAGTGGTTGAGAATCTGCCTGCCAAGGCAGGGCACACGGGTTCGAGCCCTGGTCTGGGAAGATCCCACATGCCGCGGAGCAACTGGGCCCGTGAGCCACAATTACTGAGCCTGCGCGTCTGGAGCCTGTGCTCCACAACAAGAGAGGCCGCGATAGTGAGAGGCCCGCGCACCGCGATGAAGAGTGGCCCCCACTTGCCGCAACTAGAGAAAGCCCTCACAGAAACGAAGACCCAACACAGCCATAAATAAATAAAAATAAATAAATTTAAAAACCTGTGGGTTGGTTGTTCTTTAAAACAAACAAACAAAAAAAGGTTACCAGTGCATGAGTAATTCATTTCCCCATGCTCTTCTCAAAAATTCTTTTTAATATTTGTAAATTGGAAAAGAAAAAATTCATTATTTTCAGCTGGGTTTCTTTGATTCATATTCTATTTTTATTTCTTCTTTTGTAAACTGCTGTGCATATCCATTGCTCATTTTTCAAGGGAAATATTCATCTTTAATTTTACAGGACCTTTGTCTATCATAAATGTTGCAAATACCTTCCCCAGTTTGTCATTTGCCTTCTTATTTTATGATGTTTAAAAAGCACAGATTTTAATTTTTTAAAACTTTGATCTTGACTGCTCTAAGATGATTAAGCAATTTTCACTTACATTAAAAAAATTTTTGGTCTACCAATCTTTTTCCCTTATAGTTTTTTCCCAATTCAGTTTTTCTTTTCCCAACTCAAGATTTTACAAAAGTCACATATTTTATTTGGTATCATATAGCTTAACTTCTCTACATTTGTCAATCCTAAAACTCCACTATCATTTTCCTCCAGCTGTCCCAGGACCATTTATTGAATAAGCAATTGTTTTTCCAGAATTGAAATGCTACCTTTTATATACAAAATACTCTTATATGCTTGGCTGTTTATGTTATTTCTTCTCCATTCCATCATGCTTTCTCAACGTGCATCAGGACCACTGATTTAAAAGTATCATAATATGTTTTAATATCTGGTAGTATAAACCTTCATTCTTTTCAGACATTTTCTAAATTGATTCTTCTTCCCTTTAAGTCCTATTCAAAACAGAAATATATAGTTAAACATATTCAGCTGCTAGTTTCTATAAGGAAAAGTTTAGGGCAAAATGTATTAATATCAATTGTGTTAGGGAAATAAAACTGTTCATATGATTAAACAGTAAGAAGAAAGCATATCATCTGTAAGGATGCTAAAACACTGTGCTTCTCCAAAATTTGGAAAAAACTACTCACAACTTTTAAATGCTCCTAGTTGCAATACTAAAGTTTGTATGAATTTCAGTAATGTCAAAAGGATATGGAAGAACTAGGAGCAAGAGAATATTCTGGCCCCAATTATAATTTACTACTTACTTTTTTCAGCTTTGCTGCTCTTACCTCTAGAGGTAGGGCTGTTTTCAGATACAATGCCCTTTAGAAAATGCTCAACGATAGAGTAATAAGTAATTTAGACAGATATATGTTGGCCATTCAAGTTTTAGGACATACATTTGTCAATTTTAACACACATTGTGTTAATGAGGAGGAAAATTGTGCTTGGAACATACAATCTGGAATCATCTGACCATTATTCTTAACTGCTGACTACTGGATTACCTCCAGATTCCAGGGCCTTTTAGCTGTTCAGAAGGATCTGAATAAAACACTTGTGGGAAGGATTCTATTTTTTCTCACGATATGCCATGTCTTCTTTTCTGCCTCCTACTCTCCCTTTCCTTCCGCTTATGCCTTAGACATATTTTAAGCGCTGACAACCCCTGGAATTTAAAAAGTAGTAGACTTGATCTAAATCTGTGTGGTACTTTCCAGCGTGGTTCATAGAGCATTTACTCATTGGATCAATCAGTAGTAGGAAGTATTTCTATTCACTGACTGCCACCTGAAGACCTGAAATCTTATCAATGACACAATTTTCAAGATTAAAATGAGATATAAAAAATTCAGACATTTCAGTTATGGGCCCAACAGAAATCTATACTGTCACAAGATATAAGATATTACAGATTACTATTTTAAGTGAGTTTTTTTTTTCATTTAACTTTTACAATATTAAGAATCAATATAGCAGATGAAGTTTGACACCTGTACATCTTCAAGTGGCAGAGCTCAAAAACAATCAAAATATTTCTTCTGCAAAAACCATCATTATATCTAGACTACTTTTTCATCAAGAACAAATGGTAGAAATATTAGACCTTAAGAGAGCATAGTCACCTAATTTATGTTTATCATAGAAAAAATAGCCTTTGGAAATCCAATATACCTATGTTGGAATCTGCTGCCCTTGAGGTCAAACGGTCATTCAAATTATTTACTCTTACTGATTCATCTTCCTTATTTTTAAAATGAGGACATTACTTACCTTACAAGATATGGTAAGGATTATACAAGATTAAGGATATGAGATTTCCTAGCACATGCCACGTATAGTAGGCACTCAAATGTGAGTTCTGATTTTCTCATCCTGATACTGAATCAAATTAAAAATAAACACACAAACAAAACAACAACAAAAACCAACTTGGATCTGAGAATCATTTAACATATACAGTATGTTCTTTATTTCAGTGAGTGGTTCAGTCATGTTACATCTGTCACATAATAGCATCGAGTCAGTCAGAAAAATGTAGGTTCTACATCCAGTAGAACTCCAGATGGCTCGCTTTTTTTTTTTTAATCTGTACACTAAATGGGTTGTTTTCCATCTTTAGAATCCTTGACTCTATTATCCTACGATTATAGAGACAAAACAAATACACATATTCAAACCTCCACTGTAGTAAGAATTTTAAAGCATAATACTCTTAAGTACATTGTTGCTAGTACAAGTCTGTTTAGAAACTCGAAAAAATTTCGTAATTATTCCTTGGTAAAGGCATGCCACTAAAAATTACTTAGAAACACTTAAATGCTTCAGTGATTTCGATATTTCGGATCGCGCCGCGGGAATAAGGAAATATTTACAAAATAATATAGCACGGCATCCTCGGTGGGCTTTTTTGAGTCTGCGCAAGCAGTTAAAAATGATCATCAATCGCGCAGTAACCGACTGAGTGCTGGGTAAGCCGGGTTATCGGCCAGCTGCGAGGACCGGGGGAACTGGAGAGTGGGAAGAGCACCGGACTGGGGTTTGAAGGCTAGATTCCTAGTGGAAGCAACGGCGGCGCGGCGTCAAGCCCTGGCGCAGCGGGAGAGCGGCCGACGGCGGAGGGCCGGGCGGGGCGCGGGGGGCGCCGGGCGCGCCGGCCTGGGCCGCGGACCTGCCCCCGCGTCGGGGCCGGGTGTGGGCGGGTGCTCGGCGGCCACTCTGGCCGAGAAGCCGGGCGGGCTCCCGGCGCGAGTCCGCCCCGTCCCGCCTCTTCCCCTTACCACGTAGCCCCCCCACACGTAGAGGAAGTTTCCGTCCACCACTGCGCAGTGGCCGCTGCGCTCCTCGGCCACGCAGAACAGCTGCGAGTCCGCCATCCGCGCCGTCGCTGGGCCCAGCCGCTCGGCGCGCTGCAGCCCCCTACCCACGGAGCGGCCTTTCCTCCCGCCCGGCTCCTCCACGCACGAACGGAACGCGTCGAGGGTCGAGATTGGTGGGAAGGCGGCACCAGTGCGGCTGCGCCGTGCCGAAGCCCGCCCGGGAAGCCGAGCCTGGGGCGGCGTCGCCAGTTAGGGATGCTTGAGGTCTGAGTGGGCAGGGAGGTGCCTTGGCTTCCCCGCAACACTGCCACCCGCTGATTTCGTGTCCCTTGCGATTGTGTTGTGTGGGCGGAACAATCTGTGTACCTTATCCAGTGGCTCAGTGGACTTCTGGTCCATGGGCTTGATGCTGCTGTGACTTAAATCAATATGTTAATACATTAATGCTTTGTGAGGGTTTGCCTTTTCCATTCAACCTCTAGCAGAGATAGTTACCCAGAGAGAGAGAGAGAGGGAGGTCTTTAAATATATATGTCAAGATACATGTATATATATGTATATATATACATTTTTTTTTCAATTAAGAATTTTCTAAAACGTATGCCAGCAAACTACGGCCCTGCAGGCCAAATCTTTCCACTGCCTGCTTTTGTAGCACCCACAAGCTAAGAACAGTTCTACGTTTTTGAATGGTTGAAAAAAATTCAAAGAAGAATGATATTACTCATGAAAATGATAGAAATCCATATTTCAGCATCTGTACATAAAGTTTTATTGCCACACAACCACCCTAATTCGTTTAAGTATTGTCTATGGCAGCTGATGTAAGCCACAGAGTTGAGTAGACAGAGCTGAGTAGCTGCAACAAAGACCAGAAAGCTCCCACTGCCGAAACTATTTACTGTCTGGCCCCTTCCAGAAAAAGCTGGTTAACCCTTGCTATAAAATGATGTACTGAAGTAAAACTAGGGCCAGGAGGGAAGAAAATAATTATACCAGCGTCTATAAATGCACTTGTCCAGAGTTACCCTTTGAAGAGAACCTGGCTGCCCACCACTCAGAACAAGTTAATTTATTCATTTATTCGGTATATATTTATTAAGTGCCTGCTTGCTGTAGATAGTTGGTATTGAGGCCCTGTTAAACCCAAACGCTGAAGGAATCAAGTATAATTGATTCCTCAGAGCCTTGTAGTAGTAGATACTAAAGAAATACTAAATATGTAGATAATGAATATCTGTTGACTGAATGAATAAACAAAATGAATTTTTTTTTTGAACAAAATGAATTTTAAGATGAATAAGACGTAGTTCTACCACAGGGACTTCAAAGTCCAGTTAGAGGGAAAGAGATGTAAAGAAATGCATGCAGCGTGGGACGAAAAGTGGCATAGTAGAAACGTGGACAAAATACAGCAGAAAAGAGGAAAGGAAATACACGATCTATTGGGCACAGGAGGCGCACAAAGGGAGACACAAGTTTTTCTTTTTGTCTCAGCAACACCTAGAGTTTTTGTTTGTTTGTTTGTTTTTTAATTTTATTTTTATTTTTGGCTGTGTTGGATCTTTGTTTCTGTGCGAGGGCTTTCTCTAGTTGCGGCGAGTGGGGGCCACTCTTCATCACGGTGCACGGGCCTTTCGCTGTCGCGGCCTCTCTTGTTGCGGATCACAGGCTCCAGACACGCAGGCTCAGTAGTTGTGGCTCACGGGCCTAGTTGCTCTGCGGCATGTGGGATCTTCCCAGACCAGGGCTTGAACCTGTGTCCCCTGCATTGGCAGGCAGATTCTCAACCACTGCGCCATTAGGGAAGCCCCCCAAGTTTTTCTTACAAGTTGTATAAATAGTTCCCTATGAGTGTAGAATGCTTGCAGGGAGCAGCCAAGGATAAAGCTGGAATAGTCAATCTTGCAGCCTTGTCATGCTAAAGAGTCTGAACTTTAACTGTAAGGCCAAAGGGTCTTAAGCAGGGGAGTAAATAATGTAACTTGATTATTAGAACTTTTACTTTGGATTGGCGGTGGGGTGTGGAGGCGATCAGGACTGAAGGCAGAAAAGCAGATGGCCCCCAGGACAGCTCTGGTGTAAAGTAGGTGCTCATAAATGGTAGTAGCAGTAGTAGTAACCCCTCTTGAGCACTGGCCTTGACCTCCATTTCCAGGGGTGAGGTGGGGTCCGTCTCCAGATGGCACCCTGTGTCCCTAGCAATGACACGTTAGCTCTGGGGGTGCTGAGACCAGCTCTCATTGTTGTTATTAACGTATGGAACCTGGTGGTCCTTTGCCCCAGAAACTCCCTTTCCACCTGCAGTGGAATGCCAAAGCCCTCTCCAAGATTTCTGTGAATCCTTAGGGCTATAATCTCATAGTCACCTCTGGCTTTAAACTCCTACTGCTCCTGGAATAATTCCATTTACAGGTTTATGGATCTTCTCCCCATGGGGCATGCTATTGCACATCACCCCAGACCTGAAACATAGAAGCACATTGTATTTTCTTTCAAAACCCACTCTTAAAGGTCATTTGTACTTCTACTAAATTTTACTGAAGTAAAAGGTAAAAGTAAAAAGATGACAGAGAAGGGGTTTATATCACAGAAAGAAAATAATTTCAAACAGATTACCCTCGTTCCTAAAACCGCATCAGCCACGCCACCATTCTGGCCTTGTCAGAGACAAACCAGGTCGGACACTAGTTAAAGAGGCAAGGATAGATTTTGTTCAGTAACAAACTCTTGTGATGGGGAAGAGGATGCACTGTGAACTGAACTGAACTTTGTGGAAACTGAAGGCAGGAGACTTTTTAAAGCTTTCAGTGTACCGAGGGAGGGCACTGAGGGGTGCTGAAGAGGGTTGATCCCCGTGGCTAGGCCATCAGGGCTTGTTAATTGGAGCATATCCAGAGAAGAAACAAACTTCTTCTATCTTTATGACTGGTGGAAGTGATGCAAGTTAAAGCAAGGCACCCAGTAAAATTAGGCCTTTATCTTCCCACAGGGATGGGGAGCAAGAGTAAGAATTATCTCCCGGGCTTTCCTGGTGGCGCAGTGGTTGAGAATCTGCCTGCCAATGCAGGGGACACGGGTTCGAGCCCTGGTCTGGGAAGATCCCACATGCCGCGGAGCAACTAGGCCCTTGAGCCACAACTACTGAGCCTGCGCGTCTGGAGCCTGTGCTCTGCAACAAGAGAGGCCGCGATAGTGAGAGGCCCGCACACCATGATGAAGAGTGGCCCCCGCTTGCCACAACTAGAGAAAGCCCTAGCACAGAAACGAAGACCCAACACAGCCAAAAATAAAAATATATATAAAAAAATAAATTAAATAAAATAAAAAAAATAAAAAATAAAAGATTTATCTCCCTGTATGTTTGCATTTCAAAGAGCTCTCAGATGCTTGGAGAAACAGTTTTGTTTGGTAGATTTACACCTCAAAGGCAGAGAAAGGATTTGTAATTGCAAGCTTTCTAAAGTAACTGCTATAAGGGGGGGTGGGAGGGAGGGTTCAGGGACCTATCTGTCTATCACCAGGTTTGGGGCTGGAACAAGCAGTAAATTCTCTTGGCAGCCTTGAGCTTTTTCAGGCAGGCACTCTAAGGGGCACTGGAGTCATTCTAGGGGTATGGCCTTGAGCTGTTAGAAACTATGCTAGAGCTTGTTCAAGTCTCTTAGTATGGCAGGGGCGCGGGGTCTGGACGAAATCATTTGTGCCAAGAGTCTGCAGTTTTTACAAGTTAAGGTTGAGGCTTAGTTGAGAATAGGGCTCAGAGGAGCTTGACTAGAGTTTGGTCAAGAAGAGAGTCTTGATCACCTTTCCGCTGGCCTTCTCTCCTTAGGCCCTAGCCTCAGGACATTCTGCTGACTCCTCTCTACATTCTCCCCTCCAAGACTGTCCCCCAGGAGTAGCATTCCTTTTAACATATGCAAAAATCAGCTCAAAATGCATTAAAGACTTAAACATAAGACCTGAATCCCTAAAACTCCTAGAAGAAAACAGGGGGAAAGCTCCTTGACATTGGTCTTGGCAGTGATTTTTTTTTGGAGATGACACCAAAAGCATAGGCAACAGAAGCAAAAATAAGCACATGGGACTACCTCAAACTAAAAAGCTTCTGCACAGCAAAGGAAACAATCAACAAAATGAAAAGGCAACCTACAGAATGGTAGAAAATATTTCCCAATAATATATCCAGTGAAGGTTAATATCTTAAATATATAAGGAATTCATAAAACTCAGTAGAGAAAAAAAAAGATTAAAAAATGAGCAAAGGACCTGAACAGACATTTTCCCTAAAAAGACATACAAATGGCCAACAGGTACATGATGTATAATACCAACACGTACATCTCTAATCACCAGGGAAATGCAAATCAAAACCACAATGAGATATTGTATCACACCTAGTAGGATGGCTGTTGTCAAAAAGTCAAATATAATAAGTGCTGGCAAGGATGTGGAGAAAAGGGAACCCTGTACACTGTTGGTGGGAATGTAAACTGGTGCAGCCACTATGGAAAACAATATAGATGTTCTTTAAAAAATTAAAAATAGAACTACCATATAATCTAGCAATCCCATCTCTGGGTATATATCCAAAGGAAAAAAATCACTCTCTCCAAGAGATATCTGTACTCCCATGTTCATTGCAGTATTATTCACAATAGTTAATACATGGAAACAAACTAAGTGTTTGTCAGTGGATGGATGAATAAAGAAAATGTGGTATACATATACAATGGAATATTATTCAGCCTTAAAAAAGAAGGAATTCCTGACACTTGTGTCAACATGAATGAACCTGGAGGACATTATGCTAATTGAAATAAGCCAGATACAGAAAGGCACATGTTGCATGATCTCACTTATTTTATTTATTTATTTATTTATTGGACATGCTGCATGGCATGTGGGATCTTAGTTCCCCGACCAGGGATTGAACCCACACCCACTGCAGTGGAGGTGTGGAGGCTTAACCGCTGGACCACCAGGGAAGTCCCTGCATGATCTGACTTAAATGTGGGATCTAAAATTGTCCAATTCATAGAAACAGAGAGTAGAATGGTGGTTATCAGTGGCTGAGGGGTGGGAGAAGTGTGGAGATGTTGGTCAAGGGTACAAACTTTCAGTAATAGAATGAATAAATACTAGAGATGCAATGTATTACAAGTGACTATAGCTAATAATAATGTATTGTATACTTGAAATTTTCTAAGAGAGTAGATCTTAAGTGTTTTCACCACACACACACAAAATGGTAACTATGTGAGGTGATGAATATGCTAATTAGCTTGATTGTGGTAATCATTTCACAATGTAAACATATATCAAAACATCATATGTGCACCTTAAATACTTACAGTTTTTATTTGCCAGTCGTTCTTCATAATGTTGAAAAAAAAGAAACCAGATGCGGGACTTCCCTGGTTGCACAGTGGTTAAGACTCCGCACTCCCAATGCAGGGGGCCCGGGTTTGATCCCTGTTCAGGGAACTAGATCCCATATGCATGCCACGACTAAGAGTTCACATGCCACAACTAAGGAGTCCCCCTGCCACAACTAAGGAGCCCGCCTGCCAAAACTAAGACCCAGCACAACCAAATAAATAAATATTAAAAAAAAAAGAAACCAGACACAAAAGAATACCTGCTATATAATTTCATTTATATGAAATTCAAGATATACAAAATTAATTTATGGTGATAGAAAGCAGAAGAGTAGTTGTTTGGGGTTAGGGAGAGGGGATTTATAGAATTGAGTACAAGGAAATATTCTGGGTGATGGAAATTTTCTATATCATGATTAGGGTGGTAATTACATAGGTTTATACATTTATTGAAACTCATATGTATTCTTTATGTATGTGCAATGTAAATTATGCCTCAATAAAAAAATACATATATTTAAAGTTATCACTGTATCATTTGCTTGTTACTAGTAACACTGGCACTGTATTTTTGAAATGACCCACTTGTCCTCCTGGACCTTAAAGTCTGGTGGGGGCTATAGACCAGCAAACAGACAACTACCATGCTCTGCAGTAAGTGTAATGATAGCAAAAGTCCAGGGCACCTTGGGGCTACATAAGAGGGCCCCTAACTCAGATCTGGGAGAGTCAGGGAAGGTTCCCAAGAGAAAGTAAAGTCTAAGCTAAGAACTGAAGGATGAATGGAAGTTGTTTAGGCAAATGGAGGGGAAGAGGAAGGAGAGTGTTCCTGGCAGATGGAATGAGAGAGGAAGAAAGAGATGGCTTGTTCACTTTATCCTAATATGAGATTTGGAAACGTTTTAAGTAGGGAGGTGACATAATAAGAATTATGTTTTAGAAAGCTTATTCCGATGGCAAGGTTGGAGACAAGGAGACCCGTTGGCAGGTCCGTCCCTGCTGCTAGAGAGGCTGATAACCTAGTAAGGCCCCTAGCCATAGAGATAGAAATGGTCAGGTCTGAGAGATACTTAAAAGGTAGAACCAAAGGGACTTGGCTACTTTGTTTATGGAGAATGAAGGAGAGGGAGGTGTCAAGGATGCTGCCTTGTTTACTAGCATAGTCACTGGGTGGAAGGGGTAGAGTCCTTCACCAGGGTAGTGAACTTGGGAGGAGGAGCAGATTTTGGAGGGATGATGGTAAGTTCATTTGGGCACATACTGAGTTGAATTTGAAGCTTGAGAAAATATGTATTTTGGAGTCATCAGCATTTAGTTTTCATTGAAGTATTAGGACTTTATGGCCAGGTGAAGGAGTCATAGGGAAAAGAAATTGAAAATTTATGGGAGAAAAAGGAATCATTGTCAGATTGTGAGAGGAAGCCGGGAAATTGGGATAGATTCTTTTATCTTCAATTTCTTAACATGAAAAATATTAAACATAAAGAAAAGTTGAAAAAAATAGTTCAAGGAATACCTGTGTACTCTCCATTTAAGTTTAATAATTGTTAATATTTCCATAATAGCTTTATATTTGTTTACATGTGTATGTCTACATTTTCCATTTTGCTGAATTATTTGAAAGTTACACTTCAGCATTCACTTCCTAAAAATAGGGACATTCATATATATAACTACAATATCATTATCACACTTAAGTAATAATTAACAGTTATTACTTAATATAATTTAATATCCAATCCATATTCAAGATTCCCAAATTTCATTGGGAATAAATAAATAAAAAACATTTATCATCTCACACAGTTTTTGTAGGTTGGGAATTTAGGAACAGCCTGGCTGGGTGATTCAGTCTCGTCTCTCTGAGGTTGCAGTCAAGATACTGGAGAGAGTTGTAGTCATCTGAAGACTTCACTAGGGCTGGAAGATCTGCTTCTGAAATTGTTCACAGTTGCTGGCATGTGGATGGCAAGTTGGTGCTGGCTGTTGCAGGAGGCCTTGATTTCTTAACACATGGACCTTTCCAAGAGCTGCTTGAGGGCAGCTGGTTTCCCCCAAGAGAATCTTGGGTGATTTTGCTATTTAAAATGGACTCCAAGCATGGTGATGAAGTGCTTTCTAGTGTTCCAAAGCATAAGAAGGCTGTCATGTGCCTCAGGGAGAAAACACATGTGTTAGATAAGCTTCCTTCAGGCATGAATTATAGTGCTGCTGACTCTGAGTTCAATGTTAATGAATCAACAATATATATTAAAGATGTCTTTAAACAGAAACACACATAAAGCAAGGTTATGTATTGATCAGTTGATGAAAATGCTGTGACCAGAGGCTCAGAGGAGCCTTACCTCTTACCCTAGGAGCAATGACTGAGTATTTGCTAATTCAGTGTTGGTGGTGACTGTCTAGAACGTAATCACCTTGAATAATGAGAATCAACTGTTTATTTATCCATATTTATTTCCTCTCCTTTCTTACATAAAAGTTCAAATTTTCGTTGCAGTTTTTTGTCATTGGAATGTATTTTGGGAGCAGGCGACAATCACTGCCTCTGCCCCCCGCCCCCCGCCCCGCAGGAACATGTGCCAGCTGCCGTACCTGCACACCCCATATCAAGGGGATAATGGCCAGCACACACTTAGGAAAGAGGTGGAAAGCATCCAAACTAAAAGCAGCCCTAGGGCCAAAAATATTAAACCAATACAAGCTGTACAAGGATGCTCCTGCATATAAATAGCCTTCCAAGACTACAGTAGATAATTGCTTCTCCTAAATTCACAGAGTAAGAGAAATATAAGTAAAATGAGGAAGCAGAGGAACCACTCCCAGTTAAAAGATCAAGAGAATTCCCCTAAAGGAACAAACAATGAAACAGTCCTCTTCAGTCTAATAGACACCGAGTTCAAAAAGGAAGTAATGAAAATACTGAAGGAATTAAGAAAACTTATCAACAGAAGTGCAGATTACTGTAAAAAGGAACTAGAAACTATAAGGAGGAGCCAAGAAAAATTAGGAAATTCATTTGCTGAGATGAAACCTGAACTAAAGACCATGAATAGCAGAATGAATAATGCAGAAGAACGAATAAGTGATCTGGAAGACAGAATAATGGAAATCACCCAATCAGAACAGCAGACAGAAAGCCAAATAAAAAAAAAAATTGAAAGCAATATGAGACCTATGGGATATTATAAAGTATGCCAATCTACACATAATAGGGATCCCAGGAGAAGAAAGGGAAAAGGGGATTGAAAATGTAATTGGAATGTATTTCACTGAAAATATACAGAGAGCTGTGTTCAAAAATCACTTTTTGGGGCTTCACTGGTGGTGCAGTGGTTAGGAATCCGCCTGCCAATGCAGGAGACACGGGTTCAAGCCCTGGTCTGGGAAGATCCCACATGCCATGGAGCAACTAAGCCCATGCGCCACAACTACAGAGCCTGCACTCTAGAGCCCGCGAGTCACAACTACTGAAGCCCGCGCGCCTAGAGCCGGTGCTCCGCAACAAGAGAAGCTACCACAATGAGAAGCCCGCGCACCGCAACGAAGAGTAGCCCCCGCTCGCCGCAACTAGAGAAAACCAGCGCACAGCAACAAAGACCCAATGCAGCCAAAAATAAATAAATAAAATACATTTTAAAAAAAAGAAGGGGACGGATTCCCCCCCCCCTTAATAAAAAAAAATCACTTTTCTCTGTGATGTTACGTTACCAATTCAATACATAGGTACATTGGTTTTGGTCTGCTTTCAGTTTTGTTTACTTTTTTCTTTTCTATTTTTTGAATACGAAAAACATATACATGGATTGACAGTTAAAAGTCTCACTACAAAGAAAGGTCTCACTTCTATCTTTATCCCTTCCAGCCATAAAGGTTAACCATTTTTTGGTGTGTCCAGTGTTACCTTTCAGAGGTTTTTAAAAATACAAATTCAAGTAAATAAATATGTATATGTATTCTTATGTTCCCTCCTTTACCATATTTTGCTTTTTGTTGTTGTTGTTATCCGGATACCCTGCAGGTCACCGTGTATCAGTTCTTAGAAACCATCCTCACGTTTTATGAGACGGCGCGTTCACTTATAAGCACTCCACGGTTTTATTTAACTCACTGAAGCAACCGTTTTGAAGCTGGCAGATTAACAGCTCACTTGCTGCAATCAGACCGAGTTCAAATCCTGGCTCCCTCAGTTACTTACAGAACGTTTCACCTTGAGTGAGCCATCTACCATCTTTGTGTCTCACTCTTCTAATCTGTAAAATGAGGATGTTAAAAAACAGCACACAACTCATTGGGCTTTAGGAGAAATACATCAATTAATACATTAAAACGCTTATGATAGTACATGGTGCATAGGAAGCCCGCAACTTAAATAAAAAGCGGGGTGGGTGAGAATGATCGTGATGTGTAGCAGCTTCGAGTGAATGTCGGGGAAAACCCTGTGGTGACACAAAGCATTTCCAGAGCCTGTGTGAAGCAGAGAACGTAAGTACACAAGGGCCCCGGGGTCCGGGAGGAGCCCGACCGGAGTCACGGAAGGTGGAGGGTAGCGTTGAGAGTACTAAGTGGCTCAATGAAGCATTTGAGATAGGGAAGCACATTCCCAACCGGACACCAGGGAAGGACGCCCTCCCTCTTCAGTCTCCGAGCAACAGAGCAGTGCAGGGTCGCCTTCTTCTGCAGCCTAGTGGGTGCGGGACTGCAGCTCTCCAGGAGTGCGACACCGAAGTCTCCGCGCACTGAGGGAGGAGGAGCAGTGGCAGAGAGAACCGGCGCGTCTGGGGCGGGACCAGGACAGAGACGGGGCGGGGCGCGCCCGGGAAGGGGCGGGGCCGCAGCCGTGGCGCCAAAAAGCGAACATGGCGCCGGAGCGGCTGCGGAGCAGGGTGCTCTCTGCCTTCAAGCTGCGCGGCTTGCTGCTCCGGGGGTGAGTGGGCTGGGCAGCGGGCGGGACAGGAGGGGAGGGCCAGGCCGCCGTGCGGGGCAGCGGGACGCGCCGCGCGCCAGGAGGGGGTTTGGCCTTTAAAATTACAGAGACCTTGAAAGAGTTCTAAGAAGCAAGGGGGACCTGGCGATGCCTTCTTAAGTTCCCCGACATTCGCGCGGAGTCGAAAAGTTTCTCGCGGAAGGGATGAGGGTCTCCTCCTGCACGTGCCAGACAGCCGCAGAAGCGGCTGTCGGTGTCGCAGCAGCGGTGTATTAGCACTGTGTTTGGGCGCCTCTCAGCCAGCTTAGTCTCTGCCTCCGCTAATTGGGAATCCTAACAGCGCTGCTCACGTGGTTACGGAGACAGCGAACGAGAGACCTGGGAAAGCCCATTGTATGTCGGTAGCTGTCAGATATGTTGTACAAACTGTGGGCCTTGCTAGCCTTCCCAATTTTGGATCATGTATTATTCCGGAGAGGGAATTCCGGAGAGAGAATTCCTGGAGAGTTAAGAAGTGGGTAGTTTAAAGCACGTTCTTAAGTCTTCTGGGTTTTCTTGGTTTGTTTGTTTGTTTAGATTTCCTTTAGAACTTCTGTGCTTCTTTGGCCATATCCGTGTTTTCTACGGCTTGTAGAATGATCCTTTCCAAGATTTTTCTCATTAAATCTGCTTTTTTTATATATAAAGAATACAGTACTTACATATGTAAATACCTGCTGGACGGGATACACTTCTCTGTACCAGGTTTTGATTGCTCTTGTGTGTGTAGAGGTTTTTTTGTTCGTTTTTGTAATAAGTTTCATGGGACTTTTACCTTACTTTTGGGTTAGTGGTGAACAGGTGCAAGAGTGGATAAGCTCTAGGAGACAATAATAAATTTTGTTCAGTTGATTCCCCACATTTTGAAAATACGACCAATTGATGAGTTAATTTTTCTTTATTTTCACTTAGAATTTGACCTACTATTGAGCTGTCATTCATTAATTCAGTCAGAAATACACTGAAATCTATTAGCTGCAAAGTACTGCTGGGGCAAGGGAGTAGGAGAGGGTGAGACAATGCGGAGGTTGGGGGACAGATAGTGTATTAATATTTATTGCTGCATAACGAATTACCCCCAAACTTAGAAGTTTAAAACAGCAGGCACTTATATTCTCACATTTTCTGTGGGTCAGGAATTCAGGTAGGCTTAGCTGGGTCCTTAGCTTCAGGGTGTCTCACAAGGCTGCAGTCCGGATGGGGTCATCTCAGAGTCAATTGGGCAGGATTTGCTTCCAAGTTCATTCAGTGATTGGCAGGATTCAGTTCATCCAAGATTGTTGGACTGAGGGCTTCAGTCCTTGCTGGCTGTTGGGCCTGCCCAGCATGGCAGCTTACTTCATCAAAGCTAGCAAGAGAGTCTGCTAGTAAATGGAAGTCACAGTCTTTTGTAACCTAAGCAAGAAAGTGACATCTTGCTGCTTTAAAATTTTTATTTTTAAAACTACAATATAGTAAAATATTCCATCGCTTTTGCTATATTCTATGGTTAGAAGCAAGTCACTAGGTCCAACGCACACTCAAGGGGAGGCGATTGCACAAGGATGTGAATACCAGGAGGTGTGGATTATTAGGGGTCATCTTAGAAGTCTGTCTACCATGGATATTAAATAATTCACAATTATTTAATTTCAATTATGAAAAGGATCTGAGGAAGGAAGTGCTATGATAGCGTATAACCAGGTGTATAAACAGTTCTAGAGTCAAAGAAGGCTTCATTAAAGAATGGTTTAAAAAAAAAAAAAGGAATGGTTTGAGTTGAGTGTTAAAGGATGAGCAGGACTTGACTAGGTGAAGAGTGGGCGGGGGGATGACCATATAAAGACCCTGAGGCAGGAGAGCACCAGGAAAGCCAGAGACACTGGGTGAGACTAGTGAGATTTGGCGGGAGCCAGATCCTGTATGACTTTGGTCTATACTAAGAGCTCTCCCAAGATTCACCTAATACGTGTGTGATTTTAGGGACTCAATCAGCAAGTATTTGTGGACCACCTTCAGTGTGCTTAGCACTCTGCCAAAGGATGACACAGTTCCCCTTCTCAAGAAGCATCATCTATAATAAATTGGAGGGCTGTGACACCCACACATGAAACAATAAGCAACCCAAGATATAGAACATTTAGTGCGATGACTATAACAATAATATTGATGCAAAGTGTAAAGCTGTGGCCTACAAATAAAGAATGGCATGGAATTAGCAAATTGTTTAAGTAGACAGTGTTTATTCTGAGTATTATTGGTATTTAAATCAGGAATTCATGTGATTTTTAAAAAAATTGTCAGCTTTATTGATTTTTGAGGGGTGAGAGGGATTCATGTGATTTTAGTGAGTGTTATTACTTCTATGACTATATTCGAATGTCAGAGTTTTTTCTAGCCTAATTTTTTTCTTATTTTACAGTTGAGAACTGATGAAATTACTGGAACTTAAGCAAATGCATTATCAAATTAATAAATATGTATTTAGGTGTCTGTTATGTTCAGAACATTGAAGCAGACTGAGTTTGTTAATGTCAGGTAATAAATAGTACAAGGCTAATGTGATACAGCAGATCTAAGGTATCTATAAGTGAGATTTTTTTTAACAATTTCAGAAGGAAAGGGTGACTGCAGCAGGTAGAGCTGGTCTAGGAAGGCTTCCTAGAAGAAGGATGTGATTTGGGGCTTTAAGAACAGTTATGTTGGCAGGGGATAGGAGGAAGAATTTGTTCAGAAAGCACAGGAAAGGAGAGTACTGCTTGCAGGGAGGAGTGAGTGGATCTTAATTTCAATTCGAGATTGATGAGTGTTTGCCAGATTTTGGCATAAAACTTTTAACCTTAATTACCAATCTCTCTTATCAGTGAAGCTATTAAGTACCTCACAGAAGCTCTTCAGTCTATCAATGAAGTAGAGCTTGAAGATGCACTGGAAAAGATCATCGATGCAGTTGAAAAGCAACCCTGTAAGTAACATTTTCTGACAGCTCTTAAATTGTTCATATAGCTCTACATCCTCAGTTAGATTTATAGATTTAAGTTGAAGTTGAGGATTCAGTACTGAATGTCCCGGTGGTATGAGACATACCCCTGGTAGCACTTCTTGCCAAGGAGTAACCTCTAGTTCTGTTGGAACCTTGGGGCATTCCCAGAGACTCTTTTACAGTTCTTCCCCTTTGTGAATTCCCCTCTGATTCCTTTATGGTCACTTTTTTCTCTCTGCCTATTACTTTGTCTTACTTAAGTTAGGTACTCTTAAATGTTTGAGGGGGAAAAAATGAGTAAGTAAGCAAGAATAACTTTCCCTTCCTGCTTCAGCCTTTCTTAAGGGATCTTTTTGTTAAATACTTAGCCTTTTACCATAAGCATGGGCCTACAAAAGAGAAATGCTCTTCTAGAAAAAAATTGTCCAGTTTCTAGAGCACTGAAGGAGAGAAGTGGGTGTAGCTTGCTCTGATATGTTGTAAAGATGCTAGTTTCTTCAGTTAAACAGGAGGAAACACTTTCTGTAATAGAGGAGAAATTGCTATTATATCTCATTTTCACTTTTCTAAAGGCAGAATTTTAAATATACCTTTGCTTAAAAAATTTCCTTACAGTTGGAAATTTAGAAAATGATTAAATTTAGAAAATTAGTATACATTAATTTAAGATGGTACATGGTATTTTGCCTGAGAACATACCACAGTGGTTAAGGGCACCCAGTCTGGAATCAGACTCCGGTTTGTATTGCTCTCTACTCCTTCCAATTATGTTCGTGAACTGGTTATTTGACCTCTTGGAGCTGCACTTTCCCCATCTGTAAGACATGGCTTATGAACAGCAGTCTTATAGGACATCTATCTAATAATGCTTGTGAACTACTGAGCATGGTGCCACACGTTTACTAAGGGCTTAATAAGTGGTGGCTGTTATTGTTATTACTGTTACTATCATACCTACTGAAACATAGCAGTTGTGATGAAAAGTTATACTAATGTAACCATATTAAACCTAGGAGCTTACAGAAGGATTTGTATACCTGAATGTATATTATTTAACAATATTTAGAAAAGTAAGGCATTTGACTGTGTATTAAGGTATTCTAAGTGTATCTGAGCGTGGAAGATTAAGGTATTTGAAATACGGCTTTTGTTCTAACGCTTTTTTCCTCCTAAAATCTATGTAATGAGAATCTTGGGATTAGTGTTTGCAGATTATTTTCAGGAAAAAAGCTGTGTTTGGAAAGAGCTAATTTTTATGCCTGTTTTTAAAATTTAACTTTGAACTTCTCTTTTCAGTGTCATCAAACATGATCGAACGGTCCGTAGTGGAAGCAGCAGTCCAGGAATGCAGTCACTCAGTAGATGAAACTGTGTATGTGGAAAAATTCACCTTTTCCCCATGTTGGAAGTGTTGTTGAGTGGTTATTTTAAATTATTTTCTTGGGGAAATACTCAGTGGTCACCTTTCTACAATGGTTATTTCTTAGTTGTTTTTAAAAACCATATTTTATTTATTTATTTATTTATTTATTTTTGGCTGTGTTGGGTCTTCGTTTCTGTGCGAGGGCTTTCTGTAGTTGCGGCAAGTGGGGGCCACTCTTCATCGCGGTGCGCAGGCCTCTCACTATCGCGGCCTCTCTTGTTGCAGAGCACAGGCTCCAGTCGCGCAGGCTCAGTAATTGCGGCTCACGGGCCCAGTTGCTCCGCGGCATGTGGGATCTTCCCAGACCAGGGCTCGAACCCGTGTCCCCGGCATTGGCAGGCAGATTCTCAACCACTGCGCCACCAGGGAAGCCCCTAGTTTTTTTGTTTTTTGTTTTTTAAGTGATAGCTTACATTATAAAACTCAATATTAAATGACTCATCTTTACTATTTTTATCCTAGAATTTGAGATTTCGGTGTTGTTTGTACCATGACAAACTTTTGCCACTTACCCAACTGATTTGATTTAATATTCTATATGCTGCAGGTGGATTGAACTGATTATTCAGAGGTATAATTTACTTTTTTTCTTAGGAAAGTGCCGAGTCCTGAAAGTTCAGTGACTTAACTTGGGTCACATGGTGAACAGCAAAGGAGGGTAGAACCTCAGCTTTAGGACTTTTTACCCTGTCTCATGCTGTTAGAGCTTAGGAATTTATGTTGCAGTAATTTTTCTGGGTTTTATCTCCCTGAGATAAACCTCTTTCCTTTCCTCCTTTGAATATGATACTTCTTTCCAAATTCACAGGGTTTAACTGAAAGGAAAACATCTGGGAAAATGGATAGAGACAGTCTTAACTTTGACAGTTTTTTCCTATTTGGGGCAATGGAGATAATTGAAAGGAGTCATTACTCATTTTGGTTAGTAGTTTTAATCTTTTTCCAGTCAGAACTTATTAGAGCTGCTAAAAAATAGAGAAATTGAGGTATTTAAATTTTATCCTTGCCAACTCATTGTTTAAGATACTGGAGTACTTGCTCCTAGAGCCATCAATAGAAATTCAAAACGATTATATCAAAGTATAAGGATTATAATCCTAAAATAGGCATTAAAGTTACCTGTTGTTTCTGTCAAGCTATTCATATGCTACAGTCAGCCAATATAGAGGTTGAGTAGGGACTGAATGGTAAATGATCTTTGCAACTCCAGTTGTCAGAAAGGCATTATATCATAGCACAAGGGAGAGGCTCTCATTTTTATAGATGAATAAGTAGCATGGTAAGTTAAATAACTTTCCAAGATTGACCCATTAGAAAATCATGGAGCTGTGTCTAGAATCAGGCTTACTTCAAGTTCACTGGTTCTCTGCTACTCTGTACTAGGTGCTACCAACAGACTAGCATGACATTTTTTTGTCCGTTTTCATTTTGGGAAATAGATATAATTTTAGGGAAGATTCTTTAAGTTGGAATATTTATGCAATAGTGCTGTGAATTTTTTTTAACCTCATTCAAACATGGTTATGATATAAAAAGTATCTGAAGGTAAATTATTTTACGAATTATCCTTCTCTAACACTATAGGTGTCAAGGATGTGGGCAGAATTTGGGGGGTTCTTTTTCTGTTTTACATCTTTTCCTGGGTCACTTTTGCATGATATTTTGGATTAAAAAATTGTTGGAAATGAATTATACCTTTTAATAATATTGTAGCTTATAAAAAGAGTACATATTAGGAGAGATTTCTTTAAGATGTGACTATTTTATATGTAAATGTTCTTTTTCAACAGATAACATTCTTAATTAGAAGTTGATTAAATTTTTTGTTTGCTTGAGAGTAGTGGCAGTGCTTTCTCATCTCTGAGAGGAAAATGCACAGGCTAAAAACTTTACCCCCATATTATTTTTGACACTGCAAGAAATTGTGTACATGATCTGTGAAAAGTATGTGTATATGACATAAGGTTATAATGCAAGTTTTCATGTTCACTTGGAATACTTATGTTTTAGTAAATCAGGTATGTTTTTGTGGGTTGTTTTTCAGAGAACATATTTTCAATATCATAGGAGCATTTGATATCCCACGCCTTGTGTACAATTCAGAAAGAAAAAAATTTCTTCCGTAAGTATGCCATCTATTGATGTTAAGCTAATTTCAAATGTACATTTTTTTTTGGAAGGTATATAGTCTCCTGTTTCATTTCTGATCTACCTTTGTGTATTATGATAGTCATAAATAGGCATTCCTTTTTTCCTAGTTTATTAATGACCAACCACCCTGCACCAAATTTATTTGGGACAGCAAGAGATAAAGCAGAGCTGTTTCGTGAACGATACACAATTTTGCACCAGGTAAGTCGGAGGGGGAAAAAGAGACTGTTTCAGCTTAGGTAAGACTCAGGGATAATTAAAGGATGGACTTTTGTACTTTAGCAATCATGATGGTGATAAAAATCGTAGCTAACATTTTTTAAGTGCTTTTGATAGGCCAGGCATTGTTTATCACTTTACAGACATTACCTCATTTGATCATCATAACATCAATGTATGTATAAATGCTGTTATTCCCATTTTACAGATGGGGAAACTGAGACCTGGAGAAGTTTAGTCACTAGCCCAGAGGTTACATCTAGTAAGTAGGGACAGGATTTGCATCCAGTCAGTCTGACTCTGGAGCCCAACCTTTGCCTCCTGCACTATACTACTTTCAAGCAACTTATAGTCTATGAAGTTAAAGACATTTGCATAAATAAAATATGAAGTAGAATTTTATACATGCTATGGAAGAAATATAATACAAAGAGAATGCTTTCTATAGAAAAATCATTTCAAGGAAATGATGGCATTTGACATGGGCCTTGATTGCTCTGATCTTGTGGAAATGGGGAGAAGGTGGTGAACAGTGTGAACAAAGACAGAACAAAAGGAAAAAGTGGACTCCATGCAGGAAATGATGAGCAATCAGCCTTCTTTGTGTGGAGAGGAAGGCTTGTGAAGAGGAGTAGCATAGGATAAGTTTGGAAAGTCAAGTGGCAACTAAATCATGGGATTGCCTTGGATGCCACTCTTCGGAGTTGGACTCTGTTCTCTTGGTACAAGGAGCCTTAAAATACCAGAGCAACTCACTTACAGCGGTTCCCTGAGGACTTCCTCTCTCAGCTGATTTTGGGATGAATTAGAGTATGAGAGAAGACTTACAGGAGTCTGTGGTATTAGTCCTGGAATAAATGATAGCCTGAATAAAGGAAGGTAAGGGGAGCAGAAAGAGGGGACAGTCCTGGAGCAGTGGAAGCCATAGTTCATGGTGACTGATTGGACATGAAAGAGAAGGGAGAGAGTGAAGACTGAAAGATGATTAAGGTTTTGAGCCTGAGAGAGTGGACGGATAGAATAATGGTAATATATTAACAAATAGGAAAAAGAGAATGGGGAAGATGATGGCAGGTTCTGTTTCAAACATTTGAGTTAAGGTTGCCAGTAGGATATCAGGTGAGATGTACATCTGGAGCTAAAGAAAGAGATCTGGGTAGAGAGAGATTTAGGAGGCATCTGCCTAGAGTAATAGATGGGACCGCAGGGATGAGCCCCTGAGAGATGATGGAAAAGGGAATGATAGAGTTTGGGGGCTAGGTCAGGGTGGTGTTATGTAGCAGAAGCACAGGGAGGTTTCAGTGAGGAGAGGGTGGTCAGCAGGAATAAGCACTGAACAAGGGTTGAGGAGAATGAGCACTGAGGATGTCTATTCTCTTCTGCCTCCATCGCCTACATAATGTTGCCAGGTTAATCTTCCAGAAGTTTAGTGCTGATCACGCCATGATTTTGCTCACAAGTCTTTCAAGGAAGTTTACTACCTACTGGATTAAATACAGATCTTCTGGGACTTCCCTGGTGGTCCAGTGGCTAAGACTCCACGCTCCCACTGCAGGAGGTCTGGGTTTGATCCCTGGTCAGGGAACTAGATCCCACATGCTGCAACTAAGAGTTCGCATGCCACAACTAAAAGATGCCGCATGCCACAACTAGAGATCCTGCATGCCACAGCTAAGACCCAGAGCAGCCAACTAAATAAATATTTTTTAAAAATACAAATCTTCCTGTCACACGTTTTTGGCCTAATCTGTACTTTTCCCTCTGAAAAGTAGAGGAGCCAAAACTGAAACATGGAAATATTGTGTCTGTTTCTTCCACTTCTTCTGTGACTTTGCTTATACTATTCACTCTCTTGATGCTCTTCCCTCTTATCTCTGCTGTTGAAACCCTCCTAATTCTGGAAGGGCCTTCTCAGATTCCTCCTCTTTTCTGAAGCCCTTCCTGATCTGCAGTTGGATGCAGTCTCTTCCTGCTTTATAAATTTTTTAAATTAATTAATTAAAATATTTATTTATTTATTTTGGTTGCATCGGGTCTTAGTTGCGGCACACGGGATCTTCATTGAGGCATGCAGACTTCTTAGTTGCGGCATGCGTGTGGGATCTAGTTCCCCAACCAGGGATCGAACCTGGGCCCCCCCTGCATTGGGAGCGCGGAGTTTTACCCACTGGACCACCAGGGAAGTCCTCTTCCTGCTTTCAACCCACTGACTACTCAGTGTGTCTCCTATGACACTTACTAGAGTTGGCCCTGCCTTGCATTTGGGGTGTGTGTCCCTGTTGTCAGACTGCACACTCCTTGTTTATTTCCTCTGCCACCTTTGGCGTAGTGCTTTTCACAGAGAAGATGCTCAGTAAATACCACTTACTTTTTAAAAATTATGTGTTAAAGCCTATGATATTATTTGGGGGTATCACTAAACCCTCCCGAGCCTCATTAAAAGGGTTGAATTTTAGTCCATGCATATTTTTATTGCAATTATCTTCCTGAAAGCAAATCTGATTTTATCATCCTACTTCAAAATTGTTGTTTTCCATTGTCTATAAGACAGACTTCTTGGTTTGGCATACAAAGTCTGTATTGTTGGGACTCTTTTATTAGAGTTTACAAAAACTCAAACTGGCTAAAACAGAAAAAGGAACTTCTTGGCTTGTGGAGAAGTCTAGAGGTCCAGCTGTGTCAAGCATGGCTGGATCAAGGTGCTCACACAATGTCATGAGGCATCTACCTCTTTCCATCTCCCAGCAATTTTAAAAAATTGATCTTACTTTCAAACAAGTTCTTCCTATGAGGTGACAGAGATGGCCACTCACTAGTAGCCTTGGAAACTCTTAGAGAGTTCTTCTTTTCCAATAGTTCTAGCATCTGTCTCCTATTGGCCAGGCTTCAGGCACTTGCTCAACCCTGAAACAATCACTGGCCAAGGGGATGGAGTACTTTGATTTGCTAGGCCTTGGTGGTCTGTCTGGAGGGGGAAGGGCACCAACCCTACCTAAACTATGTGGACCACAGTGGGGGAGGGACATTTTCCCAAATAGAGGCTCCAACCCATCTCTTGCATTGTCGCACGTGCTGCCTTGTGCACTTCATGATCCAACTGTACTAAGCTTCACATCACTTCCTGAATACTCCTTTACTCTTAATAACTCTTTCTTGTGACACATCCCTTCCTCTGCCTGAAATGTCTTGTCTCAGCCTCCTTTTGTTTCTTACTAGCAAAGTCTTTTTTATCATTTAGGATCTCGTTAAATGGCCCCTTCTGCTCAGGGTCCTTTGTTGTATTGTGACCTGTTGACACTTCATTCTCACTGACCCCTGTGCTCTGAGGTTGACACCTTGGTTTGTTGTCTTCATATCCTCAGCCCAGAGTGCACTACTGCCAGGTACACGATAGACCTTTTTTAAAAAAAAGTCTTAAAATGATTTTTTAAACAAATTACATTTCTAGATATTTGTACATTCAACTATGTAGATTTTCAAATTTGTTGAGAATAAATAATAGTAACGTTAGTTTAAGGACAGTGCTTTGTCAGGGCACTATTTTAATGAATCTTAGTTTTAAATGTTTGCCTCAGTAATTCATGTGAATCTTTCTTTTTTCTAGAGGACCCACAGACATGAATTATTTACTCCTCCAGTGATAGGTTCTCACCCTGATGAAAGCGGAAGCAAATTCCAGGTTAGAACGTTATCCTAGTTATTTAGGGGGGTGTATGTATACAAGTTTAATACTTATTGCTTAATTCTAATTTATTGAATTTTAAATGAAAATTAACCACTGATAACACTTTAACTAGCTAACTGACCTGTGCATGCCCACTGTTGGTAAAGTCCATGTCCTGTGTCCTGGGTCTCTGGCCACCAAGACAGAACCCTAGTCCTCCTGGTCCATTTGCCGGATGATACACTGGCTTGCTGACCAACCCTCAACACTACCCTTCCTGCCCTCACGCATACTCTGAAATGCTGCTCCTTGCCCAGCCCATTCCTCTAGTGACCCCCATACACTTGTTCAGCTGAGACATGTTATATCAGTTGGAGTGAAAATTTTACTGAAGGCACTAAGGAAACCACATTTATAGAATGCATGAGAGAGCACAGACAGGCCACGGGGTTGTCTGGGGAGAGGAAGGATGTGTTCTGCCGTGTGTGCTCTTTCCACTGTAATACTTCAGAAAGTGGATACCAAACAGCACCATCACTTTTGTTCCAGCAACACACCTGGTCACCGTCAGTCCATCTGTGGCTTTTTTCCCCCTCCAGCACACAGAGCCCTGCTGGGGGATAGTCCTTAGCTCCTTCTGGCTAGGACCCACCGTTTCTGTGGGGTTCCAAATAGCTTCTGAAGAGGCCCAGCCTCTGCTGAGGTTCATTCAGTCCTCTACTATGTTAGATCAGAATTCATGGTGATGAGCTGTCTGATAGCTACTAAAACGATAATACTAGATAATGCTTAACTTAATGTTTGATGGCAGCACCATAAGGAGAAAACATTTATAGAGTTTGATAGTTTCTGCTTTTAACTTTTGTTGGAGAAAAAAATTGTATTGAGTTTTGGAAATTGACGTTATTTATATTTCTCTACAAATGACTGTCTATGTGTTTTCTTGTATATGTTAGGTTTCCTATGGTAACTCAGATACCCACAACCCAGAAGCATTATTTCACCTCTCCTCTTTGCCAGAGTAACTTTAGGGCTTAGCTAAATAATTTATTGTTCTTGTTATCTTGCCAAGCTGTTTAATTCTGTATCCCTGCTGGTATATTATCTATTTAAACCACCAACTATAGTCCCTATATGGCATTCTCCCTTTGCAAACTGCAAATATGGTGTCCTCATGAATGTTACAGCTTTTACTCCTGTGTTGCTTTAATTGATTGATTGCAAATTGCAATATTTTTCCCAGTCTGTAAGTTGTCTTTTTATTCTCTTAACAGTCTTTTTGAAGTACGTAAGTTCTTAATTTTGTTAAAGTCCAACATATCAATTTTTCTTTTATGGCTCATATTTTTGGTATTGTTTCTAAGAAATCTTTACCTAAGCCAGTTTTTAGAATACATGTCTTACATATCTTTTCTTCAGATTTATCCCTAAGTATTTCATTTTTTAAAACTGTTTAAAATGAACATTGTATTCCTGTGTTGCTTGAGGTTCATGTTTTTAAAGAGGAACTTCAATATCAGATGTTAACAGTGATTATTATGGGATGATGTGATCATGTCCTTTAAGTTGTTTGGTAAATTGTTGTATATATACTATAGATATCTCTACCCAGTTAAAAAGAATGAAGTGTATCTATATATAGTTAAATGGAACAATGTTTAAGATATATTAAACTTAAAAAGTTAAGTTGAATAATACAAATAATATGATTTCATCTTTGCAATAAAACAAACTGTATGGCTATGTGTTTATAAATTATATATGTGTGTATTAACATATACTTAGGATTATATGTATAGAAAAGGGTCAGAAAGGATTTTTTAAAATAATGCCCCAATTATTACTACCTTTAACTTTCTGATAAAAAATAAGGATCAGATTGAGAATGTAAATAATGACAGCCTTTCAAAATACTAAATAAAAGTAGAATATAACTTTTTAAATAGCCCACTAATTTTCAGGTACTGAAGAGGTACTGACCAAATAAAATAAATAAAATTTATATTCTTTTTTTACATTTTAAAGATAAATATACTTATTATTATTCAAAATAATATGGTATGAAACTTCAGTCATTGGTTAGGGCCTGTGTTGATATGGTGTTTCTTTAGGCACAATTCTTCCAAGCCATCATCAGTTAATATTTTAGCTTTTTGTAGGATAAAATTATATTTTCTAAGTTTTATTTGATTTTCTACTGTAAAATAGTTGTAAATACTAAAATGTGCGCTCAAAATTTACTTACTTGTAAAAAGATTAGTTTCTTCAAAGAACATATTTTCAGTCCTTAAGAATTTATTTTGTTTTACTTTAGCTTAAGACAGTAGAAACCCTA
Organism: Balaenoptera physalus; assembly: GCF_965194825.1. Classification (NCBI taxonomy): domain Eukaryota; kingdom Metazoa; phylum Chordata; class Mammalia; order Artiodactyla; family Balaenopteridae; genus Balaenoptera; species Balaenoptera physalus. Next base: position 50,684,207 of record NC_138883.1, read on the forward strand.
TTGGGCAGTACAACTAAGATCGGAGATGTGATTATTCTTGGAATGATAACTCAGTTAAAAGAGGTAAGTTGAACTTGATAAGCATCCAACTTTTATTTTCAGCCTTCAGATTAATGAAATGTCAGTTACATATAGGATTTTTACAGAGGGCATGGGAGCGTATTCGTCATTGAAAGTGGCTACCTCAGTCACCAAGTAACCTTTCCTTTTGCATTTGGTTTCCTGAGTAGACATCAGGAAGGAGTGTCTTATACAGGCCACCAGTTTGCATAGCCTGAAATTAGTCCCCCAGTGACCTCTGGTTGAACAGAGAGTACTGGGTTTCTAAACAATCAAAGCTGCAGACCATATCCTGCTCCCTGGGAGTTGTTGTTGGCTCTCTGAGGCCCCTCTTATGGCAGCCAGCGAGTATCCCTCCGGTCATCTCTTGGTTGGCAGTGGTCATTGTCTAGGTACCTATGAGGACTCCGAGTCTCAATTAATTGATTAGTTTGTGGTCACCAGACTAGTAAATGGAAAAGCCTAGACTAGGAATTACTGATTTTTTAAAAATCCACTGTACTGTCTACTATATTGTGTTGTCAAAATTGTCGGTATTTTAATTCTTTTGTCATAGTATTCATTTTTGCATAAATGTGGACATACTTCTTTTATTTTTTTTAGGGAAAATTTTTTCTGGAAGATCCTACAGGAACAGTACAACTGGATCTTAGTAAAGCTATATCCTTCACTTTTATTTTTTTAAATCTGTGTTACATGAGTTGGGGAAATTGATCATATATCATTCTCACATTTACCTATTTGGGTTCTTAGTGTAACTTCCATACGGTGGTGTAGGAATCTGGAGACATAATCCTAACCAGAGACAAAAAAACCTGTAATTCCCCCTTATTTGGAGAATCCAGACAAATCACTGAGGAAGTTTATAACATGCTAAGAATGGTCTATACTGTCAATATTACATCTTAGAATCAGATATGGGGATATTTAAACCTAAAGTTTTTTAAGCTATGATCTATTCAGAGTTTTAAATGTGAAGTCTTTGAATTTATTATTTGGAAATCCTGTGGAGCCCAAAATGTATGTTGACTTTATCACCACCTCAAGCATAGAAGTAGAATTATTTTCCTCAATTATTGTGTACCAGTTCCATAGCGGTTTATACACAGAGTCATGCTTTGTCTTAGCAGAGGGTAAGTCAGTATACTTTTTTCCCTCTCCCCCTCATCATTCTACCGTAAAACCCTTTCTACATTGGTTAAAATATGTTAACATGATGTAACTCGGGACAACACTGATTATGAGAGCATATTTCTGACATTAAATAACAGACTCATGGGAGAGGGGTTTCTTTCTGGGGTGATGAAAATATTCTGAAATTAGTGGTGATGGTTGTACAACTTGTGAATATACTAAAAACCACTGAAGTATACACTTTTAAAGGGTTGTATGATATATGAATTATATCTCAATGAAGTTGAAAAAACAGATTGTACATAGAGTCATAAAATGAGACATTTTAAAATCTGTGTACCTTATCTGTCTGTACTCTAACATGTATTGTGAAATAAAAAAGGGAAAAGTTTTAATTCTAAATCTGTTAGTATTTCATGAATTTTTTTTTTTTATAGAACTGAGACTGTCTGGAATTCCCTGGTGGTCCAGTGGTTAGGACTTGGCTCTTTCACTGCCATGGCCCCGGGTTCAATCCTTGGTCAGGGAACTAAGATCCCACAAGCCGCATGATGTGGCCAAAAAAAAAAAAAAGAACTGAGACAGTCTCTGAACCTGAAGCTGTTTTGTAGCGCAGTGGGACTGATAATTCTGTTGTTAGTCGACAGGGGATGAGATGATGGCCTAGCGTTACTGCTTTGTGTTCCATAGTTTTGTCCTTTCAAACAAGAAGGAGAATTGGACAAATGAAAGTGATTTGTTACTTATCTTTTTTCAGGTTGGTTTGAAGATCAGGTGTTTCATGTCAATGCCTTTGGATTTCCACCCACTGAACCCTCTAGTACTACTAGGTATAAAAATGTTTGACTTAAACTCTATAGGGATTTTATAATACCGGCAGTAATGAATGTAAGATAGTATATCATATCTCAGTTATTACAAGTCCTCAGGCTTTGTGTCAGAAGGCGAAGAGCAATGGAAAATGAGAGTTAAAGACTGGGCTTTATATGAAACTGAAAACTTCGGGTTGACTCCAGATTGGTTGCAATAGCATCTCTGTACTTTGGCTTTAATGGAAAGACTTCCAGTCTATCGGTCTTATTTATCTCTAGGATTGATGAGAAGTTCAACTGAGATAAGAGATAGGAAAACACTTAGAAGAATATAATTCCCATGTTAATAGAAAGTTCTTATTTTTGTATTTTACTGAGTGAAAGTTACAAGAGGCGGGTTATATAGTTCTTTAATATATGCAAAATCATTATAATATTAGAGTGGTTCCAAAAGGGCCTTCTCTGAGAGGAGTGAGTTCCCTGTCACTCAAGGTATTTGAGCAGAGGCTGAATAATGGTGTAGACGTTGAAGCTGGTGGCCTGTGGGTTGAATGTAGTCTATAAAAATTTCTTTTTTCCCCTTTGAGGTGTTAAAACACATTTTGAATTAGTTTGCAATATTTAAAAATCAGGAGATTTCTCATAATAGTGTAGATTTCTGAGTTCTCTTGAACAATCAGATCTAGCCATACTTTGTACCTGAATTCTCACCTGGAACATCTATACTGCAGTGATTGCCCACTGTGTGCAATCACTGTGTATGTGTGTGCTCTCTCACTCACACCTAGTCAGCCTCTGCTGGCTGCTGCTTTGATATTTAGTATTACCTTCCTGGAGCCTGTAAGCATCTGGGGGAATTAAATCTTGAGATTCCATGATGATGGTGATGATTTCAAGGAGAAGTATGAGGACTAAGATTTTGGGCCCAGTATGCCTGTATAAATCATGTGCCAAGGCCACATTTGCTGGCTGGGAGTCACTGGCAGGCAGCTTTTGCTGTGCATCTTCTCTTCCTGTTGAAGTACATAATCCGGGGGAAAGTGCTGCTCACGCCACAGAGAATAGAAGCCCTCATCAAGCCAGCTCACTTTTAAGTGAATGTTTTTAGTGCTAGTTTGTAGCTAGGTTTGTATCATTGTAGGGGTTTTTTTGGACTATATTTAAGGCATAATTGCTGTTGTTTTGGTGTTTTAGTTTCATACAAGCCTCAAAATTACTACGTCTGAATGAGAGGAGTAATTGAGGAAGCTGGCCATGAGTAGTACCATTCGTTTCAGTTTAGCCAAGAGTTCATCATTGTAATGTCTCAAATAATCTTCCATTTAAATTGTCTCATTTTCTCTAAATTAAACTGCTTTGTGTGTGTTTAGTACACCAATGGACTGGTATGAGGTGTCATAAAGTATGTTAAAGTAAAATAATCATTTTATTCCAGTTAGGATTATGAATTACTTTTCTCTTAAAATACCTCCAAAGTAAAATTCAGAAGGCTGTATTCTGGTGGCAGTCAGTGAATTCAACAATAGATATTTTATTGAGTTCTTTCTATGTGTAAAATACTGTTTTAAGGGTAAATGAGGGACTTCGCTGGTAGCGCAGTGGTTAAGAATCCGCCTGCTAATGCAGGGGACACGGGTTCAAGCCCTGATCCAGGAAGATCCCACATGCTGCAGAGCAACTAAACCCGTGTGCCACAACTACTGAGCCTGTGCTCTAGAGCCCATGAGCCACAACTACCGAAGCCTGTGCTCCTCAACAAGAGAAGCCACCGCAACAAGAAGCCCTCGCACCGCAACAAAGAGTAGCCCCTGCTCGTCGCAACTAGAGAAACCAGCGCACAGCAACGGAAGACCCAACGCAGCCAATCAATCAATCAATCAATCAATAAAATATATTAAAAAAAAGGATAAATGAATACAAATATGTCTACAACGTGGTCCCATCTCAAAAGGATCTGAACTGACCTAATGCCTTCCCACCATTGCCTAGTCTACCATATAAATTTTTTAGGGTACAGATTTGCTGGGATTTCATTGCCATGCTGCTCTCTTTCACTGGTACAGGGCATTTGACTTGTGCTTTCTGAGCCCAACGTGTTGTTAGAGTTCCTAGAATTCCTAGAGTATTTCTTGGGAAAATAGGCCTTCCTCTTGCTCCTGTCTTTGCACATTATACAGTAAGTCCCCTACATACGAATGAGTTCCATTCCGAGAGCACGTTCGTAAGTCCAACTTGTTTGTAAGTCCAACAAAGTTAGCCTAGGTACCCAACTAACACAATCGGCTATATAGTACTGTACTGTAATTGGTTTATAATATTTTTCACACAAATAATACATAAAAAACAAACACAAAAAATAAAGAAAATGTTCTTAATCTTACAGTACAGTACCTTTAAAAGTACAGTAGTACAGTACAACAGCTGGCATACAGGGCACGTTTGCATCTTTGAAAGTTCGCAACTTGAAGGTTCATATGTAGGGGACTTCCTGTATTCCATGTACCAAGGATGGAAGGTGTTAGGCTTTCTAAGCTTTAATTTCTCAAGAATCAGCTTAATAGGTATTTCTGTCTGTGATGCTCTGGTTTATGTTTGGGTATATAATTGAAATCATCATACAATTATTTCATACAATTTCATCTTATTTCATTCCTCTGATAACCGCAAGATTGTAACCTAACACTGCTACCTGCTATTGGGATGGCCTCAGGAGAGTTACTTAACACTTCTGAACCTGAACCTTGCTTTCTCTTTTGTAAAATAAAGAAAATAGAATCTACCAACATGAGGTTTTTTTTGTTTTTGTTTTTGTTTTTAGGATTTAATATTACAATCTGTCTGATATGTACATGTTTTCCTTAGGAGCAAGGGTTCAGTATTCCCTAATGCAGTGTTTGCAGTGACTTTATAGGATATAATTACAGCAACCTAACAAGAATCAACTCTAACAAGATGTATTTATATATATATATAACATGGAGAGTTTCTTTTTAATGCATGAATATATAGGTCTATATCTATTCCCTTTTTTTGGACACTAAAAATGGATACATACTGTACAGTGCTTTGCAACCTGCTTCTTCATTTAATATGCAGTCAACATTTTCCATTACCATGAAATACTTTTTTTAATTACATGATTTTTTACATTCAGCAGTGTATTTTGAGCACATACTATATTGCCAGGCTCTGTGCTACGTGTTGGATTGGGGAGATAGACGTTAAACTGTCACCCAAATAATTAGCTGATTACAAATTTGATAAGTTCTACAAAAGAGAAGTGCAGGGTCCTACAAGTGTGTGTAATGGGGAAATCTAACTTCTCTTGGGATCCTCAGGGGAGGTTTCTCTGGGGTAGTACAGTTAAGCTGGGAACTGCAGGATGGCAGCCAGTGAAGGGTGGGTGGCAATAGCAGTAGAGGCTGGGAGTGCAGATCACCCCAATTTCCTAGTGACCCTTTTTGCAAGCTTTAGTGTTCCTTCCAGATTTTCCCAATTCTGGAATGTTCGTTAGTCTTTGTAGACATCCTTAATTTCTTAGAACAGATTTCTAGAAGTGAATTGCTTGGTCAAATGGCTAGCACTTTTTCTGAGACTTTTATTATTCAAATTGAGTACCGGTTTCTCCTACTTTCAACTACATAGGAAATTGTGATTTATTTTAATATTTGCTTTAGTAAGTTTTAAAAGGTACAGGTATACTATATCTGTACTTTGTTTACTGCTTCCGTTTTGCTTCCTTTCTCATTTTAGAACACTTAAATAAACTTGTTTGTTTTTTGTGCTACAAATAATACATTTTCATGGTCCAATTTACATTGATGGGACAATTACCTCATTAGATAGAAGCTAAATTTGTAGAATATCAGAAAAATATCTCCAACAGAATATAGGATAGAAGGTAATAATTGTGTTATAATTACCTAGGGCATACTATGGAAATATTAATTTTTTTGGAGGCCCTTCTAATACATCTGTGAAGACTTCTGCAAAACTAAAACAACTAGAGGATGAGAACAAAGATGCCATGTTTGTGTTTATATCTGATGTTTGGTTGGACCAAGTAGAAGTATTGGAAAAACTTCACACCATGTTTTCTGGTAGGTGTCATTTTTTCTATTCTTTTTTGAGCTCTAATGAGAATTCATGTCTTAAAACTAAATTCTTAAAAAAAAAATGTATCTTTTTGAGTAGTCTAGTTTTTAAAAGACATTGATTCAGTGGTGAAATATTTTAAATGAATTCATCTTAAAGACTTACATTTTTACATTTGAAAAATAACTGTGTGTGTGTGTGTGTGTCTGTCTGTGTATTCATGATAAATGAGAATTAGTCCTAAGAATAGTACAAGAGTGGAGAGCAGCTTAGGCTTTGGAATTTGACAGAACTGGGTTTAAGCTGCAGTCTAATACCTTGGGCAGGTTACTTAATCTCTCTCTCAGTTTACAGGGATGTTGTGAGGATTAATCAAGCCATTGCAGGGCCTGGCACAAAATAAGTGCTCAATAAATGGGCACTATTATTACTATTTTTTATAATAATGTTATTAAAATAAGGTATTATTTTTAAAATAGTATGGTTTTATTATTTAAAAACTCATGGTTAAAAGATTTTTATATGATTTCTACACTCTATATGTTCATTTCTTCTTTTTTAGGTTATTCACCAGCACCTCCAACCTGCTTTATTCTGTTTGGCAATTTTTCATCTGTACCATATGGAAAAAATCACGTTCAAGCTTTGAAAGGTATTGAGGATCTGTTTAATAAGTGTTTCTACATTTGTATAAACTAAATTGATAAGAAATGATCTATAATATTTTAATTTCATTCAAAATATGTAGAGTTGTAGCTAATCAAATAAAATTTGATTTATGTATATCATATGCAAATTAAATTCAATATCCCTTTAAAATTTTAGATTCCCTAAAAACTTTGGCAGATATAATATGTGAATACCCAAATATTCACCAAAGGTAATGATTTCTTTTGCTATATTTTTTATTTAAAGTGTTATTTAAGAAACACAAAAAATGAATCCTAAGTTAAGAAATGGATGGCAGAAAAAGTTGAGAAAATTAGTACAGTTAAGAGATAAAATTAACCTGCTATCATGATAATGTATGTTACACTCTAGTAGAGATTTATAATGAAAAGTATTAAAAGGAAGAGTGATAATTTCCACCGTATTCCACATTTCTTGGTGACATTACTCTAAGGGTCTAGAGCTATACTCTTCAATATGATAGTCACTGGCCACGTGTATCTCTTTAAATTTAAATTATTTAAGGGAATTCCCTGGCTGTCCAGTGGTTAGGACTCGGTGCTTTCACTGCAGGTGAGTCGGGGTGGGGTGTGGTGACCGGCTTCCATTCATGGTCAGGGAACTAAAACAATCCCATAAGCTTCAGGGCGTGGCCAAAAATTAAAAAATAAAATAAATAAAGATAAAATTCAGTCACTCTGGCCACAGTTCAAGCACTCAATAATTGGACAGTACAGGTTTAGAACATTTCTATCATTGCAAAAAGATCTATTGGACGGTATTGGTCTGAAGCCTTTTAGTAGTTCATTTATTAAAATGTATGAAATTTAATTTTTAAAAATTTGTAATTAAAGGCAATAACTTGGTTTTAGACTACGGGATAGTGGTACAATATTTTTAGAATGAATTATGTTGAATTTTGCTACAGTAGTCGATTTGTGTTTGTTCCTGGTCCAGAGGATCCTGGATTTGGTTCCATCTTACCAAGGTAAGTTTTATTCAGATATTTGCAACAGTAAAGAAAATTCTGTAAAATTTAAAAATGCATACTATATCACATAAATTGTTTTTATAGGCCACCATTTGCTGAAAGCATCACTAATGAATTCAGACAAAGAGTACCATTTTCAGTTTTTACTACTAATCCTTGCAGGTAAATATTAGTATTTTTGTGTTGCGGTTTTTTCCTTTCATTTAACAATTAACCTATTTCTTGGGAATTCCCTGGTGGTCCAGTGGTTAGGACTCTGTGCTTCCACTGCAGGGGGCGTGGGTTTGATCCCTGGTCGGGGAACTAAGATCCCGCATGCCATGGGCGGCGTGGCCAAAAAAAAACAAAAAAAAAAAGTGGGAAAAAATGAACCTGTTTCTTAAAATTTGTCTCTGAATTTTGATTGTTATGGGATAAAAATGAAAAGAAAATTTCTTTCTATCTTAGGTTTCTCAAAACTTTAAAAATGTTTTAACTGTATTTAAATAATTCACTAACACTGAATTTAGAAGCTTAAATAATGGATGGAGATTTAAAAATAGATATTCCAATTACACATCCTTTAAGAAAAGTTACAATGGAAGACTGAAAGGATTACACGTTTACTGTATGTGCTACTCACTGTGACCATAGGCTCTTACTGAGGGAATGCCCTCAGTCTTTGTTTCTCCTCTCTTTTCTACCTACATTCACTCCTTCAGTGACCTTTCCAGTCCAAGGGCTTTAATTACCCTCTGTGTATTGACAACTCCCACATTGATATCTCCAGCTCAAACCTTCTACCAGATTCCACACTTACATATCTGGTTGTGTACTCATCATCTCCCCTTGGATGTCTAATAGACAACTTCAGATTGAACTTCTGATCTTCTTCCCTCATCAGTCCCCAGCCCTGTTCCGTAGCTTTCCTCATCGTAGTTCCTGACACCTTTATCCTTCCAGTTGTTCAGACCAACCTTTGGGATTCTTCCTCACATGCAAGCTTTTAGGAAGTCCTTCAAAACTTTGAAGAAGGACTTCAAAATATATCCAGAATCTGGCCATCTCTCTATACCTCCCCCTCTACAACCCTCTACCATCTTCTCTAGCCTTGATTACTGTAATAGCCTCCTCATTGTTCTCTAGTTTCTACCCCTGCTCCTCTGTAGTCTGTCCTTAACAATGTCAGAGTGATCCTTTAAACCTTAAGGCATGTCACATCCACCCTACTGATTCAGAAAGATGGGCCCCTCATGTTATTCCGTAACAGCCCATATCCTTTGCAATGGTAATCATGGCCTGCATGATCTGGCCCCCAGTTTACTCCGTGATTTCCTCTCCGACTTTCTTCTCCTCCTCATTTATTCCAGCCACTCCAGACTCCTTTTGTTCTTCAAATATGCCAGGCATGTTTCATCTTAGGGCCTCTGCTCTGCCTGTTCCCTCTTCCTGCAGTGTTCTTCCTCTGCATGTCTGCTTGACTTTCTCACCTCCTTCAAGTCTGTGCTCAGAGCAAACTTCATTATGAGCCCTACCTGTTCCAATACTCCTATTTAATACTCCAGCCTTCTAGACCTTCCCTTCCCCTAAATGATTCCTGTTAGCCTTTTTCTTTTTGTCATACACTTAATCATCTTCCAACATACTGTGTAATTATTGTATCTGTTGTTTATTCTCATTACTAGAATAGTGCCAGACACATATTAAGAGCTCAATAAATTACTGTCAAATGAATGGGTGAATAGATTCTGGTTGAATTTTTTCTGTGGTGAACAATGGGAAGTGGGAATGGCTTTGTACTATAAAACATCTTGCCTTTAAAGTTACCTCATATTTTGTTCTGAGGAAGTCACATTCAACTACTGTTTTTATTTCAGAATTCAGTATTGTACACAAGAAATTATTGTCTTTCGTGAAGACTTAGTGAATAAAATGTGCAGAAACTGTGTCCGTTTTCCCAGTAGCAATTTGGATATTCCTAATCATGTAAGTTGTGTCTTCTTTATTAAGGTATCTTAATTACATGTGGCTTTATATAAAATTTTGTTAAGCCACTTAATCACTTGCCCTTTTGTTGTTTTTATTTATAGTTCAAAATAATTTCAGCACACTTTTGTCAGTAAGGTAATTTTTGTTCCTAAATCAGTGTTTCTCAATTTTCTTACTGACGTATCCCCTAATGGGCAGAAGAAAGCCCCGAAGTAGCAGGAAGTTTCTTTGGAGGTTCTTGTTTTGCCTTTAGAACTCATAAATCTTACATTGTACTTCTATATATATATATATATTTGTTTAAATAAAATGTTTATGTTTATCGTGTTTATTAAGTATTTCGTATGATTTGCCCACATCAGGAGGATGTGTAGTGTTTATCTTGTAGCTTCAAGATTCCCAGTTGTCAATCACTGGTTACATGTACCCTCATTTGGAAGTATGGAAGTAGATCATACAGAGCACTTTTAGTATGTATTTTATAACATTTAAAGTGTATGTAGGCTAAGTATATATTCTTGGCATTACTCAAGCTGTGGAATTATTTTTAGATGAACAGAATTAGTAAATGAGTTTATTATACAGCTAAGAATACAATTGCTCCAAAATGACTATTTGAGGGAGTAGCTTTTATGGTGTTGAATGAAAACTCATAAATTTCTCCTAAAATACAGGATAGTTGATTTCATTTTATATCAGTTTTCCCAAGGTTTTGTAATTCAGTTTTCGCAACTGTTTCTCAAATTTTCTAAGTCACTTTGGTAATTAGTATTTAATTTGAAATTCTTTGTTGCTCTTTTAGCTTTTACAAATGCACTGAAGTTTGTTTTGTGTCATTCTTTTGTAGTTTGTAAAGACTATCTTATCCCAAGGACACCTGACTCCTCTCCCTCTTTATGTCTGCCCGGTGTATTGGGCGTATGACTACGCTCTGAGAGTGTACCCTGTGCCTGACCTACTTGTCATCGCAGACAAATACGATCCTTTTACTTTGACCAATACCGAATGCCTCTGCATAAACCCTGTAAGAATGTAGTTAACATTATGTAGTCATAATTTGTCAAGATTAGAGTGTTACTTCTTTAAATTTAAAATATATGTTTAATCAATTACTGTTGGAGTAAAAATATACTATAAATGAAACACTGAATTAATTTGGTATAAACAGAAAGTTCTTAAACTTTCAAAAGAGTATGTGACTATAAAGTAATGTGACTTCTTTCTTAAAAAAGAAAAAAAAATGCACCAAAGCTTATAAATCCAGATGAGTATTTTCCCCCTTCAAAGTAACTTGCCTTGGGATTCCTTGGGATTCCTTTCTGGAAATTACTTTCAGAGCATGTATTCTGTTCTCTTTAAACATGTTAATGGTACTTGTCCTTTGAGGAGGATTTTTTGTTGTTGTTGTTATTGTTGTTGTTGGAAATTGTCCAAGTCCCCAAAATCTAAGACTGATAAATGTGGAAATTCTTACTGGGACACAGTTTAATATTTCATTTTTATGCAGAACCTTGAAATTGCTTCAGCATCTTCAAGTTGCTTCTGAATTTCTATACAAGTATGGTTGACTTTTTGAACTTGGGGTCTAAATGCTGCATAATGTTGCTTTTTATGTCAAATATCTTCACTAGTGATTTTTAATCTGTATGTTTCCTTGATTCTTGTGAATTTTAAACTTTAGTACTTTTTTATTTCATCTAGGCCATTCCTAGAAACATCATTCCTTACTGCTTTTCTCACACACACATTTATTTTGTCTGGCTTCTGCAACCACAGAACTACTGACATTTTGGACCAGATAATTCTTTGTTTTGGGGCACCATCCTGTGCATTGCAGGGTGTTTAGCAGCACCCCTGACCTCCATCCACTAGATGCCTGTAGCAGCCCCCAGTTGTAACAATCGAAAATGTCCTCAGATACTTGCCAAATGTCTCCTAGGAGACAAAAATTGTCCCTGGTTGGGAGCTACTGCTCTAAGGATGAGCACAGTCAGCTGATTTGGTTTCATTGTTTGAAATTTGTGGCCCTAATTTTTGTAGAATCTTTATTCACATTTCAATATTCTTGTCACAATGAGGCTATTTCCTTATTTAAATTGAACGCTTTGGGCATTCTCATAGTTAATGCTCTATTTGAAACCACTTTATTTCTGAATTTTTCCACTCTTTCATACTGTAAATGAGTAAACAACCAGTTCCTACACCATCATTATATCTTTTTAACCTTATTTATACCTTTTGGGCAAGCCCAAAACTTGGTTTTGACATTGCTTCATCCTTTCTTGATACTTATTCCCATTAATGAATACCTGCAATGGGCCAGACATTGAGCTAGTGCCAGGGACACAAAGACTGAAAAGACAGAGTCTGCTCAGTAACTTTAGAGTTTAGTAATGGCCAGACAATTGTATGTGTGACTACTGCTCAGTTGTTTTGGGGGCACAATGGCAGGGCATCAAACCCAGATTTTTACTGGGGTGAGGGTCAGGAAAGACTTCTCGAACATGATGTTGGAGTGTCTTATATGCTTATTTAGCATCACCCAGTACTGTTTATTTCTTATACTAAGTAGAACCCCTCCTAAGCATTTCTAGTCACATTTGTTAGCATAACTGTTCTAGTCAACTTGACTTTTTGCTTCAAGTGGAGATATTTTATAGTAATATTTTTTCTCTATAAAGAGCATACAAAAATTTGTCTCATTACTTTATAGTCACATCTTGTAACTTTATTTTTAAGTTAGGAGCAAGGAGTTTGATTTTAAAAATAGGGATTCTTTTTTAAAAGTTGAGTATTCACTTATGGGCATTTTTCTCTCCAAAGGGCTCTTTTCCAAGAAGTGGATTTTCATTCAAAGTTTTTTATCCTTCCAGTAAGATAGTAGAAGATAGGTAAGTGTGCCCTCAGAAACAGCAAGAAACAGCTGTCTCTTGGTGTAATATTGCTAAAATTCAGATGTTCTGTAGGTGTGCTGAAGTTTTTAAAAGTCTACAGTAGCTCATTGGAAATGTTCTAGGCTGAACTTACTGTGTTCATGCTGGGAGACACAGAATTGTATGTACTTGATGGCACATTTGTATGAAATAGACCAAGAACTGTTTTCTGAGGGAAATCTCAGACTGGCTGTGGAGGTGGGCTAGTTCTTTTACAGGCAGACTCCTGATGACGTTATTATTCCAAGAGGTCAGCCTTGCCGGCCACATGGTTGGTTCTCAAAACCTAGGTAATCTGCCTTAAATTGGCAGCAAAGAATTGTAGGGGAGCTGGGTTGAGTGTGGTGATGGTGAGGGGTTGGAGTTGGGGGGAGGTCTTGGGGAAAAGAGAATAATCACCTGTTGGGTACTGGTTTTCAGAGGGTGTCCTGTGGACCACGTGCATCAGAATCCTCTGGGGTCCTTGTTAAAAATGTTAAGTTCCAGGATCCCATCCCAAACTTATCAAATGTCTCTCTCTAGTTGTAGGGCCCAGAAATCTGCCTTTTTAACAGTTTTCCTTAGATTCAGGCATCCTAACGTGTGATTTCTTGGTTAATTATATTTTGTTTCCCACCTCCAGTTAAGAACAGTAACCAAATACCTCCAGGTTCTCAGAGAATATAACCTTGAACACCCAACCCAATTGTCTTTTTTTACTTTTTGTAATTAACATCTTTATTTAAATAAAAACACAAGTACATGATAAAAATTTCAAACAAAGCTTAAAAGTATAAAATTGAAAAGGAAAAAGTAGCTCCGTTTCCTAACCCTGAAACCATGATTAGCAGCTTCTTATATATATTTCTTGAAAAAAATTTCTGCATTACTTTTGCTGCTCAGTATTCATGGAGGATTAAAGTCCGTTCACTTTGGGATATTCTAAATTTTATTCTTGGATTCACTCATTTGACGTGTATTTGAATCTTACTGTATTCCAGGCACTGCTTAGTTTTTGGAATATAACCAGACAGATACTCTTATAAAAGTCACTGATATTCCAGCCTCTATTCCATAAGCTGAATATGTGTTTGACTTCACCTAGCCCACAATGAATCCTTAAACAAATTTTTTTTGACTTGGAATGCCTTTAGGTAAAGGCAACGCTCTTACCAGTCTCAACCACTCGCTGTTGTTGACAGTGATTTTGTGACCCCAGGATTAGGTCACCTCTGGCGCATATTTTGTCCACCTTTTTAAAATTTTTTCTTGGCCACGCCATTCAGCTTGTGGGATCTTAGTTCCCCAAACAGGGATTGAACCCAGGCCTTCGGCAGTGAAAGCGCAGAGTCCTAACCACTGGACCACCAGGGAATTCCTATTTTGTCCGCCTTTAGATTGACTTTTACTGAACTGAGATTTGGTATAAATTCACAGACATATAAAACTTATTCTGCTATGAAAACCAATAGTGGGCACTTTCAACAGATCTCAGGACAAGAGAAATCTGTGTCTGTCCCAAGCAACTGTTTATTTTCATCTTGGGGAGACTGTAAATCTACTAATAGACTCTCTTTGTGTTAGCTGCCAGGAAGCACAGCCAAACGTGCAGCCCACCTCTACAGCAGCAGAGGAATTACTAGCATAAATGTTGGCTGCGGCTCTGGCTTCCTCTTCTTTTCTGATCTGTATTTTTCTCTTACCTGAATTTCCTGATTTCCTTACTTTTATCTTTTTATTATATCTATCTTGGCAAACCAGTTAATATTTTTTTAATGAGTTGGGAGATAAGCAAATAAACCACAATAGGAAATTAACCGATTTATTATGATAGCACAAGACACTTGTTACATTTCTTGTAATGTTCCCTGATTGCCATGCAGAATTGTTAATCTAAGTACAGTGCTTAGAATCTAAGCACTGTATACAGACTTCTATGACAGTTCTAACACACCGTTTTAGTCACTTATGTGCCTGTCCCTCTTAAAAGTTTCTAGAACAGTCCTTGACTTGCAGTTGACATTCACTGTTAAGTTGAAATAGTTGGTCCCTTTATCATCTGTGGAGTCAGATGCTGAAAACCCTTGACATAATTTCCAAACTATAATTTAGTAGTGATAATTTGAGGAATTTTTTCAGTGCTGGATCCAACAGGTTGATGTATGGTTTTTTTGTTTTTTTTTTGAGAGAGAAAAAATTTTCATGATATAGTGAAATAATTTGGTTTTACTGCTACTTAGTTTCTCCCAAAAAGAATTTTTTTTCTTAGAATATTTGTGAAATCATATTGTAGAGTTAACCACAGAAATGTAGCCAAAGTAGATAAGGTTTACCCCTGTTTCAACATGTGCTCTCAAAGACAGTTGTTTTATTTAAAAACACAATGTTGGTGATGTAGGGGAGAAACGCCCATTCTCACACAGAGTTGGTCAGAATAAAAAATGGTAAAAACTTTTTTCTTAAGACCTCAACTGCATATATCAGCAATTCCATTTCTAGGAATTTATCCTACAGGTATACTTGGGTTTATGCATAAAATTGGGTACAGCTCTTTTTACTGTAGTTTTTATAATTGCAAAACAAATAGCTTAAATGTTTATCTATTTAAAAGTTATTCAGAACTTTTCTAATTTATATTAAATTTCAAAGCCATAGAGGAAGGGATTAGTTAAAAATTATAAATATGTGTTTATTACTAATTGAAAAAAGGGGTAGAATAGTGTTCATTGTATTCTACCACTTGTGTGTTTTTAAAGCATTTACCCCACACACATGCTTGTATATGATTAGACAATCTTTATAAGGATATACTGTTGCTTCTGGAGAGCAGAAATAGAGGGTGAGACAGACTTATTTTTCACTGTGTCCCCTTTTGAATTTGGAACAATATGCATGTATTGACCTATTTTTAAAATTAACTAAAACTAAATATTAAGAAATGTACAATAACTTAGGTTTCCAAAATGTTTAATTTTATGAATATTTTCTTTTTTCAGCAAACTCCAAGGGTTTTGAGATTCTTAAAGACCATCTGAAGAAACAGAATTCATCAATTTTCTGCTTAATTTTATATTTTATGTAATTTTGATATTAAGTTACAATAAAATTACGGTAAACTTTAGGATGTTCTGCTTAAATTTCTATTTTATGAAATTTTGATATTAAAGTAAACACGATGGGGCTTCCCTGGTGGTCCAGTGGTTAAGACTCCATGCTGACAATGCAGGGGGCCCGGGTTCAATCCCTGGTCAGGGAACTAGATCCCGCACATGGCAACTAAACGCACACCGCCGTGAAGATCCTGCACGCGGTAACGAAGATCCCACATGCCGCAACTAAGACCCGGCACAGCCAAATAAATAAGTAAATATTTTTAAAATAAATAAAATAAAATAAACATGATGGTATACTTTACAAAGCTTTATAGGAAAAATATTTTCTGCATAATCTTTTAGGAAAAATATGAAAATGTGTAAAAATATATAATCCAAGTATACATTTGTTTAAAAATTTAAGTTTCATTATTTCTGTACTAGTTACACGCTAATGTTCACCATAAGAGTCTTAATAGTATATTCAAGAATTGCAAATTGTTTAAATTTCAAGTCACAGAATCTATTCTAATGATAGTGAAAACCTTTGTTTCAGGATATTACTATGATATTCATTACATAATTACCTTTTGGCACTGAAAATTTAAAAACACACTGTCCCCAGAGTTTTTACATTTAAAAGGAATAATACTCACTTTGAAGCAGACTGTTTTGCTATTTTGGGTATAATAACTCAACACCATGCACTTATCTATTAGTTTATGGGGGGGGGGGGACTATGATGATGGCCCAGAAATGAATCTGAACGACAGGAAGTTGTTAAACGTACAAAGAGTATTTCAAATGTAGGAATAACCTTTTTTTTTTTTATAAATTTATTTATTTATTTTTGGCTGCGTTGGGTCTTCATTGCTGTGCACGGGCTTTCTCTAGTTGCGGCGAGCGGACGTACTCTTTGTTGCAGTGCGTCGGCTTCTAATTGCGGTGGCTTAGGCTCTAGGCACTTGGGCTTCAGTAGTTGTGGCACGCAGGCTTCAGTCGTTGTGGCTCGCGGGCTCTAGAGCGCAGGCTCAGTAGTTGTGGCGCATGGGCTTAGTTGCTCCACGGCATGTGGGATCTTCCCGGACCAGGGATCGAAACTGTGTCCCCTGCATTGGCAGGCGGATTCTTAACCACTGCGCCACCAGGGAAGTCCCAGGAATAATAATATTACAGAAAGCCTGGAATGGAAGATATTTCTTTCAAAGCTTTTTGGGGAAGAGATACTGATAAAAAAATAAAAATGACACCGAAAGAAAATTCCTCAAGAAATGTAATCTGAATGTTGTGATAAGTGAATTCTGGTTAAGGATGAAGTGGCAATTTGAGATGTGGTTTAAGGATGTAAAATTTCAGAGTATTAGAAGAGGTCTGATGTTAGAAGAGCAAGATTGAGCTTTAATTTCAAGAATAGCCTGGAAATTTTGACTAAAGGTGAAATCAAGGCATAAGTTCAAAAGCTACTAGATTACTTGGGAAAATTTACAATTTGGGCCTTGAAAGTGAAATAGAAACTGCAAGGTTGTTGGTCCAGTTACAAGAACCATAGAGCTAAATATGAAAGATTTCTTTAGGAACACATTTAATGCCTAAAAAGATAGGGTACGTTTACGGGTTAGCAAGGTGACGTAAGATGAAGCAGAGCAGTTAACTATGTACGAGCCGATAAGTTGCCAGAATCAGGCAATAATTATTAGAATAAGACAGGAACTAGAATCAGGTGGAGGTGGACATTGTCTGGAAAGAGGTCTGAAAAATGGGCTAGCAGAGGAACAGCACTGCAAGGGTATCCAGAGCTAATACTCTGGGGCACAGAGAAGTGGTGTGCTCCCCGACTTGGTGTTTTATCAGCTGAAGCACGGCTGACCGCACCGCAGAAATCTGGGTATGAGGCACCGTCATGTGACATTATGCCTTAGGGGCCAGGTAGATCACACAAGACGGGAGTAGGCTGAGATTTCTCTGCTGTGAGAAAAGCCAACACTTGGTCTCAGTGTGGGGAAACCACAGGAAGTGCCAGTGCATGTGATGAGGTAGGAGAGAAACCTGGATGGTGTCTCGACATTGAGGTAATGCCAACATTGTGTTAAATGTTGCTGAGAGTTGCAACAAAATGAGAACAGAAAAGTGATCACTGGATTTAACAAGTACCAATTAATAACTACCCCAATCAATAAATATTCTTCTATAATATCTATTTGAATGGCTGCATAGAATCCCATTGCATGGCTGTACCAAAATCTGCTCAACCAGTCCCACTGTTGAATTCTTAGCTTCTTCCCAAACTTTTAGAATCATGATGTTTCTTGAGCATGCTCTCAAAGTTGGAATTGCTGGATCAAAAAAAGTATGCACGTTCTAAAGGTTTTTTATACAGCTACCAAACTACTCTCTAGAAAGGTTTTATTAATATAATTCTACCACCCCAAGGAAATAGAGTAATTGTTTTTAAAAAAACCCTTTTCCATTTTGATAGGTGATATGTAGTATCTTATATTTGCATTTTTATTATTAACGAAGTCATATGTTTACTGATCATTGGCTATTTATGAATAGCCTGCCCATAATATCTCTTGCACCAAATGAGAGTTGTAAACAGGGCAAATTGGTGAAATATCTAGAAGACTGAAATGCTGGTTTAGCGAAGTGAATAAAGCATATAAAGTTGTTAGAATCACAGCTTGTGAATGTATTGGCTTTGTAACTTTCGTCAGGTAACTTCTCAGGTCCCATCTTCTTATCTGTGAAATGGGGATTAGGTCTACCTTGAAGTGTTGTGAACAATGGATAACGTACATGATGCTGTTAATTATGACAATTATTCAGATGGTTATTTTGCAGAGGTAACTGCACCATGGCACAGGAATCTAAAAAATGCATAACGTTGGTTTGAAGAAACTAAGTCTATTTCTGATATTTCCGTCACCCCTATTCCTGCCCCTCCTCCCGGGTGTTGGTGGTGTCACTATGGCAACGAGCACACGCTGCCCGAGGCTCAGTTCTCTGGCGGTTACAGACCTCCACCGCCTCACTCTCCGCAGACCAGCGACTCTACGACGCGTTCCTCCCACTCGGCCTCAGATTCATCTCCCTTGGCCCCTGGGCAAGGAGCCGAGGGGCAGCATGGCCAAGGCGGCAGCCTCTTCGCCGCTGGAAGACTTGGACCTGAGCGGAGAGGAGGTCCAGCAGCTCACCTCCGCCTTCCAGGACCCGGAGTTCCGGCGAATGTTCTCCGAGTACGCCGAGGAGATTACGGACCCCGAGAACCGGCGGCGCTACGAGGAGGAGATCACGGCCCTGGAGCGTGAGCGCGGAGTGGAGGTGCGGTTCATGCACCCGGAACCGGGCCACGTGTTGCGCACCAGCCTGGATGGGACCCGGCGCTGCTTCGTGAACGTGTGCAGCAACGCGCTGGTGTGCGCGCCCAGCAGCCGGCCCGGCTCCAGGGGCGCGGCATCCGGCAGCCAGTGGTCCCTGCCCTACAGCCTGGCGCCGGGCCGCGAGTACGCTGGGGGCCGCGGAAGCCGCTACACCGTCTACGACGTGGTCTTCCACCCAGACGCGCTCGCGCTGGCCCGACGCCATGAGCGCTTCCGCCAGATGCTGGACGCCACGGCCCTGGAGGCCGTGGAGAAGCAGTTCGGCGTGAAGTTGGACCGCAGGAATGCCAAGATCCTGAAGGTCAAGTACAAGGGGACCCCGGAGGCCGCCGTGCTACGCACGCCCCTGCCCGAGGGCTCCCCGGCCCGGCCCGATGGGGAGCCGGAGAGCCCTCTCCCCGATTTCCCCTACCCCTACCGGTACCCGGAGGCCGCCGGGAGCGCTGCGATCCCCAGGCCCCAGGCGCCCTCCCCTCCGGAGGCCGTCCTGCAGCCCGCCCCCACCGAGCCTAGCTACAGCGTGGTGCAGCGCCACCACGTGGACCTCCAGGATTACCGCTGCTCTCGGGACTCGGCCCCTAGTACTGTGCCCCAGGAGCTGGTGGTCACCATCGAGCTGCCGCTGCTGCGCTCGGCCGAGCAGGCGGCGCTGGAAGTGACGGGAAAGCTGCTGTGCCTCGACTCGAGGAAACCCGACTACCGGCTGCGGCTCTCGCTCCCGTACCCGGTGGATGACAGCTGCGGCAAGGCGCAATTCAACAAGGCCCGGCGGCAGCTGGTGGTCACGCTACCTGTGGCGCTGACCGCCACGCGCCCGGAGCCCGCCGCGACCCCGGAAGAGGCCGCCGACCGGCCCGGAACTGACGGCGCGCCCTGCGCTTCCGCTCACCAGGGGCAGGCGGGCCCGGCGCGGGTTGGTGGGGCGGACGGAGGCTCGGATCCCAGCCGAACCGGGACTGCAGACGCCGGAATCACCACCCCGGACGCCGACGGGGAGGAGCGCGTCTCAGAACCCGAGGAGCGGGATTTCAGCGGGCAAGAGAGATCAACAGCAGGCATCCGGGAGGAGCCGCCTCCCGGAGCTGGAAACTCACCTGGGGACGGTGGCGGAGGCGCTCCTAGTACTTCATCCGGGGACCTTGACAGGGGGTCTTCTGCAGGAAGAGTGAGTGCGCGCCGAACTCTCGGCGTGGAGGCGCTGGAGGCCCGGGAAGGCACCCGCAGGGAGCCAGCTGATCGAGCCATGGGTGCTCCCGGGACCGACCGCGGGGAACCTCTGTGTCCGCCTTTGCAGTGTAATCAGGATGAAGAATCCCTGACTCTGCTCATTCAAGTGCCTCGGATCCAGCCTCAAAGTCTTCAAGGGGAAGTGACTCCCCTCTGGTACAAATTGTCCTTCTCCACCCAAGACTTAGTTTATTATTCCTTCTTTTTGCAATTTACTCCAGGGAATAAGCTGAATACCAAAGAACCAGTGGTTAGCATTTCTTCAAACAATGCAGTGATAGAACTGGCCAAATCTCCAGAGTGCCATGGACAGTGGAGAGAGTGGTATTATGGTTTAAACAACGATTCTTTGGAGGTAACAGTTCTTTCTAGAGTCCTAATATTTGAAATATTCTGTTCCGCTTACTATCACAGGCACACTCTCAGTTTATCCTAAACAAAGGATTTTCCATTATAACTTCTCTCCTGATGACTTGAAATTGATGCACTTGATGAAAGATGTTAAGTACACATTAAACGAATATTGAAGAAAACGAAAAAAACTTAACGCATCCTCTCTGGTGGATGGGTTTCAAATCTTCACAGTTGTCCTTGAGAAGGGCTGTAACTTTAGTCATATTCTCAAAGGGGTTGTGACACAAATAGGTTTAAGAGGTATTCTATTATGGCCATATTTTAAGTTTGTAAATAGCTTTTTCCAACCTTAGAAAGTAAATAATAGTTTACTTCCGGAGAGCAAAAGTAACTCAGCCTGTGCCACAGTTCTTTTGTAGGAAAACCAACTCGCAGGTGTGAATCTAAATCCCTTGCCCTCTCGGCCATATGGTACTGCTTAATTTCAGTCGCTGATATTGGTGGGTTTGTCTTCTGGTGGGCCTTATATTACATTGAAATTACCTCTTTTTGCATCTGTTTTAATCTGTTGCCTGCTAGTACTTGGCACAATGGCTGGCATTTAACAAAGTGTAATATAAGCCTTTGTTGGTACCAACATCACATCAGCTACATCTCTTTTGGGCAAAAACTGGGGCTGCGCATTATCAAGTTTACCTAGGATATCATTTTGTAGTTGCTACTATACCTTTCAGATTATTGAGGATCTTGAGATTCAATATTCCAGTACTATTGTCAAATACTGGAAAGAAAAAAAAGTTTGACGTTCTATAGAACTTTTTAAACTCATAAGTGAACAATTAATTGGTATTTTTGATTGAGGTTTGTATCAATGTTACATGTAAATTTTTTTAGCTCTTTTAAGATATTCAAGGGTTAAATTCCCAAATTCATAACACTAGTTGCACAGATTATATATTAAAAATTAAGTTTGGGGCCTGCCAGGAAGTTTTACTTCTTCCTGTGTTTTTCTAGAAATTTGCTAATAAGTTAAATTTTTATTTTATGAGGTGTATCTTCTGTGAGAAGTGGTTAATTTGAAACCCTCCAAAAATGGTAAATAGCCAGGGCTAGGTAAGATACTTTGTGAGAATATACAATATGAAATCGACTATCTGTTTATGTCATCAGAAGGGGGAAATTTAGGAAAGGGCAGTCGTTTTCCTGTAATTGTTTCAATAAATGTGAGAATAACTCACAATGTGGGATAAAAGCTATATGGACAAGCATTTGAGAGAATACTAAAGAATATATTTTCATCTGATTTTCCAGTATGTGAACATTATTTTAGCAAGAAACTAAGACCAAAATGGGATCAGGGCAACTGTGTTTTATATCTTTGAAGCTGGAATAGATTTATAATTACTTAATTAATCATCACATTTGCTGAGGCTGATGGAACCATAATGTTCAATTTTTTTTCTTTACATTTTACTGGACCAGGCTGTAAGTATTAAAGTGAATTTTTAAAAATAATCACAGGAGTATTTTGTGGGTAGATATATAATGATTACATTAATATATGCATTATATGAAAATAATTATAGAGACTAATTTGTGGCTGTCAAGGTCAGAATTTGATACTTTACACATAAACAAGCAGAAAATAAATTTCTATAAGCCTTAAATATTCACTGGGAATTTTCCTAGAGCATTAGGACCACTGAATTCAGTATCTTTTATAGTAAAATCAGTCATTAGACTGAGAAGGCAAGTTTATGCAAATCCTTTGTATTTTAATCATAACCAGTTCCATTATAAATATTATTCTTCCCTGAGGTAACTAAACTATTTGGTGTATTTTTTTGCAGTTAACGTGTAAGTCTTTTGCAGAGACATGCACCTTAGAAATGCTTTTGATTTGGTGGGGTGGGGGGAGCGGAATGTTTCTACAGTACAGTGTTATTCTAGATCTTCAAATAACAGCAAGGCAAAGTCCTCCAAATGTAAAGTTTTTCTTTCACCAAAGTTCACTTGTTTAGTAGGTGTTCACAGTTTAAATAGTGTTTAATAGAAGGGAACTTGAAACTTGTCTCTTTCTGATCCCCCCACCCAATCTGGACCAAATAATGAATTGTGTTTATTTGTAATTAATTTGTTTACATTCAAGTACAGAGGAAAATACTTTTATTTGGAGCAACAGTGAACTGATTTTAAGAATTTTAAATATAGTTGTTCCTTCAAAGCCCTAACTGTATACTTATGTTCACTTGACGTATTTGAATATGAACAAATTGCTTTGTGTTTGGGATTCTGGTGGAAATGATTTTTGCATATCCTATAGTTTGGAAATCTACCTCATTCCTTTTTTTTTTTAAATTGTATTTAAATATAGTTGATTTACAGTGTTGTGTTTCCTTATTTTTAAAAAAAAATTTTATTGAAGTAGTTGATTTACAGTTTCCTTATTCTTATATAAAGCTATATGCTAGTGTTGCAGTGATTATCACAGTGCTTAAAAATGGAATATACTTCTGTTAGATAAAATATTACACTTGGCTCTTACCTAGCCAAGAACTAAAAGGCAAACTGGTCACACAAAATTTAAATAGATCCTGTCTGTGTATCTTTTGCTGACTCATTAGGAAGTGTTGTAAAATTAAATTACATTTTCTAGCTTGGACTGCATTTATAACTCTAGAGGTGATGTTATTCTTACAAAATAGAGGGAAAAAAAAAAGGAAGATAATTTGTAAGTAAGATTACCTGGAGGGAAAACATACCTCAGATTTAATAGAGACCTAGAAAAGGAACTAAGACTTTTTTCTTTTAGGGTCTTTTCCTATATATATATATGTACTCTTGCTGTTCTTATTGCTCTGTACAATACTCAGTTTTCTTTTGCCAAAACAGCATAGGAATAACATTAAAATAAACATTTTAAAAGTGCAATTCTGAACTGTGTGAGAACTTTTATGAGCTGTTTTTAGATACAACTCTGTCAAGTATGACCAATAAGGTAGAATATTTTTTCTCTTTTTATTTTAGGAAAGGTTATTTGTCAGTGAAGAAAACGTTAATGAGTTTCTTGAAGAGGTCCTGAGCCCTCCATTCAAACAGATAATGCCCCTAACCCCACCATTAATTGAAGTTCTTCAGGTTACTGATAGTAAGATTGAAATACATGCAAAGGTAAGGATTTTGGTGGGCTCTATAGAGTAGTGATTTGGGACAAGGTTGAAGCCTAACAAATAACTTAATTCTTGGTTTTCTTTATATCATAACTTTAAACTAAATGGACATGATGGCTGGGAAGAGTGATGTTAAGAGGAATAAAGACTTTTTTATATGTATTTTACTATTAAACATCTGCAGTTCATTTTCACTTATGTTATCTCCTTTAATCCCAAAATAACTGTCCAGTGAGGAATAGAGAGAAACTAACATTTGGGAATTATGAATATTAGTCCAGGGACAAACAGCTTTTTTTTGACTCTCAAACCATGGGAATTATGTCATCCAGTTTGTTCATTCTTTCTAGTTGAACTTAAGTTTGGTTATTTTTATAGTCTTCAGTATTGGACACAAATGAGTAACTAGCACAATTGACTTGTAATGTGAATTCAGGGGAAAGAGGCTCTAAAGAATCACAGAAATACAAGAAAATTCAAGAAATTCAAGAATGCCCTTATAAGAATGACTGCTAATGGGTTTTACAGGCCATGTTAAAAGGTTTGTAGGCCAGGATTATTTTATCCTGAAAGAGATGAAGGGTCAATGAAAGTATTTAATCAGAGAATCAATGCCAGGTTTGCATGATTAAAATATGACTGGCAGCATTTGGAGAATGACTTTGAGGGGGAAGCCAGAGGGCTTATCTGTAAGTCTACTGGGTTATTCCTTCACAACTTAAAAAAGTTTCCAGCGGGTACAATTTACTTTTCTATTTGTTTCAAAGAATTATTAATTTGCTGTTTCTCTTGACATAGTTGCAAGAATGTAGTAACTCTGAGCAGCTTCATGAGAAGGAAGAAAGAGTCAATGAAGGAAGTCATCTAACTGAAAAAGAAAGTCTAGAACATGCTACTACCTCAGCTGATTCCAATTCATCTGTAGCAGTCAAAGTACTAGAAACAGACAGTTGTGGTTCAGTTGCATGCATGCAACAAGGGGCCCTTGATGTTTCTCAAAAGCCGTTTGCAAAGTCTCAGCAACCTGAGTCAAAAATGGAACCTGAATTTACAAAAGACGAAAGTGCTGTTCACTCAAATGACGAAAAAGATAATTTAAAAGAACCAGTAATAACTGAAGAGAAAGAATTAGATGGAGATCACCCATCTTCATTACTGAACAAAACTGCAGTTCACAATACACCTGGTTTTGACAACATAAAGGAAACCAATAAGCAGGATGGTAGTGTGCAGATTATTAAAGATCATGTGACTCATTGCTCATTCAGTTTTCAGAATTCTTTGCTTTATGACTTGGATTAATTCTGTATCATCTTAGAATTTAAAGGTTGAGTAAAAACTTATGGACTAAAAATAGATTCTGTTTACTATCTTAAAACCAAAGGTATTCAAGAAAGTATAAAATTAAAATTTGCAATTTTTATTCTCATGGGGAAACTGAAGCTATTTTTTTGCATGTAGAGAGTTTATATATACAAAGCTTCCTTAATTATGGAAATAAGTTTTGTGATTCCTCTGATGTATATTTTTTCTAATAGTTAAACATTTAGTTTTAATACAACCTATTTATATTTACTTCTGTGTTGTTTTTGGCTTCTTTTGCCATTACTTTAATAAAGTTTCAAAATAAATATTCATTAAGTTGTGTCTGTCACAAAGTAATTCTAAATGCAATTAACTAGAAGCACACTAGAATGCATGTGTTGGGGGGAGGAGAATCTCAAAACTACGCATTTATAAGTCTCACTAAATAGGATGTGCTTATGCTTGTCATAGAGATTCTGAGAGGAAAGAACTTTACTAACCAATATTAAACGATCCAAACAATACAAAGACACTGAAATTTAGTATTTTTGCTTCACCTCTGTATTTTACTCTTCTCATATGTAAGTCACCATGTATATATATACGTGTGTATACATATATAAATAACAGGTTATTAATGACCTTGAAAATTCGAAATTTTAAAAGAATTATTTGGAAATTATTCAAACATCCCTTGGTTTTATAGAATTAATTTACAAATTTTAGAACAGGACAATTAAAATGACCTAAGAATTTGCTCCAATAGGAAAACTGTCTTCATTATATTATTACATGAAAACAACAACAAAAGCTAGTGTTTTCTAATCAATTTCTTTTATAACACCTAAAAGAGGGCAGCAGATAATTTATCTAACAGTGGCTAAGTTATGAATTTTGTGGCATAGTATTTTTATTTGAGGCCAGGAGAAAATCTCAATAGATTTTTTTTTTCCTCACAAAAAATTTTAGGACAACATGAAAGACAATATAGAAAGGAAAATATTTGTTGATCTAATCGCTGACCCCAAGGCCTTGAGCTGATCTATTTCTGTTCCAAAAACAGCTACTAATTCAAACCTCTGGCCTTACCTTAGTCCTGGAAACTACTTAATTTCTTTAGTCCTTTGAACTAGGGAGGTCAGGTCAGAGCACCAAAAACTGGTACAAAGCCTAGCAGTTCATTCTGATTTACATTTATAACCCCAGTAAAACCTGGAACCAGAGGGCTGAGGGCAGTATAAAGGTAGCTCATAAAGCAAGAGAACTATTTGCTCCATTGTAGATGACCATATACATTTTTCAACCATAATAGGAATCTTAATTTGATGGAAAAATAGTTTTGAGACTGTCCATTAGGTACACAGTTTTCTTAGATTGAAATAACTATTGCAGTACCTACACAGAAAGTAGTCTATCTTTGTGGTTGAATACAATTATATACTGTTAAGGGAAACTTCCGTGTTAAATATGGAGTAAATTTTAAGCCTGCTTCCTATTATTTACTGTGTCTGTCCTTTTAAAAAGTATGATTTCTGTTAAAATAAAGCTGGAACTACAACATGTTTCACTTTGGCAGGACTGAACTTTGTATCATTTCTGGCTGTACTTCACTTACACAGCAGCTTTTTACTGCTCATTATCTATGCCTGACTAATTTGAAAGCCAGTTTCTTCCAAAGGGATGCACTGTCAAGAGCTGGGTTTTCTTTATTTCAAACTCAGTTATACAATGTACAGATAATATGTAATGCTAACTTTAAACCTTGTAGAATGTCTTTACTGGATTCTGGTGTAAAAATTTATTCTGCAAAATGATTAGGAATCTTTTTATGCAAAAATGAGTATTTTATTTTGGCAGCACTAAAAGAAAAAAAAAAAAAACCACTGTATTTCTACATTGAGGTGAAAACAGTGTTTAAACTTTCCTATCAAATACATTCCAAAAGAAAGTGTGTTCTATGAAGGTTCCAAAGCACAGGCAAATCTTAACACAATAATACAGGAATCTTTAATACTGAAAATGACTCTGTTCTGACAGGGTGTTTAACAAACATAACTTTCGAGTTATAAAACCAGTGAAGCAATCCCTTCCTAGTAACTGTGTCAAGAGTGAAGCTGGGCTTGTTCCATTAATACTCTTAACAATTTCATTGTAATACTTTTTACTAATATGACAATTTAAAATAAATTTTGCTGTACTTAAAAGAAGTCTTGAAAGTGGAAAAGTGTACAAAGTTCCGGATAAAAAGATTAATAGATGCAATTTAAATAAAATTTCCCCTCTTCTCGCTTATCAGTTAACAATAATGATTACCTTTAGCAGATACACATTGAGCTTTAAAACCCAATTCTCAAAATGAAAACTTGTGTTTTAAATCTTAATCAGACATAAAAGGAAAAGATTACTATATTGGGACACCTTTTACAAGAATTCTGTTGTATTAAAGCAGAAACCAGTTCCTAAACCCTTTTATTCAATTGTATATTCTGTTTGGACAAATATCAAAAATAGAAGACTGTCACTACTTTTGCTTTTGTAATTGTGATTTTTTACTGCAGTCTTCTATAACTTTTACAGAGTTCATGGTCCCTAATATCTCCCCACCCTCCATTTTTCCTAGGTGGGGAAAGGGCTGCCATAAACTTCTCACTGATAGTTAGAGTTTCTGGAAACAGGTACTGTTTGTTATTATTTAAGAGTGACTCAATTTGGGCACTCTGGGTGGATGGTCTACAGGTTTTTTGGTGGTGCATACCACAGTCTCCAGCATGAAAAATCCTAGGAACTTGAGGAACCAGCACTTTCCAGAATTTTGGAAGACAAGATACAGTCAAATACTGAAGGGTCCAGTCCCAGTTATAATCATCGTAAGTACAGAAAGTATCTGTGCACTCAATCAGCTTCTGATATGCATCCCGGGTCAAGGCCAGACCCATATTGTGCTCTGTGGATTTCCACGTTTTCACATCTACCTTGTCAGCAACGCCATAGAAACTGCGAATGGCAGTATAGGTCCCCAGGGAGAGAACATCACACTCAGGACACTCTTGCTGCTTTAATTGCCACATCTTTTTGAAGACATGGTAAAAGTCTGGGGCTAAATAGTGATCCTCTTCTAGGAAAAGTATGAGGCCAGCATAGTCTCGAAGGACTTTGACCCTCTCCCATACAAAATGCAGCTTCCACCACCAGTGGTGTTTGGTTTGGGAGAATTTGGCCTCTCTATAATGGCCGAAGGAGTCGGGATATTCAGCATTAATGCATCCCATCTGCAAAGCTGCATTCTTCTCCACGTCTCTGGGGCAATCTCTGGGGTCAGTGCCCGGAAACTCGTTGGGGTACAACTGAATACTAAAAGGAAAGAACACCTGCAGAACCGGACAGAAATCCACCCCAGCAATCAGCTGATTGATCTCGGTAGACCAGAAGTCATGGCTAAAGATGACGAAGACGTTGTCGATTCCCTGGGCTTTTCGAAGTGAGTCCAGCAGCAGTTTGAGGTATTCAGGCCGGTTGTGCACCTGGACCACCAGCGCCAGCTCTCGGGGGGCCCAGGAGCCGGCCTTACCTACATTCCTCACCGTCTGGTCAAAGTTCAGCTGGTACACTAAGGACCGGTACCGCAGCGTCAGGTTGTCCACCTCGGGGCGCGGGGCCGACGCGACTAGTGGAGCCGCCGACTCGTTGGAGCCCCGGCGGATGCCCACGGACACGGCGGGATGGTCCCCGGCCCGGGCGCCTGCACCCCGCGCGGGCTCGGCGTCCAGCAGCGGCGGGGAGAGGGCCTCGTTCTTCCTTTGTCGCCCATTGCTGCTCCAGAGGACGAAGCCGCAAGCGGCCACCACGAGCGTCAAGATCAGCACCTTCCGCTTGTAGATGCGGAACCTCATGGTCTCCGGCGCCGGGAGCGCAGGCAGGCGGACGGGCGCGGAAAGGAGCTAGCGGCTCCGGCGCGGAAGGGGCGGGCGGGCGGCGGCCGTGGCCTGCAGCAGTCGGAACTGGCCCCCGCAGCTGTCCTCGCTAACTCATCCCGGGCCCCGGGGGTCCTGGGGCCCGAAGGCTCTCAGCTCCCCCGCGCCGCCCGGGCTCCACACATCCTCGCCTGGCAGCTGCAGCTCGGGCACCGGCCCCGCCGCTAGGAGCCGCGGCTCGGCGTCGCCTCGGTCCTCTCCATCCAGGACGGGTCAGGGAAGAAGCCTGTCGCGGCCCCACCACACCCCGGCTCCGTTACCTGCGCTTCCAGCGGCCCTGCGTCCTCTGTGCTCGCATCTTTACGCGGCCCCGGACGTCCCAGACCGAGGGACGCACCCTCGCCCCACTCCGGCGGCGACTGTCCTGACAACCAGCGACTGGCCCGCCGAGCGCCGCGGTCCCCCGGCCCACACCCCTCCGCCCCGCCCCTCGGGCCGTCGGTTGGCGATTCCCGGTCGAGTCTGGAGACGCACGGCCGTCGCCGCCCGCTGCCTATTGGGCCGCAGCGCTGTCGCTCAGGCTCAGTTCCTACATCCGGCGCGTTCCTCCCTTTCCTGTGAGGCGTGAGCAGAACGAGGCAGGAACGTGGACGCTGGGTTTCCAGGTAAGCGGGGTGCGGGGCGGTGGCGATCCCGGCTGGAGTCCCCAGTGCTCAGGATCCAGGGTTGGGCCGTGTGGGCCCTGGTAGGAGAGGGAGGGCGAGGCCCGCCGCCTTGGTTCGTGGATTTCGAAAACGGGCTTCTCCCTTCTGGAAAGGGGCTCCCGCATGGCGGTTGCTGGGCCGGGAGGCACTCATTAGGGACACGTCAGCCTTCAGGGCTGCTGGGGGAAGGATGACGATGCTTCGGAGGGAAAAGTGAAACCAGGCTGATGCGGTCCTCGGAGAAGAGACGGGGCGGGCCGTGGAGGTGGCTCTACACCGCGCCCGGAGTCAGGCATGCCCGGGAGCTAGAACATGGAGGGAGAGGGTGCGC
This sequence comes from Balaenoptera physalus, assembly GCF_965194825.1. Taxonomy (NCBI): domain Eukaryota; kingdom Metazoa; phylum Chordata; class Mammalia; order Artiodactyla; family Balaenopteridae; genus Balaenoptera; species Balaenoptera physalus. The sequence continues at coordinate 50,714,322 of NC_138883.1, forward strand.
GGAGAGGCGAAAATAAACTGTAGCCTCGGCCTTCTTTCTCTGCCGAAGAAAATTAGGTATCACACCACTACGCTTTAGTTGTTGGGCAACCACGGTAAATTAAGCCCCAAAGGAACCCACTTTGTGGGGGAAACTGACTGTACTGGGCGTCCCTGTGCTGCTGCTCTTGCTGTTTTTCAGTGAGTCTCATTCTATAAGTGGTCCAATAATTTAAGGATTCCAAAAAGCTGTGCACTTATATGTGCATTTACTCATACGGAAAATGAATACTTGGTGCAATTATGTTACTGACTTATGTAATGTTATCTTGCTATATTTATAAAACACTTGAATTTTCAAAATGTTTAACGTTTGCTGCCATATTTTAAATATTTTACAACAGTTTTCATCGTGAAGACACCTCTACTGCAAAGATGGTCAATGTACCTAAAACCCGAAGGACTTTCTGTAAGAAGTGTGGAAAGCATCAGCCTCACAAAGTGACCCAGTATAAGAAGGGCAAAGATTCCCTGTATGCCCAGGGAAAGAGGCGCTATGATCGGAAGCAGAGTGGCTATGGTGGGCAAACAAAGCCAATTTTCCGGAAGAAGGCTAAAACCACAAAGAAGATCGTACTGAGGCTTGAATGTGTTGAGCCCAACTGCAGGTCCAAGAGGATGCTGGCCATTAAGAGATGCAAGCATTTTGAACTCGGAGGAGATAAGAAGAGAAAGGGCCAAGTGATCCAGTTCTAAGTTTTGGGAATCTTTTGTTCTTCTATTTTTGAGAGCAAAATGTTGAAGTTATAGAAAAATTGCCTGTATGAGAATAAATACAGTGATATTCTTACTCAAATCTTTTGTATTTTTTAAAATATAAGTAAAATTGCATGCCTAATTTGGCTCTAAATTAAAAAAATAATGGTAAATTATTTGTAAGTGAATTAAGGTTCATCCTCTTATCAAATTCATTATTTAAATTTAGTTCTACAAGAATTGGCATCTTGTATTTATATAAAAAGAAGGTGGGCTTCCCTGGTGGCACAGTGGTTAAGAATCCACGTGCCGATGCAGGGGACACGGGTTCGAGCCCTGGTCCGGGAAGCTCCCACGTGCCGCGGAGCAACTAAGCCCGTGCGCCACAACTACTGAGCCTGCGCTCTAGAGCCCGCGAGCCACAACTACTAAAGCCCACAGGCTTAGAGCCCGAGCTCCGAAACAAGAGAAGCCATCCAATGAGAAGCCCGCGCTCACCGCAACTAGAGAAAGCCATGCGCAGCAACAAAGACTCAATGCAGCCAAAAATAAATAAAGACCCTGCTTTTTGTATATGAATTTTAGGCTAAGAGGCTTACAATGGGGATGGCTTGTAGATGAGCAAGAATGCAAAGGGCTAGGGTGTAGGAATAACATGGTGGGCACTTATTCCCAACACAGACTTTTATATCTACATTTATTGATGAAGAAATAATTGTCTTTCTACAGGAACATGTAAAAATCAGATCTGCACTAAATTACTTTTAACTATGCCACAAAACTTCATTTTTTAAAGAACCATGTTTTAATATAGTTGTTTTATAATATTTTTAGGCAGTGTCTCACCAATTTATGAGTTCAGAAAATCCTAAGATACTTAATTACAGAATTCTTAGTTTTAAAGAGCAAAAGTGAATTAACTTTAGAAGGCAGTATAAAGTCTGGGCTGGAAATCCCCAATCTAGGTTCACAGAGAGGATTTTTCTCCAGTTACTTTCACTCTTTCCCCTCCTTTGTTCCCAGAAGCTAGTTCTGACACTGTTGGCAGTGATCTAGGAGAGAGGCTGATTTGAAAGGCAGTGGGAATGAGGAGAATGAAACAGTTCTGCTTCCATTTTCCAAGATTCTTTTAAGTTGGTTCCTTTTATATACCCTCTGCCCTAGTTCAAATCCTAATCATCCTTTAGCTGGTATACTGTGGCTGATATATTGCTATCAGTTTTTTAATTAAAAAACTTAAACATATTAAGTGACTAAAACGAACAGAAAAAGAACCACCCTCATATAATACAGAACTTAGTCAAAGCAATTTTCTGCTACTCCCACCCAACCCCAAAACCTCATTCCAGCCCTAAAAATTAAAAAACTTAGAAATCACAACAAAGATTATGGAATTAATATTATAAAACTTGTAAAACCTGAAGTCTATTTGTCCAAAGCAACTCCTACTTTATGTATAGTGACTAAAATTCCATATATATTTAGAATAATATACCTGAAAAACATAAAAGTGCTTAAAAACTTATATGTAGTTTCATATCAAACAAGTTCTCACTACAGTTTAGACTATATTAGTCCAAAGTATATTTTCTGCATACAGAAACTCAATTTCATTTTTTTTTTTTTAATATTTATTTGGCTGCGTTGGGTCTTAGTTGTGGCATATGGGATCTAGTTCCCTGACCCGGGATTGAACCTGGGCCCCCTGCACTGGGAGCACAGAGCCTTAGCCACTGGAACACCAGGGAAGTCCCAGAAATTCAACTTCTTTAACTGAAACGCAAGACGAAAATTGATAAGAAAATTATATGACCAGAGTGGTTGGGATCAATATCTGTTTAACATTAAAAAATAACCCCACAACCCATCTGGAAACACTAGGCTGAAATAACACAAGTGCAATAAACTGATAAAAGTTAACACCACAATAAAATTAGGTTTTAATGAAATTAAGATATTACAGTCAAATGATTGAAAATGTTACACTAACACATTCTTCCCCTCAAGCAAGTATACAAAACCCATGAAAAGCTTCCCTTTCTCCAATTTGACATTTAAACAATAAGTGAGTCCCAAATTGGCGTGTAACTAAATGGAATATTTTTGTGGTATCACTTATTACTTTAACATATCACAGGAATTTACATAACAGGCTAGAGAACAGAAGTAAGAGACAACAGGTGCTTCAGTACCACCCATATTATCTACTAAGACCACAGTGTGAGCAACAGAGTGTAGGTTCATGGTAGTAGTTCCTTGAATAAAACAGCTTAGACAGAATCTTCCACAAACACAGGTTTTTGCAGTATCCAAATCTTGGCAAAGATGGAAAGGAATGATATGAGAGCCATATGGAATCCTATTGGAAAAAAAAATTTTTAAATATCTTTTAATGTGTTACTAGATTCAAAACTTCATGTATTAGGACATGAATTACTGGACACTGAAATTATAACCATGGAAAAATAAAATTATTAATTAACTCAGTACATTGTTTTATTTTCCTAACTGGTACGAATGGGGAAAATATACTAAATAACAGCATATGACATATTTTGTAAACCTAAGAGGATCTATACCACTCCATAAAGTATCTTTTAGCACTGCCACTTAATAGCATAACCCACTGAATACAATGAAAGGGCCATCTGTCCTTTATATAATTATACTGTATGACCAGTGTAACGTAATTTAAACGTATGGCTCTGTCATACAATTCTTATAAATGGTAATGAGAGAATTACTCAGTTCTATCTGTGAAGAAACATTTATTTAAATAAATCCATATAGGGGCTTCCCTGGTGGCACAGTGGTTAAGAATCCACCTGCCAATGCAGGGGACGTGGTTCGAGCCCTGGTCTGGGAAGATCCCACATGCCACGGAGCAACTAAGCCCGTGAGCCACAACTACTGAGCCTGTGCTCTAGAACTCACGAGCTACAACTACTGAAGCCCGCGCACCTAGAGCCCAGGCTCCGCAACGAGAAGCCACCCTGATGAGAAGCCCGTGCACCGCAACGAAGACCCAACGCAGCCAAAAATAAGTAAATTAATTTTAAAATAAATCAGTCAATGCATATATTCTCATAGGCATCAAGTGTTCAAAAGGGAATTTTAAACTGTGTGAAACAAATTTCAAACACATGTTGTTTGGGGCATTAGTTTTACTGTGTAGCCAAGTAAGCAATTTAACCTTGCTTAAATTAAGTCATTCACCCTCTTGCTTAAAATTTCAATGGCGCCCAATACAATTAAAATCCAATCAAGTCAAAAAAAAAAAATCAAGTCAAACTCAAAACCCTCATCTACAAGACACTAAGAGACAGTCTCTTGAGGTTGCCTGCCCACTGCCCAGCTCGCTACTCCACGCTAAACACAACCATATCGCCGTCACTGCGCGTCTCCCCCACACTGTTTTCTTTGTTGTTTCTCTAGTACCTAGGCTGGCACATAATAGGTGTTCAGATCTTTTTCAACAAATAAATAAAACCTACTATTATAATTTAAACTGGAGTTTAAAACCCTATTAGAAAAGTCTGAAAAGATACACATCAAATCAAAAATAGTGGCTTACTTTTCCTAAGGGATTTGGTATTGGTCTTGTTTGCAATTTTTAATTTTTTCACATGTAAGAATTTATTACTTGTGTAAGTAACAATTTTTTTAAAAACCACATGTTTACATTCCAGGCTATTGGTTATAGTCTAAGGAAACAGGAAAGTTAAAAACTGTACTTTCTACCCAACATAATTTAAGTTACCACATATTTTTCTAATAGACTATAACTTTCTGTTTATAACCAGTAGTTAGGACAACTTTTTTAAAATAAATTTATTTATTTTTGGCTGCGTTGGGTCTTTGTTGCTGCACGAGGGCTTTCCCTAGTTGAGATGAGTGGGGGCTACTCTGTTGCGATCCACGGGCTTCTCATTGCAGTGGCTTCTCGGTGTGCGGGCTCTAGAGCGCAGGCTCAGTAGTGTGGCGCACGGGCTTAGCTGCTCCGCAGCACGTGGGATCTTCCCGGACCAGGGATTGAACCCGTGTCCCCTGCATTGGAAGGCGGATTCTTAACCACTCTGCTACAGGGAAGTCCCAGTTAGTACAATTTATCAATAGCTAGATAACAGATGCTGTTCTCGTGGCTTTGGATCTATATTCTTTTTAAAACAAGGGAGCTGAAAACATGCAAAATTATACTTTAGTAAAGATTAGTCATCTTAGCCAATCTGTTATGATCTTTTCAAATCATCAGTAACCATTTATAGTATTTCTCATTTGGACATAATTTTCAAATTTGAATAAGTACAATATATTATTTTTTTCATATGAAGTCTCAGAGAAAGCATAGAACAAGAAACTCGGGAGCAGTACATTTCCAAAAGACACCATTTAGATTTCTCACAAATCAGCGGTCTTAACCTGAATCATCAGTATCACTTCTGGAGATTTTAAAAAATATATGACATACTGTAGGTGTCCATCTCTGGAGATTCTGAACTAGTTGGTCTGAGGTAGAATCTAGGACCTATATTACCAGAAAATCTAGATATGTATTTCTCATCTATATTATTTAGGAACTCCTCCACAATTAATGATAACAACATTTGATTTTTAATTGCCAGAGAAGCAAATTACTTGTATTTATACATCCAATAAGTATTTATTGGGACCTATTATGAACAAGGCACTGTTCTAGGTCCTTACATGTATTGTCATTTAATAGGTAATTCTCAACTCCTAGTTAAGAGTCAATGCCTAAACCAGTGGTTCTCAAAGTGTGGTCCCCTGACCAGCAGCATCAACATTCCCTTTGAACTTGTTATAGATGCAGTTTCTTCATCCCCACTCCAAATTTACTGAGTAAGAATCTCTTGAGGGTGGGGACCAGCAATCTGCTTTAGTAAGTACTGTGTTACAATAAGCATGATTGTGATGCACTCTCAACTTTTGACGATCACTGCCTTAAAACAATGAGCCCTTAGTTACTTTTACAGCCTTTGCATTCAAAGTGTAGTTCATGGACTAGCAGCCTCGCCTGGAATGTAGGCTTAAAAAGCACATCTCTGCCGCAGGCCTCTACAGCACAATCTGCTGAGCAAGACTCCCAGGTGATGTGAATGCACTTAAAGTTTGAGAAGCAAGCAGCGGTTCTTCATCCTAGCTGGCCACACATTAGAATACCTGGGGAATTTAAAAAATACTGGGTCCTACTCCCATTCTTTTTTTTTTTTTCAAATTTATTTATTTACTTTTGGCTGAGTTGGGACTTCACTGCTGCGCACGGGCTTTCTCTAGTTGTGGTGAGCGGGGGCTACTCTTCGTGGCGGTGCACGGGCTTCTCTTGTTGCGGAGCACAGGCTATAGGGCGCCCAGGCTTCAGTAGCTGCAACACGCGGGCTCAGTAGTTGTGGCTCCCGGGCTCTAGAGTGCAGGCTCAGTAGTTGTGGCTCACGGGCTTAGTTGCTCCACGGCATGTGGGACCTTCCCAGAGCAGGGATCTAACCCGTGTCCCCTGCATTGGCAGGCGGATTCTTAACCACTGCGCCACCAAGGAAGTCCCCTCCCAAACATTCTGATTTAATAAGTCTGGGGTGGGGACTAAGCATCAGAACTTTTTGAAGCTCCTCAGGTGATTCTAAATGTGAAGTAAAATTTGAGAACCACTGCTTTAGGATAAGAGCTCTTAAGCTAGGGATGGTGAAGAGGAAAGACTGGCTTGGGTTTCAGTGGGGTCTATGAGCATTATAAAGTTGTATGCAAAAGTCTGTATTTATTCATGTGTGCATTTTTCTAGGCCCATAACTTCTGTCATTTCTTTCTTTTTTTAAGAGTCTCTCCCCACTAAAAAAAAGTTAAGAATCTCTTCTTCGAAATATGGTGTTCCTATCATTTTATAGGCACTCAATAGTAATTTGGTTCACATCTTAGCTTCCACTCCTATATGAAAGAAGCCTGAATAAAATGAATAACTGGAGTCTGGTGTCTCATGACCAACTGCAGTTAGTGTTCAAAGACAAGGGAAGAGAACCAGGAGCTACTGAGTCCTACTATATGCCAAATGCTTTGCCATTACATTAGGTCATTTATCTTCACAACTCTGTAAAGTGGGTATTGTTCCTGCTTCACAGATGAGATTCAATCAAAGAGGTTAAGTAACTTGCTAAAGCCACACTAAGGGGTGAAGCCAGGAATCACACCTAAGTCTGACTCCAAAGACCACACTTTACCACTATGCCAGACTGGAGTTCTCAAACTTTTAGACTGTATCAGAGATACCTGGAGGACTTGTTAAAACACAGATAGCCGGACCCCACCCTCAGAATTTCTGATTCAGCAGGTCTGGGGTGAAGCTCAAGAACTTGCACCTCTAACACATTCCTAGGTGATGCTGATGCTGCTGGTCAGGGAACCAGACTCTGAGAAACAATGTCACTCATCGATTCATTCACTCATTCACTCACTCACTCATTCTTCACTCATTCATTCCCTAACATACTGCAGGTATGGGGGATAGATATCACATTTTAGACCCAAGGGAAAGAGTGGAGAATAAGGCAAAGTCCATGCCCTCATGGATCTTACATTCTAGTGAGACTATCTGACAGAAAACGAACAAATGTTAAAAAAAAATATATCATTCCAGGCAATAAATCCTATGACAAAAAAATCAAGCAATGTAAGGGGGTGGGGGGTAAAACTTTAGATAGGGTAGTCAGGAAAGATCTTTCCGGGGTGCCACTTGTGCAAAGAACTGAAGTGAGAAAGTAAGCTGTGAGACTTTCTGGAGGAAAAGCAATCTAAGCAGAGGTAAGGAACAGCAAGACGGCCACTGGAGCAAAGCGTTAGACTGTGCACAGCATCACAAGCTATGTTAAAGACTTTGTTTCTCTGAGGATGACGAGAATACCAGGATGCTATCAAAGGCTTACCTATTATATAGTACGGTTCGCGCAGAAGATTCCAATAAAGTTAATGGCATTTGCAGCTTTATAACTGGAAGGACTTTTGGTTGTTCAAAAATATTTCCAAAAAGATCCAAGTACTCAAGGGATAAATTTTTAAATTCACTAGGCAAAAACGGAAGCTTATTTCGAGCCGCTGACAAAAAACGCAGGTTTGTCAGATGTCCCATCTTGAAAGGAAGTTGAATCAATTCATTATCATCAAGTTTTAAATCTGTAAGTTCTTGGAGCTGGCAAAATTGTACAGGGAGTGCCTTAATTTTGTTCTTGCTGAGATCCAAACTCCGAAGTGACTTCTGGAGTGTAGACTGACACAAGGCTACACTAAATGACTCCAAGTGATTATCATTCAGGTTAAGTTCTTGAAGGTGGATGAGGTCTCCAATTGTAGCTGGAAGCTTTTTTATATGGTTGTGACTCAAGTCTAATTTTCTAAGGTTTTTTAAGGAAAGCATACGCATATCAACCCGGACAAGCCCACAGTAAGAAGTCTGAAGATGTTCCAGAGAATAGGGGAAGTTCTTGCTTAGAGGATAGTCCTTTTTGGATGTGATAACCATTTTAGTTTTAAATTTTTCAAATTCTGAAGTCTTCACTGGTGTGAGGGTTAAAAGTGGTGCCTCAATATCACAGCCTCTGTGAGCCAGTCTCACAGCTGAAAGGAAACCCTTTAGACTGCTGGAATTGGCCTGAATACATAAAAATAAGTTGTACAATTATAAATTCCATTTTAGATAATGCATCCATGCTAATCCATCCTAAACAAAGTCTGTAAAGTTATATATGCAAATCATGCAATCATTTATTGAAAATGGCTGTACAAATTTTTTTAGTATTCTATTTTCACTAAATTTCAATACAGATACAAAAAACTTTAAAAGTTTTTGAAAAAATTATATTGAGAGACATACGCTAAATAAAACTGTTCATGGGGGAACCATAAGAGTATAAAATAAAACAGGAAAGCATGAAAAGATTCCACTTAAGATTGGGGTTTAAGATGAACTGACCCATCAACTATAATCCAAAAAAAAAAGTTACTTAACCTTAGTAACCAAAGTCAAAAAAAAAAAAAAAAAAAAAAGAAAAGATGAACTGACCTAAATCTCCAGTGCCTCTGAGATAGAATGAGGTAGTGCGGTGCACTGCAAAACACTAGGGGGGGTTATTCACAAACACTAGGAATTGTGAAAAGCAATGGCCCTGTCAAAAGCAAGGCCAAATAGCACTCAATGCCAAAAGTACTAGAAAACATCAAAGCAAGAGACTGCTTCCAGCTGGACATAGAAATCACTAATAAACTGGTAAGTGAACTAAGTCATCAATAAAAATAACTAATACTTGCAGGATACTTTAGAAGTTTCGTAAAGTTTATATGTGAAGGACTAGTGAACTTTCAGCAAGTTTGGGAAACTAAGTATATGATCCTATTTGGTTGGAATGTAGGAGCTTTGTAGAGCAGTAAAAGAGGAGAAATATAGTACGGGGATAGATTACAGATGAGCTTGATGCCAAGGTAAGGAGGATAGAATGATCAAGCTGTGGGAAATCACTGAAGAATTCTGAGTTGAGAATACATGACAAGAACTATTTTGGCAGCAGTATACACAGTGAAGTGGAGTGAGGAAAGTCTGGTGACCCGGGTGAAGTAGGTCCAGCAAGTAGGTCCAGAGTGGTCATCAGTGTCAAGTTCTACAGAGCTCAAAAAGGATAAGAAATAATGGCAATGTGATTGGCAAATAGGAAGGAGATCACTGATCTCTGAGGCAGTGTTTTGTGAGTAACCAGTGAAAGCAGAGGTCAAAAGAGATAGCAAGAAAGTGGAGCCAACAGATTTAGCCTTGATTTTCCAGAAATTTGTCTATTCTACTTTCTTAATTGGTAAGACCTCTCAGCTTGTTTTTAGGTAGAAAGAGTTAGTGGAAAGATAGGCTGAATATCAAGAGAAAATGAAAAACCACAAGAACAGGAGGAGGTAGGACAAAACACCTCCATTCAATACAAATACCTTAAACAGTTATTAAACTTTTAATGTTTACAAAGCACGTGGCTTGGGGTTAAGGATACGGCAAGGTTGAACAAATCACTGCTCCTACCCTCGGGAAGGGGGAAAAGGAAAAAGTGAGATAAGGCAAAGAAGAAAACAGTTTTTTATTCTAATGGTTTATGTATTTTAAAAAGTGATTATAGTAAGTAAAATACCCCCTGAAGTGTTTCTAATTGTATTTCATTCTTTTTTTTTAACACCAAATTTAGATTCATCACCTGTGATTCAGCTGGCAAAATGTAGACCTGAGCCACCTGCCTTATAGAGTTCTGTCTAAGAACACCCTGAGGCTCCATCTTGGGCACAGAAGCAAACCCAGTTTTCCTTCCCATCCTGGGCAACTTTTCTGAGACTGACTCTGCCCTTTTAGAGGCCATACATGCATGCCAGGGAAACTGCCGTCACTTCTTCAAACATACCTGCAAGTGACTGTCTCTGTTCAGCTATGTGGGTATCAGGATCCTAAAACAGCCTCTATTCCCTTTACAGTCAACCAATCTAAGCATTAATGTTTTTAATACCATACCTTACTTAGACAGATATCCACGGGAGGCTCCTTTAACCGAACAGTGGCTTTCCCCTCATCCACAAATTTGGTGAAGAATTGCTCAATGTTCTCCTTTAGCTGCTTAAAACCAATGGGACAAAAGGACAAAACCAGGTACTGTTAGTCAATATTTATTACAACTAGAATGTGCCAGTCACCTTGCCAGGTTTGGTTTGGCCTTTAGTCCTTAAGTCTGGGTGTTCTGTGGTTTTAAGATTTAAAGGTTTTTGTTTGGTTGTTTTTTGGGGTGTTTACACTCCTTATCTAGCTTCTGGTAAGATATAATTGTTCTGGGCCTTCCTTGGTGGCGCAGTGGTTAAGAATCTGCCTGCCAATGCAGGGGACACGGGTTTGAGCCCTGGTCCTGGAAGATCCCACATGCCGTGGAGCAACTAAGCCCGTGCACCACGACTACTGAGGCTGCGCTCTAGAGCCTGCGAGCCACAACTACTGAAGCCCACGCACCTAGAGCCCGTGCTCCGCAACAAGAGAAGCCACCGCAATGAGAAGCCTGCGCACTGCAACGAAGACCCGATGCAGCCAAAAAAAAAAAAACGTAATTGTTCTCCCTGTCCGGTAACTCTTTCTTCTTCGAAAACAGAAACCCCTGTGTTTGAGAAGAATGCTTCTTTTCTCCCATTGCCAATAGTAGTTACTTGCCTTCTTAACTTCAGCCCATTAGCCTGGGGTGGGCATGCCTCCCACAAGATATAAACTCAGTGAAAACAGGAATCTTGTCTCCTTTGTTCACCTTTATTTCCCTGGAGCCAGAAAAGTGAGTGACACATAGTAGCTGCTCAAAAATTTTTAATGACTAATGTTGCTTCTGCTTCAGACTTCAATGCAACAACTATTTATTGAGAAGCCACTATGTACCAGGTACTATGACAGGGGGCTTGGGACAACAGTGGTAAATAAGACCAGCATGGTAATTACACTAATCAAGTTGGCAATCTCATAAGAGACAGTTATTAAACAAGTAATTACAAGCATAACAAATATTAAAAGAAGGGAAGTACAGGCTGCTGTAAGACCTTATTAGCAAAGGGGTATGAAAGTGACCTTAAAGGTAAGAAATGAAGGATTAAGAGATGTTAGGCAACTGAAGATACTGGGGGAAGACACAGGGTGTAGCATACCAATAAGATGGAACAATGTGTTCAAAGCCTTGGAGGTAAGAGAGCTTGGTAACTGTGAGGAGCTGAAAGGCATTCAGTATGCCTGAAAGATCCAGTGAAAAGAGGCAGGTGAGCCTGGAGAGGCAAACAGAGATGAGATGGTGAAAAATTTTGTAAACCATCTTAAGAATTTTGGATTTTATCCTAAGAACAGTGATATCCACTAATGGACTTTAAGATAGGAACATGATTAGGTCTACATTTGGAAAAGTTTCCTTTAACTACAGTGTAAGAATGAACTTTGGGACAGGGAGAATGGGATGGAAAAAGACAACGGTAGAAGTAGGGAGATCCTTTCAGAAACTAGCCAGGCAAGGGACAATGGTGATTTAGATTACAGCTGGGATGGAAGGAGGTATGAAAATATGAAAGCTACCTAGGAAGTAGAATTGAAAGAATTCAATAATATATTGGATGTGGGGAGGCAAAGGCTTTAAGGTGCCTGGATGGGGCAGAATACTACTTAAAGGGTTGCAGAAGACTGTCAGAAAAGCAGGGTTAGGGGTGGCAAGGAAAATTAATCTGGGGATATTTTGAGTTTGAAATACTGCTACACATCCAAGTGAAGATTTCCAGTAGGTAGCTGGCTCAAGTTGGAAGTTAACAGAGAGGACTAGCTAAAGAACATATTTGGAAATCACAGTCAAATGGATGACAGCTGAAGTCAGGACAGAAAAGTAGAGGGTTGTAAGAAAGAGCCCCAAGATATTTCCATACTGAGCACTAATACCTACTCTTCAAGGCCCAGGACAAAACCACTTTAATTCAACCAATAAATGTTTACTTGACACCTACTATGTCCCAAGCCCTGTGGCACCACCTCTTCTACAAAACTTTCTCAAGAACTTTAATCAGAATTGACCTCATTTTTGATATTATACTACTCTGCTTCTACCTTTATTACAACACTTATCATAGCCCACCTTTATAAGTGGTGGTTTCTGTTTCTCCCTTTCTAGTCTTGGAAAAACAGTGACTAAATCAGGTTTAATTTCCCACAGTATCTAGCACGGCACCCTGCACACCGTAAGTCTTCAACTAGCAGTTTACAATAAAATTTTGGTTAGGTCAGCTACTGACTATTAGTGCAGTAAAAGTTTTAAAGGAGAGATTATAACAGACTCTGAAAATAAGCAGTACCTAAGCTGGGCATGAAAAGATAGGTTTTAGGGAAGACAAGGGAAAAAAGGGAGACCCAATTCTGGTTATGAGTTTGCTTTTGTCACCTAACAGTTTTCTAACCTTTAACATTTGGGTGATTTCTAAAGTCCTTTTAATTCAAAAAATTATACGAATTGATTCCATGGAAAGGGGAGAATTATTTAGACTTTCAACTACTCACATCAAACATTTACGTGGCTCTGAATGAAACAGCAATAACTCCTTTCCTCAACTATGAGTATTCACTGCGGAGTACAACACTGTAAGGGAAATAATCCCAGAAATTGTATAAAATCCAGTCAAGAGTCAGATGCAATGGTGGGTGATGAATTGCCCCAATTTTATTATAGTAGGCACAAGGGTATTCCAGTCATTTTCACAAAATAACGTGCTTGATAATCAACGTAAAAGGATTTTATAAAACTTGAACTTTAAAAATTCTATTTCAAAAAATTCTACTTCAACTTCCAACTTCTTCTGGAGGGTTTACTACTCCTAGGTAGATATGAAAAAGTCTTGGACCTAACAAATCAAGACTTAGGAAATCAAACATTTGAGGAGAAAAAAAAAAAGAGAGAGAGATGCAGTAACCAATAACTTTAATAAAAATATCAAGATGTAACCCAAGTATTACTGCTTTACTACTGTACTAATCTGGTCTAATGACCTTAAACACACCCCCACAAAGCCTTAAAACAAACAAACCAACAAACAGAAAAAACTAGCTAAAAGCCTGTGGGAGAAACAGAATCTACTGAACCAAAGTGTAGTCATTTTACAGTTCCCCCAAACTGGACTGATGCTTCGTTTATAGCTTAATCCGGCAGGCCGAAATTTCCAAGGCTTTAAAGGGGCGGGGCTGCCATCTACTACTAAACAGCAAGGCTGTCAATACAAAGTTGCAGAAATGGGCAAGAAAAATAAGAAGTGCACTCTCAAAATCTTTCCTCCTCGGGGTCCGTAGGGAGACGCCGGGGTCCGGGTGGTCATGGGGTTCGGGGGCCGGGCGCTCAGGAACCCCTAAGACGCAGTCCAGCCTCGGGAACAGTCGGGCGCTTAGGGCAAGAGCGCCCGGCTGCCACCCTTGACCTGCCTGCTTCACGCACCTCATAGCGGGTCCCGAGCTTGTCCTTCAGGGTGGAAATGAACAGGCAGACGGGGTGCTGGCCGCCGCGCTCGCCCCCCGCTCGGGGCCGCGGCTGAGTCCTGGGCGCCTGCTGACAGAGGCTCAACACCGCCCGGACGCCCTTGCCCCGGTTCCTCAGCCCCAAGGCCGGCAACTGCCGACTGACCACCTCCACCTCGCAGTGCAGCTTCATCTCACCGGAGATCCGGCAACCAGCAGCCACCTCTCGGCTTTGAAACTTCCCCCTTCCCGCCGCGCCGCGCCGCCGCCGGGGTCCTCGAGCACGCGGCTGTCCGGGGATCTGCCTGCCTGCTCGTGGTGCCGATGTCTCCGGTTTCTTTGTACAGCGGCTCCACGAATCCTGCGGGGACGGACGGCGTCCCCTCTCCCTTGCAGGGTCAAGTCCGCACTGTGGCTGCGGCCCGCGGAGGGCGGACACCGACCACCTGAGGACCCAGCGCGCGTCTCCCGAAACCGGCGATCGGCGGGGGCGCCACGTCCTTTCCCGGGAGCGCGCGCTGATGGCCGCAGCTGTTATAGCTTGGGGCCGAGTTCTAGTTTCCGCTGTTGACCCTTAATGCGCTGCACGTACACGTGGGGTCCTTGAGTTTCCCAAGGAAAGGCATCAGCTCCTATGTTACCGGGGAAGCCTTTTTGCCTAGATACCTTCGGCCCTTTGCGAGTTGCCTAGTGCCAGTTGGGGCGCGACATTTCCGGGCGCTGATGGGCTGGTGTTTTGTTTTGTTTTTGGTGCTCCGGAGGCGACACCTGCCACGTCAGAAGGGAACTTGATATGACAATATTTGACTTGGCAATTCCTGTTGAACAAATTCCCACTTTGCAACCGCTAGTGGGTTGGATGGAGTGGCTGGCTTAACTGCATCTAAGGCTTGGAAAGACCGTCCAGACCCCAGATACATACCCTTCGGACTCCTTATTCCATTTATTAAAGAAGGGCCAGGCCCTGGGTGGGGCGAGGGAGTCGCTCACACTTAGGGTGGTAGTAGTCTCGCCCACTTAAATTTTGCGTGCTCGCCTCTCGCTGGTCCCAGACTTGTATTAAATATTCCATTTTGTCTAAGATGTACTTTCACAAGTGTGAAATGGCGTCCAAAACTAGTGACAATATAATGATTTATTCTTGAATGAGCGTCTCTGTGTACAACAGTTTGAATCTAGAGCGTTATCCGTTGATTATCTTATGAAAAACGAAGCTGGTTCATGAAAAGTGGTGATAAGGTAGTAAAAAATTACTTTTTTTCCTATTTAGTATTCTTGCTTGTAGAGCGTGAAAGCACTACTCAGCATTTACCAACAGTTAATCTTACGGCTAGAGACAAAAAGGATTAAACTAAAACGACACCCTAGAATTTTCAAAGAAATTGGACTTTATAGGAATTACCTATTTTTTGTTCTTTGAGTGGGTAATAACATAGATGAAAATAGTAAAACACCTGCATAAACAAGTATGTTAAAATATACCTCCGAACCTAAAGAAAAAGTTGGGAGCTGGGAACATTTTAAATGTTGGACAAACTGTTGTAATTTTATTTTATTTATTTATTTTTTGGCCACGCTGCATGGCTTATGGGAGTTCCCCGACCAGGGATCAAACCCCTGCCCCTGCCAGTGAGAGCACCTGAGTCCTAACCACTGGACCGCCAGGGAATTCCCTAAAATTACTTTTCATTTCTTTTATTTCTCCAGGTTTCTGTGCATACCAGGCATTCAACAGATAATTGAATATCTCTGACTTCCCGAATTTGTGCCCACAGTAAACTTTACTCAGGTTTGTAGCTCAGCTGGGTTCAAGCTAGTAAAATCATAATGTCATCATGTTCTTAGAGAGGACACAGTCTATGGACAGTGTAGACTTGTCTGCCCTAGCACGTTGGGACCAGATCTTGGAGCTGGTTTTTTTAATGGTAAATTTCATCTAAACTAAATAAACCTGGGACTTCCCTGGTGGCGCAGTGGTTTAGAATCCGCCTGACCATGCAGGGGTCACGGGGTTAGAACCCTGGTCAGGGAAGATCCCACATGCCGAGGATCTGCTAAGCCCGTGTGCCACAAATACTGAACCTGTGCTCTAGAGCCTGCACGCCACAACTACTGAAGCCCGCACACCTAGAGCCCATGCTCTGCAACAAGAGAAGCCACCGCAATGAGAAGACTGCGCACCGCAACGAAGAGTCGCCCCCGCTTGCCGCAACTGGAGAAAGCCCGCGCACAGCGACAAAGACCCAATGCAGACATACATAAATAAATAAAATTTTTAAAAAACTAAATAAAGCTATATAGTTAACAAATATACACCTAAGAATTAGACCTTTATAGTGCTGCTTTTGATAGGGATAGAGTAGGATAATTAAATAGTTTAGAAATCTCACCAGGGGATTAAAGACAGAAAGGAAATTTTAAGGGAGTTTGGGAGACTGTTGTAAGCTAATGACCACTCAAGAAAAGAATCTAGTTATCTAGCAACAATCTACTCTTAACTTGAAGGAAGACCAGATGCATCCAAGTGCCAGGCACACTCAAGCCACAAACCCTGATAGTTAAAACACAAGACAATAGATATGGAGTCTGAATCTTGTCACATGAAGTCAGGGAGTTAGTGGTCCTTGAAGGGTTGCATTTCTGCATGTAGCCAAGACGGGAATATAGGTGAAAGGGGAAAGTAGGTGAAAGGGGACATTATACCAAAACCTGAGATGAATGACCATATTTTAGTATATGTTACCACCCTTTTGCTAATATATATTTGACTTAAATAGTGCCATGACCATCCCGATTAGACCATATAGGGTCAAAGGAGGAACTTACGATGTAAGCCTTTGAAACCGCTAGGGGGCTCCAAGGAGATCCAGTTCTTTATGTCTCATGGAAGAAAGAATTCAGAGAGAGGCAAAGTGATAGATAAGAAGTGATTTATTAGAATAGGATGCGTGTGAGGCTTATAAGCAGGAGGGAGAGAGGGTGCTGCACCCTGAGAACTTAGTGGGCTCTGGTTTTATAATCAAAGGAAAAGTTGGGGGTGGGGAAGACCACCATCTTCCTCATTCCTGAGTAGACGTCACACTTTCATCATCAGTTCCTCCTCCATGTCGGCTGGGGGACTTTTCTTGTCCCTACATGGTCAAACCAGGACTGTCATGGCACAATGGAAATAAGCAAAAAGGTGTTAACATATGCTAAAAATGGTTAAATCATTTCAGGTTTCAGTATAATGTCACCCTTTCTTTATATTTTTGTTTTTAATGTGCCCAGAGGAGCATGTCCTAGGAATCAATAACTTACTGAGTTCACTGGACAGGATGTGGGTCTCATACCACCATTGTTTTATTGTTTTGGGACATGTCTCATGCTTCTCTTGCATGGTTTTATTGCTAAGCAAGCCTGCTTGGTTTTGTGGTTAAGCAAACCTGCTTTCTTGAGTAATCATTAACTTACAGGGGTCTCCGACACTTTTTTATCTACTTACAATCCCCTAGTGGGATTAACTATTTAATTACCTACTTTGTTACTCTGTCCCTATCACCTTGACATCTACCAAAAAGTGAGGAAGAAGGTGGTCTTCTCCCCTCCCCACGTTTTGTTTGATTATAAAAATATAGCCCTCTTTGTTCTTGGGGCTGCCTTGCCTGCCTGTTTGTATCTCTCACAAGCGTCCTATGTATGCTAATAAACTCACTCTTCGCCTGCCATTTTGCCTTTTCTGCAACGAGACAAAAGAACCTGAGCTTCAGTAAGTCCTATACTAGGTGAGTGGTTTCAATGAAAAGATAGTGGGTTCGAGGTCCTTCCTAAAGTCAGGGATCGTGGGTTCAAGTCCCATCTGAGATGGAGTGTGGTTTCCCTTTTCCCTGTTGACACTCTTTGATCATGTTTTATGGGTTGTGTTTCCACTATGATTTCCTAATTAATACCCAGCTGCCCCTTCTTAGTATTGCCATGTCAGTTCAGAGCTGCATTACTTCCCTCCAGAATTATTTCTAAACCTACCAGGTCTTCTTACTTCAGTACACTTATTCATTCATTTAATATTTATGGTGTTCTTGCTGTATGCCAGCACCTGTGCTAGATGTCTAAAAGGCAAAGGTGCTCTCCCTCCTCCACCGCTGCCACCTCCTTCTTCTGCCACTCCTGGTGCTGCTTGTGTGCTCTTTTGATGCGGACCTGCACCTCTTTAGTGAAGCGGCAGCTGAGGAGACTCTGGTGCTCGCCATGGCTGATGAAAAGTCCAAGGAAGGAGTCAAGACTGAGAACAATGATCATATTAATTTGAAGGTGGCGGGGCAGGACGGTTCTGTGGTGCAGTTTAATATTAAGAGTCATACACCACTTAGTAAGCTATTGAAAGCCTATTGTGAACAACAGGGTATGTCAATGAGGCAGATCAGATTCCAATTTGATGGGCAGCCAATCAATGAAACAGACACACCTGCACAGTTGGAAATGGAGGCTGAAGATACAATTGGTGTGTTCCAGCAGCAGACAGGAGGTGTCTACTAGAAAAGGGAACCTGCTACTTTATTCCAGAATTCTGTTCCTCCAGACCAAGAAGACATTCTCAATTAGAAAACCGCAATTTGGTTCCACCACATCCTGACTACTACAGTATAGTTTTCTCTATTCTTTCATTTTCCCCTTCCCCCTTCCTTTATTGTACATAAAGTAACTGGTGTATTTGCACAAGCATAGTGCACTTTTTTTTTAAAGTAAATGGCCAATGGTATGTTTTGACGGACATCAAATGGAGATGGGTTGGGGAAAAATACTGGTTCTGTGAAAATACCCCCTTTTCTCCATTAGTGGCATGCTCATTCAGCTCTTGCCTTTATATTTCAGTAAGTTATTTTGCTCTCACTGTTTAACAAAAAAAGAACAACATAAAAATCCTTGCATACCTTGTTTGATGGGAGAATTTTAATGCTTTTCATTTATCATTGTAAAACCAAGGACAATTTTATAACTTTTTTGTATGTAGCTGTTACAAGTAGGGCAATCTGTCTTTAAATTACTCTAAAAGAAATGAATCCTAGACAGTTTTCCCTTCAAGTCAAGCGTCTTGCTGTTTAAATAAACTTCTTGTTCAAATAAAAAAAGGCAAAGATGAGTTTACATTGTTTAGAAGAGACAAATAAACCAATAATTATACTATAATGGGAGAAATGTTAGATGAGAACATTAGAGGAGTATAAAGCAGGCAGATGATGAAAACAATTTTTTTGCTAAACTAAGGCTTTTTAACATCCTGAAAATTCTGGAACACGATTGAAAATGTTCAAGCAGGGGATAAAATTTAGACCTGTTTAAGAAAGGCTACTGTGGTCAGTGAAGGGATTAATTTGCAGTTAAAGCAAGCCTAGAGGCAGCAATACCAGTTGCGAGGCTAATACAATAATCCACCATCCACACTGTTGTCAAATTAAATTTTCAAAGGTGTCTCTCATCACAGAATCCTAAAATGTTGAGCTGAAACATAATTTACAGATATTCTAATTCAGTTCTCTCATTTTATACGAGGGGAATGGAAGCTGAAAAGAGTAGAGGAATTTGCCTGTGACCTCATAGATAGTCATTGTTAGAACAAATCGTGCTAGAACTTAAGTCTCATATGTTGTGCTTAATTCTTCCCAAAAATATTCATGGATTTCCACTCCACAATTTAATTAAATACAGTTACCCAAAGCCTTGTCTCTTTTCCCCTTGGAATCCAGGTCCTATTACCTAGACGGACAAATCTCCCCAGAGGAGTCTCTATGGTTTTCAGTTCCCACTTAGTACCTGATCTTTGGGATTCCCTGGAGCTCAACTCTGCATTTTATTTATTTATTTTTAGTTAAAAGGAAGCTTTTATTAACAGGAAGGTTTTTCTTAATTCATATAAGATCCATCTTTAATATTAAATTGGATAATATACTCCATAGTCCGAGTCTAATTCTAACCCGTGAACACCTTATTCCAGTTTAGTCCTCTCAGATGCTTGCTATGTTATTTATATTTTAACAGGTAAAAGCCATTAACTACTAGCTACTTAACTAAAAGTAACTACACTGGAAAATGAAAATTTATAGAATTTTGTCATTAGATCAGAGTAAAAAAATCAAACAGGATAAAATTTTGTTTAGAAATCTTTATCATTAGGGTATTCTTACACTTTTCAGAACAAGTATAATTTTCAGAAATTATACAAGGCAACTTATTAAATATCAATATTTAGCAATGTTTTGTTTAGTTGAAATGTTATTTTAATTGTAAAAACCATCTCCGGTTACAAAAAATGACCAAAAATCTTATTGGCTTTAACTTGCTTTTACAAATGTCCTAAGAAGTCTCAAGCTAAACAATATTTTAAGTAGAAAAACAATAATTTTCAAATAGTTTGTTATACTATTTTTGTGGTTTATGTACATATATTAACTGGTTTCTTTTATAGGAAACCTGACTAGAAGTTTATCACTTTAAGTACTGTGAAATAAAGGCAAGAGCTCATCACCTTTTAACAAAAATACTCTGTATGCAACAATTCCCAGTATCAAAGATATTCTTACTTATTTAGTGGTGGATAATTAATTGCCTGCTACAAAATACAAAACAAAATACATTTACTGGATTAGTTTTCAGACTGCAGCTGCCCTCTGGCATCCAAAGCAAGGATTTCCCATAAATAAAAGCTGCAAAGCAATTCACCTACTGGTTAGTTTAGGTCAATGCTTTTTTTTCACCCTATTATTCTTTTTTCTTCTCCACGGCCCCCATCCCCCGCAGTGACACGGTATTATTAAAAACATTAAGTCCCTGGAATTTATGCTTCAGATCAAGACATCATTTGAGTAATTTCAAATGATGTACAGCTCTTCACGTAAAAAAGATGTTTTGTGGTCATAATTAACTTCAAAAAGTAATTAGATTCAAATAACCTGGCATATCATGCTTTAGCAATTACAGAACGATGATTTTGACACATGGCGATTTATAAGTTAGGCAAATGTGAAATGCTAAAAGATGTGAACAGCTGTTCTTCTGTTTAAGTTTAGAGTGCTGCAAAATTCTGGCAATGACTTTTTCAATTAACATAACCGGCCCACGATACAGCATACTAAGTCATAAAGTACAAATCTAAGGAAGGTAATACCTTTACTAAGTTACAAAACTTTGGCAAATCAATACAGTACTCTTTAACACAATAAAGTATATTTTTGTTGGAGTCATTTATTACTTTCGTGATAGTTTTTACTCCAAAAATGTTAAGTACCAAATTAAAACATTGTGATTTTTAATGGTGGTTTATAGCAGAGCAAATTATTTTATACAATCAATATCTTTTTAAAACTATACAGTTTCTCCTTTAAAAGTGAGTTCCCTCATGCAAGTTCTACAAGTTTGTTGCAGCAGGGTAGTCGTGGGTATGTAAGAGGTCGCTCTGCTTGGTTCTGGGGTTGGTCCAAAACCAGGTAGAGTTCCAATGTGTGAAAAGCTTTAAAATTCTACCTTAAGGAGGTTTAATCAGCCAATACCAATTTTCAAGTACTTTTCAAAAATTGTTAAATTTTCACATAAATACTGGAATCCTCAAAATCAGGCAGTCATTTCAGACAACACTGATTTCAGCCCATTCCTTTTATTTAGAAACACTGCACCTCTTGGTTTTGATCAAGTCACATAGTCTTTCTTCAGCTTATTAAAAAAAAAAAAAATTCTACCGAAAATATAGTTGTATTTTTTAAATAACAAATAAATATACTGCCAGCTTGCAGAGACCTGGGGAACTGGGTGTTGTTTATCAACTTTCATTATCATTTCTCCACAAATGCTGTTGGTGTCCTTATGCTCCCTCTTGCCGAAGCCGTCAATCCCTCAGTTTCAGCATTTAATTTATGTATTACCCACTCCATTGCTTCTCGACCTTTATTAGCATTTGACGGTATCGTACTTGCCATCAGTCCTTCGAGGTTAACTGCCGAGACTGACTCCTTTCGCGGTAATTATGGCTTCTTGAGTCAAAACAGTTTTTTCTGGGTCTTGAGGCAGTGGTTTGTATATGTCTCTCATCTACTGAAACCATATTTGTAAATGAAATATTAGTAGATTTAATTTCCATTGTTTTCTCTACGGGATCCACTACAGAATGTTCTTGCACATATGTTTTGGTTCTTGCTGCACCAATAATAGATTTCACAATGGAAGGCCGTCCCCACTCTGTGCTGAGAAGTCTATGGCTATGCAGCTTTCCAGAGGGATCTATGTGTCTGTCCAATGCATCGACTCCAACCGCACTCGGGTTCATAGGGTTTGGGTATTTCTGCATTGCAGCTGTTGTAACAGTTTCCCATGGGTGGTCAAAGACGTGCTCCGAAGTCCAGATCTTCATGGTGCCGGCGGCCTGCGCGGTGTCAGGGCGTCGCTAGGGCACAATGAAGCAAAGAAGCCACTCTTGCCCCCGCCCCGCCCCTCAGCCGCCACCTCTGCATTTTAAAACATACCATATTTCTTCTAGCAAGTTTGGGTGTTCACAGCAAGAGGAATCTTAGGTTATCTTGTCCAAAATAATTGCTATATGATTACTTATTTAATGCCTGTCTTTACCTCTAGACTGCAAGCTTCCTGGACGGGTTCTGAGTCACTACTGTTACGTGCAAGATCTAGCATAGTGTTCACATATAGTAGGTGCTCAATGCATATTTGTGGAAAGAATGAATGAGTAAATGACTACCTAAATATTCATTCAACAAATGTTTATGAGAGCCTACATTGTGCCAGGATCGAGTAAGCTTACCGATGATTATGCATTTGGTTAATATTTCTTGCGTTAGAGTGAGTAGCTAGCCATTTGGGAGAGAGGGAAACTGGATTTCTCCCTTACTCCTGGGGGATGGTGGTATAAATTTTAGGTGGATTCAAGATTTAAAATGAAAACCAAAAATGTAACAGTACAAGAAAACACAGTAGAACTTGTTTAGAATTTTGACACAAAACCTAAAAGTAGTAACCTAACAATTTGATAAATTTTCATACATAAACTTTAAAACTTTTTGCATGAAAGAATACATGGAACATAAACATAGAAATAAATAGGAATCTGGGGTTGTAGTGACTAGAATAACTTTGCAACCAACATGAAAGTCAAAGGGCTAATTTTCTTCCATGTAAGTATTTACAAGTATACAAACTACAGCCCAGCAACATATTACCAAAGTGGGTTGTAGACTGGAAGAAGTTCTCAGATAAAGATACATGGCTGGCTTATAAACATAGCAAAACATGTTCTGCATCATCGAAGTTCAAAGTGAAACAACACTTGCCATTTTTAGGTTATCAGAAGGACAAATATAAAAAAGTTTGCTAATTCACACAGTTGGGGGAGTGTGGAAAAACAGATATTTTCTATGGGTATGAGGTTGAATTGTTATGATTTCTATAGATGGCAAATTGGTAATCTCTATCAAAAATTTAAAAGTTCATATTCTTTTGCCTCACAGTCCCATTCCCAGAATTTTATTTTATAGACATACTTTATAATATAGATATAGATATAATTTAAGTATGCAAAGGAATGTTCAAAGATGTTCCAATTTCACTTCATTCCCTATTTTTGCTATATATTTCTCCATAGCATTTATACTCTTCTAAGATGCTTTATGGTCTATTTGTATGATCTATCTGTACAAACAGATATGATCTATTTGTACAAACAGAAGCATACCATTGGGTATGGTATGCTTCTGTTTGTATAAATGAAAAGAGATGTAGTAAATATATATAAATACAAACATATGTATATGGACACATTTATACGTATGTATGTATACATGCATAGATATGCACATATACTTCTGTGCGTTGATGAATAGATAGGTAGATAGCTACACTTATTTCATTAAAGATCCTGATAACATGTGGGTTTGGACAGGGAGACTGGAGAAATAGGGGTCTGGGTTGGATAAAAACATACTTTTAAAAATATACTTTATGTATAACAACATTGTTAATCAACTGTACTCCAATATAAAATAAAAAGTTAAAAAATATACTTTATGTATCTGTGTTTTGCTTTAGAGTATACAATTAATTAAAATATCAACATCTGTTGAAATGGATATATATGTATATGTTCTGAAATTGAAGATAGCTCAAGAGAGATGTAGGTCTTTAAATAACAAATTATGGATGTAGAATCACAAATAATTGTGAGAATAATTTAAGGAAGAAAATAGGAGATATCTGAATAATGGTGTCTTAACATGCAGATCATTCCAATGTGCTTAAATTCAAAAATAATATCTATACTCTGTCCCATTAGAATGTTTCAGTCTTATAAGTATTACTTTTATTTTTTTCCAAAAGAAAATATTAATAGGGGTTATCTGGGCTAGGAGATTTTGGCATATTTCTTCTTTTTTGTATTTCATTGTATTTAAGAAAGAAAAAAAGAAAGAAAGACAGAAAGAAGGAAAAGAAAGAAAGAGAACTCAGTATGTATTATATTAGGGGGAAATATGTTTTAAAAGAAGAATTTAAAAGCCAAATACAGAAGAGTAATAGGAATCTGTAAGAAGAGTATAGGATTAAGCTAAAAGCTCTTTACAAACATTGGGTTAAAATGGACTTTTAAAACTGTATTCTCAGCTTTTTTTTTGAAAAAGAAATTGATAATTCCATCGTTGGAGATAGATGGTGCTACATTATCTTAAGACTGAGCAGGAAGTACAGCTTCTCAACTGCAGTTTTGTAATATCTCCATCAAGAAGAGTAACTTTCAAGACCAGAATAAACATTAAGAACTACTTGAATATCAAGATAGTTTAAGAGATTGTTACTGTTCAAGTGTAACTAATTGCTTCTTGTTTGTCTTTTCTTCCCCCCAGTTTTAAATGAGTTCACTTCTTTTGGCCCAGAGGATTATATATCAGAGTATTGAAAATATTTATGGAATTGATCTCAGAACCATTGTAATCTTTTAAAAATTACGGAGACCAATTGGGAAAGGCCTGAGAAGGATATAGGTGGGCAAATGTTTGATTAACTTTGGAGAGGCACATGGATTTTGGAAACTACACATCTATGACTGATATAAATTCCAGGCAAACTGTAGAAGCTTGACATTGGACCCTTCACAATCAGGCTTTAAGTTAAAATACCCTTTCAGTCATCTATCACTAGGTCTTTTGTGCTTCCTCCTCTCTAGTTACACAAGGTTGTTCATCCTCTCCAAGCTTTCTCCAACTCCATTCTTGGGCTCAAACTCTTCCTCTCACTATGCATTCCCTTCCATCAAGTGCTACCTGTAAAAACCCCACTCTTCACTTAAGGTCTACTTCAAAGGCTCCTCAAATGAACCTCACACCGGAATTAATCTCTTTCTTCTTTGCTCCTTTTGTGTTCTATGAGCACATGTATCATCTAATGCAATTGTCCTACTAACTTAGTTGTATCCCTATCATTGAGTCGTAGAAGTTGAAACTGAAAACAAAACAAAACAAAAAAGTTGAAACTGGAAGGAAGGGCTCTGAGATAATCCTATTTTCCTCACTATATTTGTTTTGAGGGCAGGATCAAGTCATATCTGGTTTTTAAATCTCTGGCTTGACTCCTTCCTTCATCATCTTGTTTTCGACCAAAAACAATCAAAAACAAAAAACAACAACAAAGAAGAATTCCTGTGTAAAGTTTCCTGCATTATTGCACCCTGTGGTACATTTTATAGATCTAGTTAAAGCTTTGATATCAGAGCCATGTGCAATTTTAGGTTTATCTAAAGACATTATAAATAACCATGTGGATTTTAGGGACATTTTTCAGATTATTAGATGGCATTTGGTTTTCACTAGTTATTTTATTACCTAATCATCTGGTCAAAGCAACATATACTGGGCATTTACTTGTTTCTTACTTTAAACTTAACTAACTGCATTTAAATATTAAACACACTAAGTCTCGTGTCATTCTTCTGGAATGGTATAGGTGTATTTCTAGGAGCAGTGTGTCAATTAAAAAAAAGTTTGAAAACCTATTTTGTCTCACAAAACGGGAACTCCTACCGTTGACTCCTAGTTATTGCAGTTGATTTTAAGTTATTTTGTAATTTTACCCCAGTAGGTGTCAGTACTGAGTTAAGGCAAAAATCCTTTTTCCAAGTGTAAAATTTTAATTAAAAGAACGTAAAAGGTTCAGACGATGATGAAGAGACGGTACGATAGTGACATCATATATTTCTTGAGGGTTCAAAACTCATTTCTGGGGATTCAAAAGAGACGGGGTCTCGCTATGTTGCCCAGGCTGGAGTGCAGTGGCTATTCACAGGCGCGATCCCACTACTGATCAGCACGGGAGTTTTGACCTGCTCCGTTTCCGACCTGGGCCGGTTCACCCCTCCTTAGGCAACCTGGTGGTCCCCCGCTCCCGGGAGGTCACCATATTGATGCCGAACTTAGTGCGGACACCCGATCGGCATAGCGCACTACAGCCCAGAACTCCTGGGCTCAAGCGATCCTCCTGCCTCAGCCTCCCGAGTAGCTGGGACTACAGGCGCGCGCCACCGCGCCCGGCGAGCGCAGGTCGCGAAAGAGAAAACTAGAGGCTGAGGTGTTGGTGACGTCATCAGCTGTGCCCGCCTAGATTATTGCCAAGCTTCCTCTGCACATCCGCGAAACAGCGTAGCCACACTGCGCACGCGTTTTTTGTCAGCACTGCCTTCTGGGTAGGCTGTCTCAAAATTTTGAAGAGCGCCTGCGTGCGTCCCGTCTCTCCTTTTGCTTCGTTGCAGCCAAGAAAGCAACATGGGGCACCAGCAGCTCTACTGGAGCCATCCGAGAAAATTCGGCCAGGGTTCTCGTTCTTGGTGAGAAACAGAATGTAGCTTCAGGGAAGGGTTGCTCTGGGGCGCGACGCTGCTTGAAATGTACTGTGGAGGAGCCCGCGGGCGGCGCGGCGGGGGGAGACGGAATCGTAGCTGTGGCTGCCGCCATTGCAGGCCTGTGATGGGTCCGTGGAGACCGGCAGGCAGTGCGGGTGGTGGCCTCCCGAGTGCCGAATACTTTGCTTTCAGCGACTTGCGGTAACGCCATCTCTTTCCTCGCAGCCGCGTCTGCTCAAACCGGCACGGTCTGATCCGGAAATACGGCCTCAATATGTGCCGCCAGTGTTTCCGCCAGTACGCGAAGGACATCGGCTTCATTAAGGTACGGCCGCCGACGCCGTGCTCTCCTGTTTCCGTGAGGGGCCGACGAGCGGGTAGTTCGTGGTGTGGGCATTTGACCAACGCTGCTTTCCTCTTGGAGGTAGCAGGGCCCTTCCTTGCTAGCGGATGATACTGTTGAGAGTTGTGGCAGTCACGTTAATAGAATGGGGGTGGGGTGGGGTGAAGGCCTTAAAAGGAGACTTTCTCATTCCTTTTTACCCACTTCTGACAGTTTTAGGTGCTATGTATAATGTTGCATAAAATTATTTTTCAGAAACAATTAAATACTAAATCTCTAATCGTATTTAGCTAATTTTCAGCAGAATACATACGTTGTCCGCTGCCCTGAAATGTTGGATAGGGTCGTGCAGTGGAATGAGCTTGAGGTTTGGGGCCAGGTAGACCTTTTTAAGATTCAGAGATCTGAATCTTAGTCATGTGACTTTGGTCAAGTCACTCAAAGCTAAGTTTTTGCCTGTGAAAAATAAATTGCAGGTTTGTTGTAGAAATTAATGTATAGATGAAGCTTTCTTGGCTCCTAAAAATCACTTAAATGCTAGAAGTGAAAACTAATTCCTTATTGGCTCTTTGAGATACAAAATAACAGTCACTACCTTTTTATTCATAATTAGAACTCAAAAATATCGAGTAGAATGTATTTGTTAAAATTAGGTGTCCTTATGTTGAGATGTTACAGTGGATATAAGTTGTTTAACGTGAGATTTCTGTGACAGGAACAAAGTATCTTGAACTTTTGGCTTTGACCAAATACTTAAGAAGTATGTTTAGTGTTACTTTGTGGAAGTTCAAATAACTTAATTGGAGGTAGTAGATCAGAGAATGGCCCCAAGCCCGGTAATTTTGTGTCCCATTTTTCAGAGGTTAAGATTAAATGAGTTAATTTATGAACGGTTCCTTAGAATAGTGTTAGAATTTGTTACCTACTTAATGACCATACTGAGCTTTTGGTAAAGATCATTTTATGTAGTAGTGTTTTTCTAGCGGGAAATTTCTTTGATGGTAGAAGTGGGTATACCAGTATTAAAATTCCCTGTCTAAAATATAATTGTTGAGATTTTTGGAGCAGCCTGTAGTAGGTGTTCAGTAAATATTTAAGTTCTTTAGATCTCCATAACTAGTTGGGGTGGGTCAGATTTCCAGTTTAAACCTCATTCTGTAATGAGCCATTTTTTTTTCCTGAGAATAAAATGGATATTTAAAGCATTATGCATTAATTCATTTCCTATCTGCTTTTTTTTTTTTTTTGCAGTTGGACTAAGTGTGAACTTCTTGAATGGGTCATCACGCATATCTGCCTTCCTCAGAAACAATACTCTTTGTATATAAAATAAAAATTTTAAAACTTCAATTATGAATGTTTTTCATGTGAATGTAAGAGCCAATTGTTTATAGAAATCTTTTAAAAATTATCTTCAGTGGATTCGTCTTCACAATATGTGTCTTATTTTCCTTCAGTTATATAAAAGTATTCTTGCTGGACTCTGGTAAATCCTAGTTTTATTTTTATACTTAACATCTTTTGTTCCATAAAGTGCCCACTATATATAGGAGCATCCAGCATATAACCTGAGACAAATTGTCTTTTGAGTAGTTGACTGGCTACAGTGAGCTGGGCAGTGAAAGTAAAACTATTGAAAATTGATTTTGAGAAAGAAGGCTAGCACTAAAACCTGCTCTGAGCATTTACCTGGTGGTGGCAGTCCTAGCTTTTGGTATAATTAGCAAAACTTGTAAATTTCTCAATTATTTGTATGTGGAAGGGGTGGGGTGGAGAGTGATTAAAAGTAAAATGGGTCTTGTGAGCAAAAGTAGATCTTAGTGGGGCAAGGGTAGAGACAGGGAAACGAGTCTATCGGAATATTTTAGGCAAATGATCTTGGCTTGGGCTAGGATAAGAGTAGTTGAGGTAGTCACAGTGACCTCTTGAAAAAGACTGGATTTGCTGAAGGATTAGTTGTGGGAGAGCAAAGGATGACTCCCAAGGGTTTTGGCCTGAGCAACTGGAAGGGTAGAATTACTATTGAGCTAGGACTGAAAAGTTGTTTTAGGGAAGAAAAAGTTCAGCTTATGGCATATTAAGTTCAAAATGCTTATTAGACATTCACGTGGAGCTGTGAAGTAGGCGTTTATCTGGAGTTGACAGGAGCTTGGGACTGGAGATGCAACTGGTTGTCCTCAGTATGAATAGTAGCTGCTATTTGTGGATCTCATCCTTGTGACTGGATGAGATCTAAGCCCTAAAGTCTAAGGATTGAATAATACATGGAGAAGACTGTTCTGGGTTATTCCAGGAACAGATGGGAAGATGAGGATTCAACAAAGTAGACAGAAGGAGACCCAAAAAGTGGTATACTAGAAGCCAAGCAGGACGTGATCAACTGTAACTGCCGCTTAAAATTGATTGGTACAGTGTCATCCAACAGGAGAGGAAGTGTGCCAGTGGAAGCTGGAGTGGAAAAAAAGCATCTTAACTGACTGGTTAAATTAGCTGCGAAATTTTCAAA
Organism: Balaenoptera physalus; assembly: GCF_965194825.1. NCBI lineage: Eukaryota > Metazoa > Chordata > Mammalia > Artiodactyla > Balaenopteridae > Balaenoptera > Balaenoptera physalus. The sequence continues at coordinate 50,743,785 of NC_138883.1, forward strand.
AACAGTGCAACACATTGCTAGTTTAAGAACCTTAAAAGGAACTCATGAAAGCTAGGGACACTGAAGCTTAGGTCTCAAGAGCTTCATGGTAAATTCACCTCTACTGACCCTGAATCCCAGGAGTAGATGGTAATTCTATGGTGGACCATAGTGTTGCTGGGGAAGTGTCTTTAGGGAACAGCTAGGTTTTAAACAGGAAGAGGAGGTGGATAGAATTTTGGTAGAGGAGATTGAGGATGTAGGAGTTTTCTCCTGATGTAGTTAGAGTGGGTGGGTGAGAAGCAGTGCCAGCTGAGCAGTTGTAAAAGTTTTTTAGGTGAAAAAGAGAGGTTTACTCATACAATGGTTTAGGTAAGTGAGGTCTGGTATGTGTTTATGAGAGTTTTGGGGAAGAGATGGACACTGCTGTAGTGGGATAGTCCTGGGTAAATGCACCTGTAAGAATTATGTATTGGTTGAGGGAATGTGTGGAAGGGAACATTCCCTAGCCAGTCCCTGCCGTGGGTGTGGGTGTGTGTGTGTGTGGTGGGTACGAAGGCTGGTGTGCACAGTTGGTCTTCCCTATTAGTGGTTGAATAACTTAAAGATTCTATTTTAAAATGTATGTGCCAGACGTTATGCTAAGTGTGTTAAGTGTATTATCTTTTTCAAGTCTCAGTGCTCTTCTATGGATATTATCCTCATTACATAGCTGAGGAAACGAAGGCTTAGAGATTAAGCAATTTCTGCAGTAATTACAAGTTAGAAAAGGATCAAAACTAGACTGGAGTCTGACGTCAATGCTAATATTATTAATACCCCCAACACACTGTAAGGTTGAAAGACTGTACCTCTTGTCCCCAAAGATAATTAATTACATGATGGCAAGCACTACTATTTTCATATTTACCACAGCATGTAGCATGATACCTTGTATATTAATAGTAGGTCCTGAATTGTTGAAGAGTTGAAATTCCCTAGTAAAGCTCAATAATGTTTTTTTGTAAATTTATTTATTTTTGGCTGCATTGGGTCTTCATTGCTGTGCATGGGCTTTCTCTAGCTGCGGCGCGTGGGGGCTGCTCTTCGTTGCAGTGCATGGGCTTCTCATCGCGGTGGCTTCTCTTGTTGCAGAGCACGAGCTCTAGAGCTCTAGGCGCGCAGGCTTCAGTAGTTGTGGCTGACGGGCTCTAGAGCACAGGTTCAGTAGTTGTGGCACACGGGCTTAGTTGATCGGCATGTGGGATCTTCCGGGACCAGGGCTTGGACCCCTGCATTGGCAGGCGGATTCTTAACCACTGCACCACCAGGGAAGCCCAAGCTCAATAATGTTGATGGCAAAATATGATAGATTTTATGAGAGGTTTAAACAACCTTTGAAGCATGGAGTATATAGTCTTGGTTGACTTACTGAATTAGGGCTGAATGGGACCTGTTAAAGGACCTGTTGAGATTAATTAACTCATTAATAAAACCAGTAAGAGTTTTCTACCAGTTCAAGGGAGAATTCAAAGCATCACACTTAATAGGTGAATCAAGGATATTGAAATGAATTTATAAATAAATGTAAAACTGGCTTTTTCAACAGGGGAGAGAAGTCATTTATCCACCAGACAGAGTTTGTGTGTCCATGGACAAGAATCATTTATGTATAACTTTAAGAGTTGTAAAATAGCTCAAACAAAAGGCTCAGGTTTCCTCACCCCAAGATTCTACTAGACAGAGCTTTAAGTTCCATGGAAAATAGCCAGTAACCTTTTGGTCCATTTTGAAGTCTTTCACAATTTTTTTCCACAGACTTTTAGTCTTTTACCTGTAATTGGTAAAATTTTTGAGTGAATGCTATATGTCAGGCACTTTCTTAGTGCTATTACCATGTCCAAGGCCAGTGAATCGGGAGACGAGGTGCTGAGGCAAGGAATATAACTTTTTTCGGAAAGCCGGCAGACCGAGAAGGTGGCAGACTAATGTCTCCAAAAAACCATCTTATAGGGGTTTGGATGCCAGTTTCTTTTATAGAACAGAGAGGGGAGGAGATGAAGTAAAGTAAAAAGACCGTAAGTTTTGCAAATGTCCCCTGGAATGGCCAGCCCCGGGGAGGGGATGTGTTCATTTCTTCTTTCTTGCAGCCATCCACAGGTGGACAGGGTCAGGGTGCTTCCCTGAACAAAGGCACTTTGGTTTAACATTCAGGCAGAGGGCGGTGTTCCCCAAGGCAGGCCACTGTGTATAGACAGTATCCTTTTAGTGAACAAAAGCAAAGGAAAGCAAAGGTTAAAGTGAAAGAAATAGATCCAACATGTCAGATTTGGCTCTTCCCTGTTACAGTGTTTTACTTGAATTAGCCCCTTTAATACACAACTCTGCGAGGTATAATCCCCATTTACAGATGAGGCAGCTGAGACACAACTTTTCGAAGAAAGCACAGTGAGATTCAAACCACCAGGTAGGACGTCTTGAGAACTCCTGCTCCTACAATTAAATTCTAAATGTACAACAATTAGAGAAAGCGTTGGTAAATATTGGTAGTCTACAAAATAGCCCAGAGAAATAATTTTCAATAAAAATGGGAAATTGTATATATGGTACAATTTCACTATGTTAAAAAAGTGCACAGATGGGCTTCCCTGGTGGCGCAGTGGTTGAGAGTCTGCCTGCCGATGCAGGGGACGCGGGTTCGAGCCCTGGTCTGGGAGGATCCCGCATGCCGCGGAGCAACTGGGCCCGTGAGCCACAATTGCTGAGCCTGCGCGTCTGGAGCCTGTGCTCCGCAGTGGGAGGGGCCGCGGTGGTGAGAGGCCCGCACACCGCGATGAGGAGTGGCCCCCGCTTGCCACAACTAGAGAAAGCCCTTGCACGGAAACGAGGACCCAACACAGCCATAAATAAATAAAGTTATAAAAAAAAAAAAAGTTGAAAGCATCTCGGAGAGCAGAAAATGAGGGGTGAGAGGAGTAAAGTCAAGGCTGATGATTTAAAAAAAAAAAAAAAAAGTGCACAGAAAAAAACAAGGAAACATGCCAGTATGTCATCAGTGATTGCCTTTGGGTAATAGAATTACAGGTGATTTGCTTTGAAGCAGTCAGATTAAGATTTGTTTAGGAGTGGGGTATCCAGTGATACAGTGTATAGTGCCCCAGGTACCAACTTTGATAATTAGGTTTCTGCTCTTCCCCACACAGCTCATTCTATTTTTAGATTGCTCTGATAGCAAGTTCTTGCTATTTCCTTCCACTGATTTCTATCCATTGATATTAATTCTATGTGGTCCTATACAAAACAAGTCTAATCTCTTTTCTGCAAGAAAAAAGGTTAATTATTTAGGCATGAGGACTCATGTTCTTCTGGAATCTTCTTATTTCAGGCTAACCATTACTGATTATTTCAACTGTTCCTTATAGGACCTGATTTAAGAGCCATCTCTGGTGTCCTGTGAATTCCACTCCATCTAGATCCTGACAGGGCCTGGCATAGCATGTTTCATAAGGCAGGCACGTGGTAAAAATAGAATGAGTGAATGAACAGATTTGGTAATGCCTTTAATTTGTTTGGGCATCAGTGCTTCTTCACTTTTTATGGGCCCTCTTTTACCATTTCAGAAAGACCAGAGACCCTGGCCTTCAACAGCTATCTACATGGCTAATGTCCCTGACAATTTTAAGTCAGCCTGCTCTGTCTGAGACATAGTTCTTGTTGAAAACTATCTTTAATAATTGGTGCCTTAGAGAATTGGGCTTTTGGGTAGGCATAGCAAAAGGTAGGAGGTGGTCACACCTTCTAGTGGTGTGACTAAGAAGGGTAAAACAAGGTGTTTGAATTTCCTCAATATCCACAAAAAATTGAAAAAGGAAGAAAAGGAAGATAAGGCTGAGCTGCTAGATGTTTCTCAAGGGTTAATCTAGAAAATCAAAGGCTCAGTTTTTTGATATTGCTGAGTATATATGTGTGTAGCAATCAAAGCTATATAGGGGCCAAAGATTAGACTAGACTATTGACCATGCTAGTTCCAGGTGTCCCCTGTCTATAAGAGCTTTAAAGGAATTGAGATTGGAAGTGAAAAGTTTAATCTAGATGGGCTAATTATCATATAATTTAAATTTAAAACCATTTGGTTAATGAGAAAATAATTCAAACAAGTTAAATTCAGCCTATTATGTATGTCAGTGGTGACCACTCCCTTGAGCTGATTCCAGACTTGACCTTCTGAGTCCTATAAACAAATGCTGGATTCCCTGACAGGTGAATTGAAGACCTATAGAACCACAATGCCCCCCTTTCCCTTCACCCCCTAACCCCCCCACATTGTTCCTATTAGTCCCCTTATCCCCTAAACACCTTTTCATTTGTTTACGAAGAGATCCCTACCTGCCTGAATTGTTTCAGAACCACTGATCTTGGGGCAAGGACTAAAACATCTCTGGCTCTGGAAATGGCTGCCGTGGTCCTCAACTGAACCCCATCCTAAGAGTTCGAAGGATGCATTTCAAGAAGCTATGCTCTTGGTGAAAATGACCAACATTCCCTTCACCTTGGGATGTCTGCCATTGGTCACTTTCCTGGACTCATTTTGTAAGCAGGTAGGGTAGGGGGATCCCCAGAGAAAGAGAACCAATCATGGCTTTCTTGATGTAAGAGAAGCCATTTTTGGCGTAAACCATTTTGTGATCTAAGCCTGGCCACAGTGCTTGTCCTTGAACAGGTCTCAGTAATAATGATCTTAGGAGAACAAAAGGACAAACTTACCAGGCAAGAGGGGTAACAATAGCGAAGATAACAAATAAGTTGTAGTCTCCCAGTTCTGTTTCAGTGGTAAAGACTAGCCTAAAGCACTGTCTTGAACTATTTTGCAGAATTTAAACACCCCCTTGGGTGCTCAGCCACGAGGTTCAACTGGAATGTAAGGGATGATGATGTTGACCTTTTTTGAGCTTTTCTGAGTAACTCCTCCTGACCAGTGCTTTGATGTCCTTGGTCAACTCACTTTGTTGCTCAGACTGCCACTCAGCTGTATTACTGTAAAACCTTTACTAATTCAGTTAACCCTGGAACCTACCAGTGTTAGGCAGGGAGGCGTGAATTTCTATTGACAGAGACTGTGACTGGAGTTGCTAAGGTCCTAACAAAAGGCAGGAGAGCGAAGAGGTACCTGGAGAGTGGGCGAGAGAAGCTAGTGTTGAGAAAAATCATGCCTTCTTTCTGCTTATATATGACAGTGGTTCCAGGGCCAGTAATGCAGGGCATCAGTGGTCTCTTCGAACACATTTTAGGGCAGGTACATATTCAGGAGCTGCTTTGTAACTTCTTGCTGTGTATAATCCAGGTTTCAGAATAAGATCATTGTAGGTACGTTTATGGTTTTAGACGTTGCAGCAATGAAAGGAAAAAACAGCTTTGCTTAATAAAGTTGTAAAGAGTGTTAAGTACCAGTAGCCTCATGCACATTATACAACCCAGTAATAATTATGCTGATTGTGTAAACAGCTCCCCTGTGTAGACTAGCTGAGCCTCCACTGACAAACATCAAGAATTAACAGCAGGAGCTAGAAAAATCAATAAGCCTTTATCCAGGGAACCAAAGATACGTAGGTTACTAAAACTGTTAACAGTTGCCCATAAAGAATACTATCCCAATATGTTAATGCTAAAGGAGGTTTTGTTTTATTTCCTAAATAATAAAAAGATTACGTAATAAAGGACTAGTTGACAGAGTGATAACATTCATGGCAGCCCAGGCAAATCAATAAAAGCATAAAATAAGAAATGGAACCCGTTTCTTGGCAATCTAGTTAGTTGAATTTCATAGACTGAGCCTGGTTTACCTTGTGCTCTCTTCACAAACCACAAATCCCATTTTTGATGACATGTGCATCTGTTTTTCCTTTGATGCTAATTAACTTCTATTACCATTCACAAAGATTAACTGGGGACATCTAGCACAGATGATGTATGCAGTCAATCTTGAAAGGGTTTGTGAAAACGAATTCATATTTGGAACTTTTTGGGTAGGTAATCTCCTTAAACACAATTTCCTTTAAAGTGTTGTCCTTGGACAGGAGTCTTTATTGTCTGATTCCTGAGTATCCTAGCTGCTTTATTACCAAGGGAGCCAATCATTGGTAAGGGTCCTTCATTATAGGTTTTCTAAATAACCTTATCCCTTTTTAATGACTTAAATTTGTTCCTGAAAACCCTGTCACTAGGTTAAAAGCTGTTAAATGAAAAAATTTTTTCATTAGTTTTATTAGAAAAAATTTATGGTGTGTTCCATTGCCCCACAAGATACTCAAGTAATTTTCACAAATACAAAAGTATACCAATTAAGCAGTGGAAAAAAAGCTTATAAAAGTAATAAACAATAATTTGAAAGTATTCTGTTACCAACTGGTGTACTGAGATTTAATTCTGGCACTAACTACTGGAGTTAGCGCAGACCCCACAAGTTAAAATTCATAGTCCACAACTAGGCTGCCCTCATTACAGATGCTAGCCACACCTGGGGAGTCCCCAGGCCACCTGCAGGATACTGTTTACTTCCTACCTTTTTTAGTGCAATGCTATGTGGGAAAATGAGACAATTCTGTAAAACTTCTTGATAGAAATTGGCCCTTAAGTGCGTAGCCTCTGCCTTGTTATAATTGCACAGGGTGCTAGGTTTTGAGGCCTAATTGTACCATTTGGATGCCTGAGCCAAGAGAAGAATCCTTGGGCCTGCCTGGAACTACTAGGTCATATAATTCCTCTGCCTTTGGGCAAAACTGAAGCTGAGCCCTCCCAGGAGGTGAGGGAGAGAGAGAGGCAGAGATGGAGAGAGGTGGAGAGAGAGAGGAGTTGGGAGGTACAGTTTGTGAGGCTCATTTCTTGAGAGCCTGTAAAGTAGGATAGATCAGCATCTTACCTAGCTTTGGCGACCTCCCGGCAAGAACAGTCTCAAAATCTCTCCTTGCTTAGTCTTGGAAGTTCAACTTCTCTTTCTTTTTTTTTTTTTTTCTTTCTTTGATTTATATTTATGAGGAGAATAGCTGGTTTACACTGCTGTCTAATCACCCAAAATAATCCTTACTGTCCTAGTGAAAGATTCCCACTCTTACATTTAAACATACTAATGGGGCAGTTGTTTTCATAATAAAATGTCAGTGAAATGTGGGTCATTCTAGAAGACAATAACTTCATCTAGAAAATAAACATAATGATTATATTTACTTTAAAGAAGTATTGCAAGTATCCAATGAGTTAACGTGTAAAAGCGCACAGATAGTTGACTGTGGATGGTTTTGGATGGTACAGGGCCTTAAAGACTGGGGACTTGATACAAGTCTAGGCATCTGAGGACTCAGGAGGAGGCTGGACACACTAGGAGCACACAGCTCGCTTCTGTTGGTCCATCGAAGAGTCACCCAGAGTTGGAATGGCCATGGCTCCAGGGGCCTGAAGAGTGTATTGGCTCTGTGAGCACTGCTGCTCTAGGGAGCACAATATCAAAGCACTACGGAATGAGTGCCTTGTGCATCTGAACAGGTCGTGCTTTTTCTGGAGACCAGCATCCTATTTTCATTGTTCTGTGTGTTTGTTTGAGAAGAATGTATGTTCTGTTGCTGTTGAATGGAATGTTCTGGGTATATCTGTTAGGTCCATTTGGTCTACAGTGTGGTTCAAGTCCAATGTTTCCTTGTTGATTTTCTGTCTGGATTATCTATCCGTTGTTGAAAGTGGGGTATTGAAGTCCCTTACTATTATTGTATTGTTGTCTAGTTCTCCTTTCAGATCTGTTAGTATTCGCTTAATATATTTAGATGCTCCAATGTTGGGTGTGTATATATTTAATATTGTTATACTTCTTGATGAATTGACTCCTTTATCATTATATAATGACCTTTGTATTTCTCTTTTTTAAATTAAAAGATTATTTTATTTATACATAAGGTCAGAGAGTCTGAAGCTACAGATAAGAAAATGTCTTACGTTACTGTGGGGTGGGGAGCTTCTTTAGTGAAAATACCCCTGTCACCACTGATGCTCAGAACTGGATGCCAAAAATTCCACTGCTGCCACCTCCAAAGAACCTAGTGATGGTGGGGTGGAGGATGCGTGCTAGGGTTAGAGAGTCCTGGCTTCAAATCTATAACTCTGTAGTCCAGTGAAGAGAAGATATGCTCATGCATTCATTCATTCATTTCACAAATATTTATGAACTGTCTTATTTGTGCCAGTAACTGTGCTAAGTACTAGGGATATAGTGATGAAGAAAATGAATGTACACAGTTCTTGCTGTCATGATGCTTAGAGTCTACTGGATAAGACAGAGCTAAAACAAGTAAGCCCATGGGGAGAATGACAGAGGCAGAGTTCCTCTGAGGGTAGTGTTGAAAAGAGAGCAGAAGAGGAGGCTGAGCTATTTCAGAAAGCAGCCATAGCCTATCCCTATGTGGGGCTTCCTTGGACTTCAGCATCTCAGAGAAGCACAGGTGCCAGGCTCTCTCAGGCCCCAGGTCCTGGTTCCTTTCCACTGCAGATCGTGGTGCACTTCTCTAAGAAGTAGTTCTCCTTCACTCTGCAGCTGCCATACATACTCTAAGGTGTCACAGAGCCTGGAGCTGGTATTGAGGATGCACTTGATTTTCAGGGGACTGTAGTGTACCAGAAGGGAGGCTCTATGCAGGAGGCAGGCAGTAGGTCTTCAGAAGGGGTACTGGTTTCATTCCACTGGCTGCTGGCAGGTGCCTACAAAGACAAGAAGAGCTGCAGCGAGAGTGCTGGTTCATCTTCATGGCCTGGAGGGAGAGCTCCTGTGGGAACCTGAGGGCTGACAGAGCTCTCTCTCCACAATCCAGACCTATGTCTCTTGTTACTGTTTTTGGCTTAAAGTCAATTTTGTATAAGTATAGCTACCCCTGTTCTATTTTGGTTTCTACTTGCATGGAATATCTTTTTCCATTTCTTCATTTTGAGCCTTTGTGTGTCCTTAAAGCTGAAGTGAGTCACCTGTAGGCAACATATAGTTGTATCTTGTTTTTTGCTCATCCAGTCACTCAGTGCCTTTTGATAAGAGAATTTAACTCATTTACATTATTTATTGATAGGTAAGAGCTTACTAACGCCATCTTAATTGTTTTCTGCCTGTTTTGTAGCTCACTTGTTTCTTTCATCCTCTCTTACTGTGTTCCTTTGTGTGAATTGATGATTTTCCATAGTGGTAGGCTTTGATTCCCTTCTCTTTACTTTTTTTGGGGGGGCTGCATTGGGTCTTCGTTGCTGTGTGCAGGCTTTCTCTATTTGCGGTGAGTGGGGGCTACTCTTCATTGCAGTGCACGGACTTCTTATTGCGGTGGCTTCTCTTGTTGGGGAGCATGGGCTCTAGGTGCACAGGCTTCAGTAGTTGCAGTGTGCAGGCTCAGTAGTTGCGGCACGTGTACCCTAGAGTGTGTGGGCTTCAGTAGTTGCAGTGTGTGGGCTCAGTAGTTGTGACTTGTGGGCTCTAGAGTGCAGGCTCAGTACTGTGACACATGGGCTCAGTAGTTGTGACTCGCAGGCTCTAGAGCACAGGCTCAGTAGTTGTGGCGCACGGGGTTAGTTGGTCCGCGGCATGTAGGATCTTCCCAGACCAGGGATCGAGCCTGTGTCCTCTGCATTGGCAGGCGGATTCTTAACCACTGTGCCACCAAGGAAGTCCCTCCCTTCTCTTTATCTTTCATGAATCTATTACAGGTTTTTGCTTTGTGGTTACTGTGAGGCTTACACAAAATATCTTATAGATGTAACAGTCTATTTTAAGCTGATAACAACTTAACTACAGTCCCATATAAAAACTCTACCCTTTTACTCTCCCCACTTTTATGTTTTTAATTTCATAATTTACTTCATTTTTATTGTGTATTCATTAGCAACTTATTGTAGCTATAGTTATTTTTGATATTCTTGTCATTTAACCTTTATACTAGAGTTAAGTGGCTAACACACCACCATATTGTAGTATGGTGTAATATACATGCATATACAGACTCACCAAAGCTGGTGAGGCTCTACCCATTTTTCTCAGCTCCTGACTTATGTGGGACTTCTGTGCCACCTGATTCTAACTCTGAGGATACCTGCCTCCTGGTCTGTAGGTTTCCACGGAGGTGGGTGTGGAAGCAAGAATAGAACTCAAAAGGGACCAGAGTATGCCACCCAGAATATGCTTCTTTGGCATAAGGATTATTATGAGCTGATTATCTTGAGAAACAACAGACACAGGAGAAGCTCTGAAAAGAGAGCATAAGTTTCCCTTTTGTAAGGAAAATTTACACTTATAGAGGAAATTTCTATTTGTAAAGGTGTCTCCCTTTCTCATACTAGGAAGGAGGAGGAAGTCTCTTAACAACTCTTATCAATGGCCCAGGCATTGACTTAAATCTGCATAACACACCTTACTTAAAAACCCTTGGTTTTTTTGGGACTTCCATGGTGGTCCAGTGGTTAAGAATCTGCCTTCCATTACAGGGGACACAGGTTCAATCCCGGGCCGGGGAACTAAGATCTCACATGCAGCGGGGCAACTAAGCCCACGCGCTGCAACTACTGAAACTGCACGCTCTGGAGCCCGTGTGCCACAACTAGAGAGAAGCCTGTGTGCTGCAACGAAGAGCCTGCGCACTGCAGCAAAGATCCTGCATGCCGCAACTAAGGCCCGATGCAGCCAACTAAATAAATAAATAAATAAATAAGGAAAGCACTTGGTTTTTGGGTTTTTTTCCATTATGGTTTATTACAGCGTATTGAATATAATTCCCTGTGCTACACAGTAGGACTTTGCTGTTTATCCATTCTCTATATAATAGTTTGCATCTGCTAAACCCAAACTCCCAATCCTTTCCCCCCTCTCCCCCCCGCCCCTTGGCAACCACAAGCCTGTTCTCTATGTCTGTGAATCTGTTTCTGTTTTGTAGATAAGTTCATTTGTGTCATATTTTACTTTATTTTTAAATTTTTTTATGTTTTCAGGAATTTAATCTACTTTATATTTTAAAAAATTTTATTGAAGTATAGCTGCTTTACAATGTTGTGTTAATTTCTTCTGTACAGCAAAGTGATTCAACTATATATATATATATATATATATATATATATATATATATATATATATTCTTTTTCATATTCTTTTCCATATGGTTCATCACGGGATATTGGATATAGTTCCCTGTGCCATACAATAGGACCTTGTTGTCTATCTGTCGGATATATAGTAGTTTGTATCTGCTAATCCCAAACTCCCAATCCTTCCCTCCCCCCTCCCCCCTCCCCTTGGCAACCACAAGTCTGTTCTTTATATCTGTGAGTCTGTTTCAGTTTTGTAGATAGGTTCATTTGTGTTGTATTTTAGATTCCACATATATGTGATATCATATGGTATTTGTCTTTGTCTTTCTGACTTACTTTGCTTAGAATGATAATCTCTAGGTCCAGCCATGTTGCTGCAAACTGCATTATTTTATTCTTTTTTATGGCTGAGTAGTATTCCAGTGTGTGTGTGTGTGTGTGTGTGTGTGTGTGTGTGTGTGTGTGTGTGTGTGTGTATGATATAATGGATACCATAAGATATGGTATATATATATATACATATGTACCATATCTTCTTTATCCATTCATCAGTCAATGGACATTTAGGTTGTTTCCATGTCTTGGCTATTGTAAATAGTGCTGCTATGAACATAGGGGTGCATGTATCTTTTTGAATTATAGTTTTGGGTGTATGCCCAAGAGTGGGATTGGTGGATCATATAGCAACTCTGTTTTTAGTTTTTTGAGGAACCTCCATAGTGTTTTCATAGTGGCTGCACCAATTTACATTCCCACCAACAGTGTAAGAGGGTTCCCTTTTCTCCACACCCTCCCCAACATTTATTATTTGTAGACATTTTAATGATGGCCATTCTGACTGGTGTGAGGTGGTACCTCATTATAGTTTTGATTTGCATTTCTCTGGTAATTAGCGATGTTGAGCATCTTTTCATGTGCCTATTGGCCATCTGTATGTCTTTTTTGGAGAAATGTCTATTTAGGCCTTCTGCCCATTTTTCGATTGGGTTGTTTGGTTTTTTTTGTTATTGAGTTGTATGAGCTGTTTGTATATTTTGGAAATTAAGCCCTTATCAGTCGTATCATTTGCAAATATTTTCTCCCAGTCCATAGGTTGTCTTTTCATTTTGCTTCTGGTTTCCTTTGCTGTGCAAAACTTACAAGTTTGATTAGGGATTTGTTTATTTTTGCTCTTATTTCTATTGCCTTGGGAGACTGACCTAAGAATACATTGGTACAATTTATGTCAGAGAATGTTTTGCCTATATTCTCTTCTAGGAGTTTTGTGGTGTCTTGTCTTATATTTAAGTCTTTAAGCCATTTGGAGTTTATTTTTGTGCATGGTGTGAAGATGTGTTCTAACTTCATTAATTTGCATGCGGCTCTCCAACTTTCCCAGCACCACTTGCTGAAAAGACTGTCTTTTTTCCATTGTATATTCTTGCCTCCTTTGTTGAAGATTAATTGACCATAGGTGTGTGGGTTTATTTCTGGGCTCTCTATTCTGTTCCATTGATCCGTATGTCTGTTTTTGTGCCAGTACCATGCTGTTTTGATTATTGTAGCTTTGTAGTATTGTCTGAAGTCTGGGAGGGTTATGCCTCCTGCTTTGTTCTTTTTCCTCAGGATTGCTTTGGCAATTCTGGGTGTTTTATTCTTTCATATAAATTTTAGGACTATTTGTTCTAGTTCTGTGAAAAATGTCATGGGTAATTTGATAGGAATCACATTAAACCTGTAGACTGCTTTTGGTAGAGTGGCCATTTTAACAATATTAATTCTTCCAATCAAAGAGTATGAGAAAACCCTGACTTAATATACATTTCCTGATCACCATCCCATAATTTACTCCCCAACGTTCCTCCAAGTCAAAAAATACATTTTCAGAATTCCCTGGCAATCCAGTGGTTAAGACTCCACACTCTCACTGCCAAGGGCCTGGGTTCGATCCCTGGTTGGGGAACTAAAATCCCACAAGCCGTGCGGTGCAGCCAAACAAACAAAAACAACAAAAAAACACTTTCTTTTTTCTAGCTGAAGATAATACATAAGCCCCCAAATTTTGACCATTTCCTTGAGCCACATTTTTCTTTATGAACTACTGGGGGTATGTATATAATTAACCTGTTTTTTTCGTCTTCTTAATACATCTTTTATCAGTTTGATTGCAGGTTCCTGCCATTGAACCTAGGAGAGTAGAAGAGTTCTTTTTCCCTTCTTCTATAAACTACAACAGCTCTTTCTCTATTTATCCTTCTTACAGCTGAATGGGACTACTTCCTCCCTTTGTATAAGCTGTCTCTGCCCACCTCCCCACCCCCATTTCAAGGCATCCTTCTATCTCCCCAAGGGTTTCTCAAAATATTATCTGTATTTTGATGTTTTTCCCTTTATAGTTCCTTCAGAGATGATCTGGTAGCCACTCGTCCTTGTGAATTCAGTCTCTTGGTGGGAAATGGAGCTGGAACTCTGGTATTCTTAATTTTTTCTTTCTATGGTGACAATAAGGTTTCAATGCTCTTGGGAATAGCAACAATAAGAAGTGATGCTTAGACCTTGGAGGAGACCTTATGAATGAGGGGCAGTGTGGGTCTCAAATGTAATGACAGCTTTTTTTTTTTTTGTATCTTGGATCACAATGTCTTCTGGTTCAATTCTTACCCTATTTATTACTGTAAGATATTATATGTTTTATATAAAATAAATTTAGATGATAATAATAATATCATTTGTTGAGGGTTTAGTATCCATTTGTCTCTGCCAAAAACTTTTAACTCCTCACAAAATCTCTGAGAGGGAATAGCTTATTTTTCCATTTTACACATAAGGAAATTTGAGGCTCAGACAAGTTAGATCAATTGCTTAGAGGTAGAGTTGGGATTTGAATTTAGGCTGTCTGACTTCAAAGTTTAAGGTCTTAATTATACTGCCCTGCAGACAAAGAACAAAGGGATGTTAAGTAAACTCCTATATATCCTAGCTCCTCCCTTGCCTCTTTGGAACAGTTCCTCAGAGGTAAGCTTCTGAGAGGCTGCCTTCCTGGGCTATAGTCCTCAGTAATGTCCTTGAATAAAAAATAATTCTCAAATTTTTGTTATGCTTTTTTTATTTTATTTTTTTAGCTGACACATGTCTCTCTCAAGTATGACATTCCAGTCAAAGCCTTGGTAATATAGCTAATGTTTCCAGTTGTATGCTCTTATAAGGAGAATAGATTCTGATTGAACTTATGCAAATAACTATATTCCCATGAAAATAAGAATTTTGGAGGGATCAGGTAGGGAGAAAAAAGATAATTGTTTCATATTTGTTCACAAGGGTTTACTTTACCAAATTGCTCTAAGTTATAGTTAGCTCAAGAGAGAAGAAAAAATTTTCCCTAAATCTGGAAACATCAGCAATGTTTCAAACAAAAAGTCATTAAAATTATAATCATCCTCATCAGTTTATTCAGTCCCATGTAATTAATTCTTGTTGATCTTGAACTTTTGTTAGCAGTTTTATGAAGCCATCAGATTTTCCATTAAAGTTCTGTAATATCTTACCCAGTTGGGTGGTATGCCTTAAAGGTTATCAGAAGCCTATATTTGTGAAAAAGTTCTATGAATCTTCTTGAAGATGAAACATTTTTGCAAAGGCATCAGAGTAAAACAATAACTGTTTATAAATGATGAAGTCTTAAAATGTCATGGTTAAAGATCTGATTAGAATGCAGTTGATAACGAAATTTGGTTATTTCTGCAACATGCAGCATTTTAAGATAATAACTAGAATTATGACATATTATACCAGAACATATCCAAATTTTAGGAATTTCATATAATTTCTAGAACATTTTATTAATAACATTTACTCATACAGTATAATCTGAGAAGGTTTATCATCATTCATTTGACAATGCTTTCCATGTAATTTAACATACCAAATATCATAGGTCACTGTGAAACAATACTTATTCTCTTAACCAAAGTGAAAGTAAGATTTCCAAGGCAAATGCAGAAAGTTAAAACAGATTTAAAAGGTAAAGAAACTTTACAATCTGTTATCAAAAGCAGATCAATATTTCAAGAAAACTGTGTCCTCTTAACCAAATTCTAATTTTGCACCAGCTGACTTTTTTTTTTTTTAATTTATTTTATTTTATTTTATTTATTTATTTTATTTTTTGCTTGTGTTGGGTCTTTGTTTCTGTGCGAGGGCTTTCTCTTGTTGCCGAGAGCGGGGGCCACTCTTCATCGCGGTGCGCGGGCCTCTCACTATCGCGGCCTCTCTTGTTGCGGAGCACGGGCTCCAGACGCGCAGGCTCAGTAGTTGTGGCTCACGGGCCCAGCTGCTCCGCGGCATGTGGGATCTTCCCAGACCAGGGCTTGAACCCGTATCCCCTGCATTGGCAGGCAGATTCTCAACCACTGCGCCACCAGGGAAGCCCCAGCTTACTTTTAATATTAGGATTCATCCAACCAATTAAACTCATTCTAATCCTAGCCAGTCTTGACCACACACAAAACTCTTCTCAGTGTTGCTTTTCCACAAACCTTCTATAACTTCCCTTTTTACGTTCAGATTTTGTCCTATGCATGTTCTCTCTCTCTCCCTTTACCCCCAACCTCTTTTTAGGAGAAAATTACTTTCTTTTGCCTTAACAAAATGCATTTCTATTTCTTGTACCTTAAAAAAAAAATCTCCTTGCATACAAAGATGTTTTCCTTATTAATTTTAGTAGTTTTAGTTACATATGTTAATTAGAATTCTTAACCTTTAAAAACCTTAATTTCTAGTGAAAACTAAGAAGCCAATTGTGAACTTCTTGTTATTCCAGTATTTTTTTTTGGTTGTCAAACTTACAGGTACATAACTTCCAGAAACATACATTTCCTCATAGCATAATTTTTTTTTCAATGTGGTACATGACATGTATTTAATAAACCTAAGTATCTTTAGCTTTTCTCTAATAAAAAGTCAAAAGTAGGTAACTTAGACTTGTTTAGCAATTAATGTTTCAGTATTTTATCTTATTTGTAAATGATCTAAACATTCAGTGAATTTCCATCATTTAACTTAGCAAAACTCTAAAGTTTCAAGTTACCAAAAAGACTTAGAGAAACTATTTTAAGTAGACATACCATAAAACATAGTTACTCTTAACGAGTTCACCTGAAAACTCTTATCCCATTGACATTTATTTACTTAGGAAAGCTTCATCATACAAAGTTATTTTTCTTGCTGAAAAATTTTGTAACAGAGATAACATGAACTTACTTGATTTTCAGTAAACTTAGGTATAATAAAAGTATTACACTTAATGTTGATGACTCTAAAGACATCTCTGTATTAATTAAGCCAACAAACTTAAACAAGTTTAATACATTTTCTCAGGTCAAGTGAATCTGAAATTCGTTTGGGTCAGTTTCTATTATATTTCTGAGAATTTATATAAGTGCTTAATTTTCTTTAAGCCAATTAGATACAGCTCTTTTACAAATTAATTTTAGCAATACCACACATCCACAACACACACATATGTTGGACACAATATATAGACACAATACATAGACACATACAAACACATAGACACAGAGACACCTGTAGCTCCCATTCTAACATTTCAGCCATGAATCAGGTACAATAACACCAAACCTAGCAGTTACAAAAGAGGTTGGATTCAAATTGGGTTTCTGGCAGATAGAACAAAACAAGGTCACCTGTTCAGATAGCTAACACCCTTTTTATTACTATTTGTGGGGAAGACACTTGAGATTTATATTTGTCCTTGAAAAGCCAAGTTCCAAATGACTTTTTCCCCTTTTGTGTTTTTCCTTTTGATAAGTTATCTTTCTGAAATTTGCATTTTAAAGGGATTGTGTAGGTAAGAGTTCCTGGAGAAGACTAGGTAGAACATTTACATCTCAAAGGCATGGGGAGAGAAATTCAAGTTCCTCCCAGGACCTTTGTTCCTGTAAGGGCAGATTTTTTTTTTCCAGTACTTACAAGCATCTTAAGATGAATAGGGAAGGTTTTAGGAGTGGTAGAAAGGATTGGTGAGCTTTGAATTGTTTTTGGAGCCATACCTCTGGTCCAGTAAAGACTAGAGTTGTAAAACAAGGACAGCTGTTTTTAATTCCTTAGGGTTGCCACCTAAATGATATAAACAGGCTGATCTGTCCAACTACATGTTCTTTAATTTGCTTCTTTATATCAGGGAGATTTCCAAGTTAAAAGGAAATAAAAAGATTTCTATGTTCTAGAACCTCAGGGTTTAATCTATCATGTCTTTCAAAAGCCTGCACAAGGTGTTCAACAAAGGCCCTCTTTTTTTTTTTTTTTAAGTGACCAAAAACACTTTAATAAATTGGCTTTGGTTTTCATCCTTTCAAACTTTCAAACTTTTTTCAAGTAAAAAGTAAACATTACATACACATAGATTAGTTTTTCCAACTTTAGCATATATAAATAAAAATGTCAATTTAAAGATAAAATCCTTAGTTCTAAAAGAAGGAGAGAAATCATACCAGCCTGAAAATACTCTGGCCAATTCTTATTTACACAAAACTACCTTCTAAGGAAACCTGACCAGTGAGACAGTTAAGTTTGTGCTTTTAGCTATAAAGAATTAAACTTAAAATGCAGTCACTCTTTCATCTTCTAATGAAAGATAACTTACTCTCGGAAACAGCATAAGCATTGTTATAGTAAGTCTAGTTCCTAAATGAAAATTTGGCAAAGGGCCTTTTTCTGAGTGCATAAATTAACCCCAGACCAACCTATCTTAGGGGCAAAAACCTTCCATTATTGCTTCTATTAGTCCCCAAATATCAGGCCCAGTTTCAACCTCACATTCTGTGGGTTCAGGTGACCCTACTGGCTCCTTTTAGCAGGTTTAATTAACAATGCCTGAAGGGCGGATTTATATGCCCTGTTTTACAATACCAGGCAATACCAGCTAGACACAATGTCCATTCCCGCAGTACAATCAGGCAAAAGAGATGCAACCACCTTACGTGAAGCCCATTCAAACACACCAATTTTCTTATAAACTTTCACCTCAGTTGCATGAACTCTTATATCTCTAACCATAGCCTCCATTAGGACCCCATCAACAAGTCTCAGTCTTACAAGGGGTCCCAGAAACTCTTCCTCTTAATCCCCAAGCCATTCTATCCATATCTGTATAAAAGGCTGTGGATCCCCAGTGAGGGGTCAAGCCAAGGGATCAGGCCCTTTTGTCAATCTTTGTGTGTGTGTGTGTTAGTGAATTTTATTTTGTTTTATTTCATCTTTTAAAATTTATTTATCTTTTGGCTGTGTTGCGTCTTCGTTGCTGTGTGCGGGCTTTCTCTAGTTGTGGTGAGCAGGGGCTACTCTCCATTGTGGTGTGTGGGCTTCTCATTGCACTGGCTTCTCTTGTTGGGGAGCATGGGCTCTAGGAGCCCGGGCTTCAGTAGTTGCAGCACGTGGGCTCAGTAGTTGTGGCTCGCAGGCTCTAGAGCACAGGCTGAGTAGTTGTGGCGCACGGGCTTAGTTGCTCCGCGGCATGTGGGATCTTCCTGGACCAGGGCTTGAACCTGTGTCCCCTGCATTGGCAGGCAGATTCTTAACCACTGCGCCACCAGGGAAGTCCCTTTTCTCAATCTTTAACCTGATTAATTGGTCTGTTGTCCCAAGCAATTGCTGGTCAGGTTTCTTAGAGTAATTTTTGTCTTCAGCTTTTTAAATTTCTCTAAACTGGGGTAAATAGGGTCGA
This sequence comes from Balaenoptera physalus, assembly GCF_965194825.1. Classification (NCBI taxonomy): domain Eukaryota; kingdom Metazoa; phylum Chordata; class Mammalia; order Artiodactyla; family Balaenopteridae; genus Balaenoptera; species Balaenoptera physalus. Next base: position 50,762,557 of record NC_138883.1, read on the forward strand.
ATTGTTTGGGGCCCTTTAATGTCGGGGGACAAAAAGGCATACCTTTGGCCCATCCAATCTTAGGTAATGCTGTATTAAAACCTTTGTTTTAAAAAAAACAAAAACAAAAACAAAAAACCTTTGTTTTAATCCCATCAATGTCCATTTTATTTATTCCATTTCTTAATAACCATCTAAAGATTGCTCTCCTGCTGGAATGAGTCCTGTGACTCTTCCCTTTCTGATTCCCCTTTATTCCACCACTTTTAATATTTGCTTTACTGATCTTATTTCTTAATACCCTTTAAAAAATTTCCACCTTGTTGGGAAGAGTCGCTTGATTTTCCCCTCAGCTTCTTCCTATTCTCTTGTTAATTAACCTAATGTTTTTATTAGCATCTGCGAGACCCATGAGGGGAGGCTGAGACTGCAAATTCAATAAGCCTTCACAAACTTTTTTTTTTTTAAATCAAGGGATTTCTTCGGGTTAGCTGTTATATTTCTTTGTATTTACCTTTCAACTTGGTGTTTCCCTAAGTACCAATAAAACAGCTGTTTATGATGAGAGGTCTCTAAAAATTTTACCAATTTAGAAGTTTTTCCTATTTATAGGATCCATCGTCTGACGATTGGCTACTAGACTGACTACCAGTAGGATCTTAATAGGGACTCAAACCAGTAAAAGACACAAGAGGCATCCCCACAGGAGAGTGCGAGGGGTGCAGCCCTCACAGGGTCCAGGGACTTCACTCCCAAAAGTTATCTAAGAAAGTGAAGCTGAGGAGGATCCTGTGGGGCCCTCCCAGGTCCACAAGCCTCTCCATGTCCCATGTTTTTTGTTTGTAGAAAAAGGCTTTAGTCTTCTAGACCGTCCCTGAGTTCCAAAGAGCAGGCATAAGTAGTTACTAATTAGGAAAGTGAGGGAATGCAGAAAGAAAGGAAGAGCAGTTAAGCAAGAAAAGTAATGATAATAGTTCAGCAATATAACAGAATCCTAGTTCCCCCTCAAGGATATATGTAACAATCTGACATACATCTTTGAGTTGTTCTGCAGGAACTAAGACCCCACCTAGAAGGAGGATGGTGACAACATGCTGACCAAAAGCCTACAAGCAGGGAGTCCCCAGATGATTAAGATTCCTGAAAATCACCCTGTTACCTCACCACTAACCAATCAGAAGAAAGTCATGCACCCTGCACCACTCCCTACAAATGTTGCCTTTAAAAACCCTTCCCTGAAAGCCATCAGGGAGTTTGGGTCTTGAGCATGAGATGCTTGTACTCCTTTCTGGGCCCTGCAATAAATGGTGTACTTTACTTCACCCAACCTGGTGTCAGTTAATTGGCTTTGTTACATGGTGGGCTAGTGGACCTATGTTCGGTTTAGTTACAAAAGTAAAAATTTTCGTTGTTATCACTAATAGAGCAATGAAGGTTGAGATGACAAAGGATGCTTATGGACTGACTCGCCTTGTAACGAACTTCCCTGAGAGCTAGCATAGCCAGACAAAGAGATGTTCGGAATTCCAGTCCATCGAACTGGCTGCCAAATGCACACTGGTATCTGTGTGCACCTTCAGGATGGCAGAGATGAGAGAGAGTTTTCTCACTGGTCAATAAGCCAAGCTCTCAAGACAGAATGGGGTAAAAGAAAAACCTAGTCATGTCAACGGTTTTCCTCCTTATGACAAATGACACAAAAGAGATGAAGAAAAACGGTAACCATCTCTGGGAGGAAAAGAACAACAAACCAAGAGCACTCTTCCAAATTTTAAACCAAGAGTTGCTGAGTCCAAGGAGCTAGCCCTACAAATATTTTCTTCTGCTAATCTAATTTTAGAAGAGAGAAAAACTCTTACCACTCTCATTTCCAACAGACCCTAAGGCAAAGATTTGGGAGACTGACTGACATGGTAAGAATTTTCACCTGCTGGCTTTTGTCAGGTGTCTCTGGATCTCTTAACTGCAGCAGCTTTGGGGCAAGTAGTGTCCAGCCAGTAAAGCTGTATCACACCAGAGTCACCAACTTCCTGGGGAGGAAGAAATTTTCGTCTACCCTTACAGGATCTTCTGACTGGTGTAAGAATGAAAATTGACATGGGACAGATTAACAGGAGAAATCAAACAAAAGTTTAATAACATGTATACCTGGGAGAGACCCAGGAAAACTGAGTAACTCATCAAAATGGCTGAAGCCCTCACCTTAAACACCTTCCTCAGCTAAAGACAAAGGATGTTGAGGGTGGGGACCGTCAGTTACGAGAGATTCCCTGGAAAAGCACAGTAAACAAGGGTAAGTTATGATGCAGATTGAAGTCACTGCCTTCTCCACTGATAAGAATTCCTAGAGATTTGGCCATCCTCCTTGTATGGTCAGGCCACTCAAGATGGCTGTTGTCTTGCTCTCTGTACAGCTCCTGCTCACCCAGTCCCTGCTTCATTCACATGACTATCCAATCCTCTTAATTACAGAGCTTAATCAATAACTGCCTCCGTGGTTGCCTCCTGCCCTAGCCACTGGTTTCCCTGGTAACTGATGAACCAACCTGACGTCAATATCCCCTATAAATGGTAGCCTCCTTCTCCCCTGAGTAGTGAAGATTGCTGGGTGTGTCCTGTCTTCTGGCTGCAGTAGTGTCGCTCCAGGACCTTTCACTTCAGACATGTAAGATTCCCTATCCACTAAGCCATCGATGTCTCTGCTGCTGCCTTTGGGCTCTTTCTTTGGTCTTGTGTCTGGGCAACTACAAGCCTTGCAGGCCTGTGGGGTGCAGCCCAGCACTCCTCCTCCACTAGGTATATGGAGAGGGAGATAGCCTTACAACTGGAGATTTCCCTTGCAAATGTAAATGTTTCTTACAAAAGATTAACTCCTACTTGGTTTTCAGAGTTTTTCCCACGTCTGCTGTCTTTTACAAAATTAACCAGCTTAAAATATTCCGAAGGGACACATTTTGGGGTGGCAAATTCTGTTCCCCTATAGTAGCTTATGGGTAGCAAGTTTATAGAAAATGCTGTTATAGAACATATACAGACTATTAGAAAACACATTCTCTTTTCAACTAAAGTTATAAGATTTAGTCAACAGATGGATGCTTGGTGTTTTATATGTTGGCCTTTCATGTTAACTTCATTCACTTTAAGTCTTAAAATCTGCATTCTAGATTCTTGAAAAGAAGGAATGCTGTTCCATTGATTTTTTTTTTTTTTTTTTCCAAGCAGAAATCTCAGGTGGCTCAGTTCTCTCTCACCACATTGTAGATTGATCTTTCTGACAAGGACTTCTTCCTGTTGAGGGGACATCATGCTTCCTGTTACTGCCGTGTGTGTGTGTGTGTGTGTGTGTGTGTGTGTGTGTGTGTGTGTGTGCGCGCGTGTGTGCGCGCGTGTGTGTGATGATTGAACAGTTGTTAAGTGATCTAAAACAATACATTTTAAACCAAAGCAGTGTTTAGCCCTAATAATGCCCCAGGAGAGTATCGTGAACAGCTGTATAGGCTTAGGAAGCTAGATGGCAGAGTAATCTCACAGTTACAAGGCTTTATGTGGAGTTGTAGAGAGAAGCTAAACCCTGTCTTCAATTTTAAAAAAGTGAAATTCCGGTTTACCTGTCTGAATGGTAGAAAAGAGGTAGTTGAATGTGATGGTTTAAGAGGAACAATTTTTTTCCAGCTTTATTGAGATATAATTGACATATAACATTGTGTATGTTTAAGGTTTGCAGTGTATTGATATGAATACAAAATGATTACCACTCACCATAGCATGAGCTAACACCTCCATCTCAGAAACACCCCGTCACGTAATTACCCCATTTTTTGGTGGTGAGATCACCTAAGGTCTCCTTTCTTAGCAACATTCGATGTATGATCACTATGCTGTACCATCCATGCATCACCAGCCCTAGAACTTGTTAATATTAGAACTGAGAGTTTGTACACTTTAGCCAATATCTCTCCATTTCTCCCACTTCCTGGTAACCACCAGTCTACTCTGTTTTTAAGAGGAACAATTTTTTTCTTTTATTGAAGTAGAGTTGCTGTACAATATTATATAAGTTACAGGTGTGCAATATAGTGCTTCACAATTTTTGAAGGTTATACTCCATTTATAGTTATTATAAAATATTGGGTATATTTCCTGTGTTGTTCAATATATCCTTGTAGCTTATTTTATACCTAACAGTTTGTGCTTTTTAATCCCCATCCCTATATTGCCCCTCCTGTCTTCCCTCTCCCCACTGGTAACCACTAGTTCGTAAGAGGAACAATTTTTAAGGTTAAGAAAATCAGGAAAATATCCCTTATGCCAGAAACTCAATTATTGTAACCAACTTCACGCGTTAGTCTTTAAAGAGTGATGCAGGGTGGGAGGCGTATTAGAAGCATGGAGGTGGCAGAATCCTGGGTGAGGAGTGTCTTCCCAGCCCTTCTAATGGTTATCCTGTTACTTAGGCTTCACCTCCTCATGGTCCCACCTGTAAAGTGTGCATGAACTCCTTTAAATTATGATGCTAAGTTACAAATGCAAATGACTTAAATACCTAAGACAATTGATTAAACGATATGCAACCATGGGAGAATGTAATAGGGTAATGGGTGCCTAGAACTCTTCAGTCACCAAGCTTCCAGTCATCACTCCTATGACCTTAGCCTACTTATAGAGCTTCATTAAGTCTCACTTTCCTTATTAGTAAAAATGAAGATTACAATAGAACTCACGTCACAGAGCTGCTATTGTTATGGTTATTGTGAGGATTGACCTCAGTCTCTGGTGCATAGCAAACAGTTCATACATGACAGTTATTATTACTACTGCCTTTTATTTACATAGCTTTGCACTTAAATATACACATTTCTTTAAATCCTCACAGAATGTTGAGGCATTGTCGTCTCCATTTATCTACAGTGGAGACTGGGACAGGCAGTGTCCTCGATTTGAAGTGGGGAGCCCGGAACTTCCCAGTCACCATTTTGTTTTCTGAAAATAAAAACAACTGCAAATGAGGATCCTGGGGGATCCCTTTGAAATATAGGCAAATCTAAACACTCCCAGAGGTAAAAATATTTTAGGGGTAGACAAGATAGAAAAGTTGCCCAGGCCCAATCCATCCGGAGAGCTGGGGTCTGTAGGACCAGAGTTCCGGGGCACAGTCTGCATCCCCCTGCCAGGGTGGGCAGAGGGTGACCAGGAAGGAGCAGCCAGTTCCAGTGGCCTCAGTTCCGGTGCTTGGTGAGCCTGCTGTGAGATTCTTGAAGGCAGACATCTTCCATCTTTGTATCCCAGATCCTAGTGTGTGGCATCGTAGGTGCATAATAAGTGTTTGTTGACCTGTATGTATGAATGCCCCAGGAAGAAATCTTCTTTCTATTTTAATGACTGTGTTGGGATGGGATAAAAATTACTAATGTGAGAGTATCTGTGGACTTTCCATCCTGCATCCTGGAGCCCATCAGAAGAATTCTGCAAGGGTCAGCTTGGGTTCTCCATCCACCTCCCTGGGGAGGTGTGTGTGTGTGTGTGTGTGTGTGTGTGTGTGTGTGTGTGTGTGTGTGTGTGTGTGTGTGTGTGTTGGTTATAAACTAGACCCTTGTATTTGTCTGCTTGGATTGCCATAACAGAATACCTCAGACTGGTGGCTTCAACAAGAAAAATTTATTCTTTCACAGTTCTGGAGGCTGGAATCTCTAGATCAAGGAGCCAGCAGGGTTGGTTTCTGGGGAGGTCTCTCCTCCTGGCTTGCAAACAGTGCCTCCCTGTTGTGTCCTCACCTGTCCTTTTCTCTGTGTGTGCCTGCACTCTTGGTGTCCCTTTTTCTTATGAGACCACCAGTCCTGTTGGATTGGAGCCCCACACTTACGACCTCATTTAACCTTAATTACCTCCTTAAAGACCCTTTCTCCAAATACAGTCCTATTGGGGGTCAGGGCTTCAACCTATAAATTTTGTGGGGGGAATACAATTCAGTCCATAACAACCCTCTTCAATACTATTTGAGGAATTGGAGGCAATCTCTTTAAACTTATTTTTACTACTAAACACTGTACTTGTTTGGTGGTGGCATAGTTCCAGGGCTGGCCCACGTGGGTCCACAACTTTACTAGAGTCACAAAGTATCTTAGCCAGCAAAACTTCCTGCAAACATACCAGTATACCTGGTGGAGACGATGCTGGTACACAAATTCTCTTTGGCTTTGTTTGAAGTTCAAAGCTAGTTGACTCACTTTTGGGGTCTCATTCCTCACTGGTCTTTTTGATTCCTTCCTTCTCAATAAAACCCAGAAAGCATGGCTTAGCATTGTTTGCATCTGTGGATTATTCATCAATGTGTGGAACAGTGTTCACATATTCAGCCTCAATGTCTACTTATAGCAGAAAGGACTTTTCAGGAATCAGCAAACAAGTGGGGAGAGATTTCCTTGGGTGATCCATGAAATCACCTTTGGTCTCCTTTTAATATTGACTTTGAGAACACCCCTTATTGATCTCTTTGGTCAGGGCCAGGGAGAGAGACAAGGGGATGTGTCCCCTCTCTAGAGGGTGCCCCCAGATTGTAAGGACTGATGGAAATCCATTCCTGGATCTTGGGCACAGATTACATGGTGGGGTCTCTCTCTCTCTCTCTCTCTCTCCCTCTCTCTCTCTCTCTCTCTCTTTCTGGCTACCCCTCCTTGATGTTTCTAGGCAGCTCTCTTTTTCAACAACTTTACCAACTTTACCCTAATCTTTCTCTGCTTTTAAAGATCGAGACTCCCAGGTGTACATTTTGTAATTTCCAGCCAGTTGACCTTACCTTAATTAGAATCTAATGACTTTAATCACTTTTTTTTAACCGTAGAATCCTCTCACCACCTTTGCAGAACACAAGTCTATGTTATTTCCATTACTGATAATTTTACCGATAAATCTGTGTAGGAACTATATCTTTATTAATAAGAACAGCTCTAGAAGGTATAAAAGGAGCTGTGAGGAAAACTAGGCTCACTGTTGGACCCTAAATTTGGCCAACCTTTCCCTTTGCAGTGTTATTCATTGGTATTTACTTACCTTGTTTTAAAATTCAGCATCTCCGTTACTGGGCCTGGCTGGAGGTCTGGTAAAATATTTATAACAATCCACCGTGTCAGCAAATAAAGCCTGCTTGGGTTAAATGACACCACACATAGAAAGGTAATGAACAGCACAAGGAAGCACAGGACCACTTCCCCACGAGGGGCAGAGACAAGGGCTGTGGGCACTCAATGAGGAAGACAGCATCTTAGGACGGTGTAGCAGGGTTACTTTGCAGAGGAGGGAGGCCCTGCTGGGTCCTACTGGGATCAGCAGGAAGGAAGGAAGTGGGGGTGAGGAGAGGAAAGGGCGGTTGGGGGCAAGAGGCTAGGATAGCTTGGAAGAGGAATTGAAACCTTGTGAATAGCAATGGTAGCTTAACAGCTGAAGCCCTGCTGTGTGCCTGGAACCCTTGTAAACACTCTGTACATGGTCTCATTTCACACTGGCCTGTGACCTTGGCAGGCAGTTAACATGATCCTCATGGGAAATGAAGCTCTCATGAGAGAGGTTGGGTCACTTACTCCGGGTGACCCAACTGGTTCTGAAGTCCATGTTCTGAACCACCAACAGTCCCTCCATGGAAAAGGGGTGCAGGCCAGGTTGGCGGGAGATAAAACATCCTGGATTTAGAAAACTGAGGGAGTCGGTGCCTTAGGAAAAGGAGAAGGTGTTGTTCAGAATTTCCGTATCCCTGGTCCACGGGTAGTCCCGGACTGCACTGGCCCAGACAATTCAGAGCCGACTTTTAGGGCCACAGCGCAGTGGAGGATGAGTTCTCACTCAGCAGGCAGCTATTCTCGGGAAAATGAAAACAGAATGACTCCATGGTGGTTTCCTCAAAAACATGGCTGAAACATTTACTGGGGAGAAGTATCTCCCAGGTGAAAGGAGGCAGAGAGGGAGTAAAAGGAAACTCTGAGAGCAGCCCGAGAGAAGGCAGAAATAATAATGCAAGCCACAGGTGAGGAAAGGAGGTGGGCCGGTGTGTTGAAAGCACGGGGATATTGTTATCGTTATAATCAGAGACGGCAAATGCTGGAGAGAAGCATTTCCTACTAATAGAAGGTCTGACATGACTGAGGAGTTGACAGTGGCTGAGAGACAGTCTTCTTTGGGAATTGTGACTGCTGAAAGGAATTCCCCTTTTCTATTTGTGCAGCACTTTACAGTTTGCCAAGTGTTTTTTCCTCTGTAATCTATTTGACATTAGTGCTGTGAAGCATGGCATTGTCAGCACTGAGTGACAAATAAGGAAGTAAGTTTAAAAACGGAGAGCTTTTTTTTTTTCATAAATTGTATTTATTATTTTTGGCTGTATTGGGTCTTCATGGCTGCACGCGGGCTTTCTCTAGCTGCGGTGAGCGGGGGCTATTCTTTGTTGCGGTGCGCGGGCTTCTCTTGTTGTGGAGCACAGGCTCTAGGCGCGCGGGCTTCAGTAGTTGTGGCTCACGAGCTCTAAAGTGCAGTCTCAGTAGTTGTGGTGCATGGACTTAGTTGCTCCGTGGCATGTGGGATCTTCCCGGACCAGGGCTCAAACTCGTGTCCCCGGCATTGGCAGGCGGATTCTTAACCACTGCACTACCAGGGAAGCCGCAAAAGAGAAAGGTCTTATTTGAGCTCCTCTGACTGCTTAGCTAGAGCTGAGAGTAGAACTCAAATCAACCCTGCTAGGCTTCAGCATCATCGTATGTCAGGAGGACAAGCAGGGTCATCACGAAGTAAAGGAAACTTTGGGAAAGAAGCTACAGAGCTGCCTTGGAAAAGCTGAACTCTGTGGAAAAATTTCTGGGGACTCTATTCATGTATAATGACTTTGGAAAGTTTTTTTGAAATCCTTCCAGTTAAGATGTTCCTGTGAATTCAGTCTTATTAATATATATTCAGGTGACCAGAACAAGCAACTCTGAATACAAAGAGTTTGAATTATCTGATACCCCTTGTTCTAGCAGAAGAGTAAAGCATTCATCCTGGATTCTTTAAAAGAAAAAAAAAAGCCTGATTATTTGCCTTTGCTCTCTTTCCCCAAGGAAAGGCCTTTCTGTTTTCACTCTCTCCTTCATAATGGCACTTTGCATTTGTTTTAAAGAGACTGAGTTTCTACTGGCGACGCTCCCTCAGGAACAGAGCCACCTCAGTGAGCTTAGGGATTTGGTTTCACCACTGAGTTTGCTGTAGTTCATGATACTTATTTTGGCTTTTTCCATATCAGCATGGTGACATTTGAGCTCTGCAGTTTTGTTTTCTGATGCCCTACATACACACAGGTAACCCCATTTCCAGTCCATCCCATTTTGTTCATAGTCTTGGGGTTTCTCCCTTATTCTAAAACCAAACCACTGATATCCGGAATTTTATTATCTTTCCACATTGTTATCGATTGTTGTGTAACAAACTGCCTTAGATTTGGCAGCTTAAAACAACAAACTTTTCTTAGGTCACAGTTTCTGTGGGTCAGGAATCCAGACGCTGGCTTGCGGTCTCTCGTGAGGTTGCATTTAAGTGGTCGGCCAGGGCTGTAACCATGCGAAGGGCTGGAGGGTCCACTTCCAAGGTGTCTCGGGGCTGTTGGCAGGAGCTACAGCTCCTTGTCATGTGAGCCTTTTCATAGGGCTTCCCCCATAATAAGGGATCCAGGACAAAGAGGGAGGGAGTGAGTGCACCCCAGGTGGAAACCCCAGTCTTTGTATAACCTACTCTTGGAAGAGACATCCTATCACTTTTGCTTTAATCTATTCAATAGATGTGATCCAATAAGTCCAGTCCACACTCAGAGAGAAATTAAACTCAATCTCCATTAGAGCCCTTAATATATTAATAGCTTTTTTTCCCCCAGGGTTCACACAGCTTGCAGGATCTTAGCTCCCTGACCAGGGATCGAACCTGGGCCCCAGGAGTGAAAGCGCCGAGTCTGGACCGCCAGGGAATTCCCAATCATAGTTGTTTTAAGTTCCCACTTAATCATTCCAACATCTTTGCCATATCTGAGTTTGGTTCTAATGCTTGCTTTCTCTCTTCAAACTGTGTTTCTTGCCTTTTAGTATGCCTTGTAACTTTTTTCTTTCTTTTTTATTGATGTATAGTTGATGTACAATATTATATATCACAGGTGTACAATATAGTGATATACAATTTTTTTTGGTCAATCCCAAGCTCCCTAACTATCCTTTCCCTCTACCCTTCCCCCCAGGTAACCATAAGTTTGTTCTCTGAGTCTGTTTCTGTTTTGTAAATAAGTTCATTTGTATCATTTTTTAAAAATTCCGCATATAAGTGATATCATACGCTATTTCTCTTTCTCTGACTTATTTCACTCAGTATGACAATCTCTAGGTCCATGCCTTGTAATTTTTTGTTGAAAGTTGGATGTGGTGTATTGGGTAAAAGGAACTCCAGTAAGTAGTCCTTCAGTGATGTGTTGGTCAGGTGTGAGGGGAGGGGAGAGGAAGTGTTCTATAGTCCTCTGACTAGGCATCAGTTTTTAGTGACCCTGTGCCTCGGGACTGTGAACTTCGCAAGTGCCTCCACCCTCACTACCTTAGGTGGGACCGGATGGCCAGAGGGGACTAGAGTTGGGCATCTCCCTTCTGCTGGGTTAGTTAGGCTCTGATAAAACCCTAATAATTTAGGATCCGGTAGAAGTCTCTCTTGAGGGCAGGCCCTGTTAAGAAGATCAGGATGCTCTGGTTAGTTCAGAATGGTTACTTTTCCCCTCCCCTTGCAGGAAGCACCAGGGGATTTTTTTCCCCTGTCTTCTGCTGTGAGAACCTGGTAGAGCTCCTGGAGGTAAAACTCACAAAATTCCCCTCTCCCCTCCCACCCCCTCTCTCCCCCACTAATGACTGGGTCCTCCTGGAGTTTTTATCTCTCAGATTTGTCCACACTGAGCCTCCAGCAATTTGTCAATTACAGGTCAGGTTTTCTTACCTCAGCACTGCTTTCTATGGAGCTTTCTGCCTGTGGGTTTCTGCTCCAATAAGGTGTAATTCTCTATATCTGTCTGTCTGTCTCTCCAGTTTTAGGGGTGTTACCTTGTGACCTCACTTCTGACAGATCTTAATTGAGTTGTTGATTTTTTCAGTTTGTTCAGCTTTTTACTTGTTAGGATAGAGGGATGTCTTTTCTTTAAAAAAAATTTATTTTATTGAAGTATAGTTGATTTATAATGCTGTGTTAATTTCTGCTGTACAGCAGAGTGATTCAGTTATACATACATATATATATTCTTTTTCATATATACATATATATTCTTTTCCAAACTCCCAATCCATCCCTTCCCCACCCTGCCCCACAGCCACAAGTCTCTTCTCTACGTCTATCCTATATGATTTGTCTTTCTCTTTCTGACTTACTTCCCTTACTATGATAATCTCCAGGTCCATCCATGTTGCTGCAAATGGCATTATTGCAAGAGGGATGACTTTTAATCTCCATACATGTTACCTGAAAGCCAGGGGTTTTGTAATGTCGTTATTGCAATCATCATATCACCATGTTTCCTGGCCCATTTTCTGCTCAGTCTTATTGAGAAATTACTACATGCCAGGCACTGTTTCAAGTGCTCTACTTGTATTATCAACAACTCTGTGTGAGTAATACTGACTTAGTTTGGGTTCTATAAAAGCAGAGCCTGCAGAAGCAATTTGCGTGCATGAGATTTATTAAGAGCATGCTCTAAGGAAGACTGGTAAGGGAGAGGGGGAAGCAGAATAAGAAAAGAGAAAGTGCTACACAAGAATGGGATTTCAGGTGAAGTGTGGTCTCAGACTGATGCCTGGGGGCTCTGAAGTGTAAACGGTACCTTGTCTCGTTAGGAAGGGAGCAGAGCTTTTGTACCCTCACCTCAGCCAGTCATTAGTTACAAGCCATGATGAGAGCACTCCTACTTTTTCCGTTTTATAGATGAGAAAATTGAGACACAGAGAAGTTGAATAATTTGCTCAAGTTCACATGACCAGGAAGTGGTGGGACTGTATTAGGACCCCAGGCATTCTGGCTCTGTGGATATATTTTTATTTTGCACTTTATAAGGAATACTCAACTAATCTCATTTGACTTTCCAAAAGCTCTATGAGGTAGTTGGAGCACCAGTGATTATTCTAAATTTTCAGATGAGGAAATCGAAAGTCAGATCGAGGTTTTTAAAAAACTCTAGGTCCTGGTCTTGTTTTGTCTCCCTGTAATGTCTTGCTCTCTTAAATCAACCAGAGTTTATTTCACTGACCATATGATTAAAACAGTAATCACCTGATTTAGGAACATATACTTGATGGGTATAGAGTATCTATAAGCTATTCATACGATTGAAATGGAAAACCTCATCTCACCAATAGGGGAGGGGCCCTAGCTTCTACTGAGATGTTATTTTAAATCACAGGCTGGCTGGCTCTCAGATGAGTGGATTTACTGCTTTGTAATTGCAAAGTAATAACAAGAACTAGCATCCTGCTGCTGAATTCTTGATTGCAGAAGAGTTAAAAATTGGGTAAAAAGAGCTTATACACGGACGCAACTCAGGATGTTATTGGAGAGAATCATACAGTTATTTATTATCTTCATTAATTTTCTTGAAGAAAAGGAATTACAAGTTAACAAAGAGGTTATAAGTTTCAGGAGAAAAGGAGGAAGGAGAAACTTGACAAAAAGTTATTCCATCTGGGGAAAAATAACTCGAAATGGAGCTTTTAAAGTCAGCTTTTAGGAATATTTAGTTTCCCCCAAATCTCAGGAATATAAGAATGCAAACAGGACAAAGTTAACACTGAAACAGCACAAATGACACATGTGTGGTCTACATTTGCTGCTTCTGTTTCTTATTCCTCAATTCCTTTTGAATCCTCCATAGTCTAATTTCCACCTAGTTATTTGTGGTTGCTCCCAGATTCATTCTCTACTCTTTCCCTGCTCTGTCTGTATCAAACCTACCTTTCTGAGTAGATCTGGTCCATGAAAGGAGCTGGCAGGAGGCCAAGGTGGTTTCTTAGGCAGTGGTTCAGTCTCTGTCATTTCCGGCTTGGTGGACTGTGCCCTTTTCCTGTAGTCCCAGCTCGGGAAGGCAGCCTCCGTCACTGTTCTCCTTCCCACCGGAAGTCCTGGTTTCTGGCATCACCATCTCCTTGTTTTGTTCTGTCAGGCCCAGGGGTGGCAAAAGCTTCGTGGCATTGCTAATCTCTGTGTTGCCTCGTCCATTTAGCTTCTCAGCTCTTCCATCACTTGGTTAACCAGTTACTTGTATTGAATTTCCTCTACTTGAATTGCCTCTCCTCACTTTTTAATTATTTGTGCCTCTTACATCTTGACCTCTGCACTTTTCTTTCCACACTGCTTTAACTAAGTGAACTCATCTACTCTCATATCTTCAACCATTACCTTCACCTCGCTGGTACCATTTTTCTACTTGCCTAGAGGATGTCCCCACCTCGCAATGCTGCAAAACCTTTGAGATCGAGATGCCCCAAGTTACTCAGAGGTCAGAGGTGATGGTGGGGAGCTTACTGGCTCAGAGATATTTGGAGATTGAACATCAGTGGTAGGGAATAACAATAAGTATAAAGAATATTGTGGGTTAGTGACATGAAATTTAGATGATTTTTCTGCTTTCCACCTGCATGGCTCTAGTCCAGAATCTCAAGCTGTATTGCCTACAGAGTTCCAGGCAGGTAACATAATTGAGTGAAGTGGGCAGGATGAAAGAAAAATGGTCTCTTGATTTATGTTTTATTTGATGCAGAAATGCTTTGAGTGCATATTAAAACACTGTAGGAACCCTCTTCCCTTCCATAAGGAAAGTGTTCTCTTCCATTTTTCAGGAAAAATTCTGCCTTCTTGGTGTATCTTTTGTTTTCCTACTTTGGTGTAGACTTACAGGTTTTCCCCCGTATCCAAAAGTAGAGAGTTCCTATGAAACCTTTTGTAAGCTGAAAGACGTAAAGAAGCAATTACCTTAGGACACATTTTGCTAACGGATGCACAAAATAAATGGAGAGAAAACACAGATTCTTACAGACACAGCTCAAAGCTATGGCGGCCTGATGCTGAGATGCTGAATGTAGTTCCTGGGGAGGGAGTTTGGTGGGGCCGTTCTTGCTGCTTGGGCTGCGTGCGCGCTGACTCTGTAAAAGCTCGCTGCAAAACAAATGCTGAACACTATTTTTGCTTTTTGTCTTTCTTTTGTAAAAACGAAAATCCTTTTCTGATTTCTTTCGGTTGGCGAAAAGAGGTACTAACATAGGTCCTTCATAAAGTGAATTGGTGAAAAGCGAACTTTTGAAAAGCGGGGGATACCTGTAAATCCAGAAAAGTGCTTTTCTACTATAATTAAACACCCCTGTTTACCTTAAACTTACACAGTGCTCTACGTCAGTTATATCTCAAGTTTAAATTTATTTATTTATTTATTTATTTATTTATTTTTGGCTGCTTTGGGTCTTTGTTGCTGCGCGCGGCCTTTCTCTAATTGCAGCGAGCGGGGGCTACTCTTCGTTGTGGTGCGCGGGCTGCTCATTGCAGTGGCTTCTCTTGTTGCCAGCATGGGCTCTATGTCCCCTGCATTGGCAGGCGGATTTTTAACCACTGCACCACCAGGGAAGTCCTCTTAAGTTTAATTTTTATCTTTTTGTATGTCAGTTGTATCAATAAAACTGGAAGAAAAAAATATTGCAAATTTAAAACAAAGAAAGAAGACACCCCTGCAAGCCTAATGCTGTTTGACATCTCCAGGCTGAAAACTTGCCTTTGACCTCACTGTTAGGCATGGAAGAGAAGGTGGTGACGCCTGAGGAAATTTGGACAAGGCATGCCCTGTCTAAAGGGGCTGCAGTTAGCTCCAGCTGAGTGTTGCCCTATAGGAAATGGGTCTGATGTTGCTGGATCTTCCAATTTTTAAAGAAAAGCCAGAAATTATATTTCTATGTGATATCTCCTGATTTGAAAACACTTGGAAACATGTGCTTTCTTTGATTTGAAAACATATATACACATGTTTTATTGGCCAAACAAAACCTGTCTACATGCTGAATTTCCTGTGGGTTTGGTTTGTGGCTTCCAGTCTAGTCCCGGTCTGCATGCTAAGTCAGACCTATTTCTTTAAACCAGTGTCTTTGAGCTAAAGACACATGCTGGGGTATATTACCACAGCTCTTCCTAATCCTTGTTAAATCTGCTGGATGTTTTTCATTTCTTCGCCAGATCCACTCTTCACGCCTCTCCTTCCTTATCTCTGTCCTGGGAGGCTGACTGGCGTGTCCTTCCTCGATGGCCTTTCTATTTGGCTTCTGGCTGCTTTTGGCCAGTGAGAGGCACAGGTGGGAAAGGGGAGGAAGGGAGGAGAACGAGGTCTCAAAGTAGATTACACTCGCAGCGTTAAGAGAGATCACTCTTCTTGGGCCATGACTTTGGCCTATTACTGAGGAAATTATGAATTGAGTAATGTTTCAACCTGTTATCCAAAAAAGCTAGATCTACACCTCAGCAACCATGGTCCTTGACCAGTCTTGATATAGAGTTGCAACCAAGACCTCTGACAAAAGTTGCAATTTTTATCAGAGGTCTTGGTTGCAACTCTTGTCTGAAGCAGGATTTTGCTTCTTATTGATCTGTCTTCCCCAGATTGTCACTTCAGACACACTTCCTGCCTCTAGCTTTTTATATAACAATGCCAGTAGCAGGCATATCTCTTGCAGTTAGCAGTTTTGGATGAATACAAGGTTGCTTTTACTTTTTTAAAGCAGTATTTGCAGTTCATAGACACCCTTGACCTTTGCTCCTATTCCATTTCCCCAGGTAGGATAATCACAATTGCAACACTTTGGTAATGTCCCGTACTATTAAATATAAGACCCACCTTTCCACCTTTCCTTCAATATGGACATGAAATCCCACCTGCTTTCTCTCTTTGTGTAATCTCCAGTCGCCTACTCCCCAACTCTTCTCCCAAGCTGTTAGCCCCTTCATGGTTTCATTTCTTTATCCTTCCTGATGAAATTCCATGGTGTGTCTCATCCTTCAGTCTCTCTCTTGCTGGCATCCTTGCTTCCTTTGTCCCCATGTCCATCTACTACATCTTGCCTGCAAACCACCAACTCATATCCTTTTCCCTTCTGAGATGCTCCTTCTGCAGAATTTGGGTTTCTGAAAGATACTGGAGACAGTCACACTACATGGATACTGGTGTAGATGTAGGTTTATAGCATCCAATGTCAGTGGAGTGTACAATCCTTTAACATTTCCTCCAACCCTCTCCCACTCTTCCTAGGTGCCCATCTCTACTCCAACTCCCTCATTTTCTGCGGACAGTCTTATTTAATATGTTCCAGGAAAAAGACAGATAATAATTGCTCCCATGTACACATTTGTCTGCATGGGGACAGTCTTTATCTCCTGTCATCATGCTTTGATGATGAGTCGCTCATATCCAAGGCTCATCTGAGAGCTGAAGTGCTACCTCTCTGATCCCCTCCAAGGCTTTAATCTGTCAAATTTACCTTCTATTTCCCATATTTGTGTCCTCTTCCTCTTCATTGGCTCTTCCCTGCAGAATAAAACCACTTTCAAATCTTTCCCATCAGAGAACTTTGACAACAGAAGAACATCTGCTGATGACCCAGCTCCTCTTCTAGATATTCGCCTCCCCACCCCCATCTCTCTCCTTCCCTGCCCGGTCAAGTCTCATGAAGGGGCTGTCTACACTGCCTCACCTTCAATTACTCTTCAATCCTCAGTACTCTGCTTTCCACCCCCATCTTGAAAAGGTTACCAGTGATTTCCCAGTTGTTAAAGCCAATAGACACATTTTGGTTGGCATTTTATTTGACCTTTATGAGACATTTGACCTTTTGGACCACTCCATTCTTGAAATTCTTCCCTTAATTTCCTTGGCACTATTCTCCTGGCTAGTCTAGCTGTCTTCTTCTTACTCAGTCTCCTCCAGTTAGTCCTCAGTTTTGGTTTTCCCCAGGGGCCTCCTCTCAGCCTCCTGTGTTCTTACGCTATATCTTCTTTTTGGGCAGTCTCAGCTATGCTCATGATTTCGCTTACCACTTATGTGCTGTTATTCCCAAACTCTCTGTGTCGAGACTGAACTACTCTCCTGAACTCTGGGCTTATACAGTCAATGTATTTTTGTTATGTCGTCCCAAGGTACACGAACAACAATACTTCAAAACAGAACTGAGCTCATTCTCTCTCCTTCCAGCAACCCCCATCCCCACCTCACCTCCCTGGAATGCCCACCACTCGTTATGTCAGTGAAGAGAACTATCAAAGCCCGCGTTCCCTGGGTAAGAAATCTGGGCATCATTCTCAATTCCTTCTTTGACTTTGCTTCTACACTCCCAATTAATCAGTCTATCTATTTTCTCAAAATGTCTGGTACTTATCACCTCTCGTCCAGATCCATTGCCTCTCGTCTCTAAGTTTAGGCCCCTCTGCTTTCTCCTTTAGAAGGAGATTTTTGTGTGTGTGTATATATATATATATTTTTTTTTCTATTCTTTTTCTGTTTCTTTTCCATTATAGATAGGTTCTTACAAGATATTGAATATAGTTCCCTTGCTATACAGTAGGTCCTTTTTATCTGTTTTATATATAGTAGTGTGTACCTGTTAATCCCAAACTCCTAATTTATCCCTCCCTCCCCAGGCCCCCACTATCCCCTTTGATAACCATAAATTTGTTTTCTATGTCTGTGAGTCTATTTCTGTTTTGTAACTAAGTTCATTCGTATCTAGAAGATTTCTAAAGCTCTGTGGCCTGCCTCATGAGTGACTGTCAGGCCTGCTCAAAGCTCCAGGATCCCCTGCTGGGCTGTCACATACCTGCCAAAGCACAGCATTCAAGGCTCCCAAGAAACCAGCCGTGGAAGGCTTCCTTCTTGAGGAAAAATTCTTTGATTTATTCAGAGATCACAAAGGCTAACACAGCCGCAGAACAGAAGAAAATCTGGCTTCATTGCTGTTAAACCCAGTTCAAAGGCTCCAGCTCCTTGAGCTCCCTGCAGGGCGATTTTACTATTCCCCAAAGGTAGATCCATTTGGAGGCTGTCTGTCTGTGCTAGTCCGGATTTGCAGATTTCGTTATTTTCCTCTATCTCATCAGTGAAGGAAACAGCTTGGAATGTAGGTTCAGGAATACAACTTCCTTACTGTTCCTCCCCCCACCCCCTTGGTATCTCAAATCTTTTCCTGCTATCCCCTCCTCCCCGCAGCTGCCAAAGTGATCCTTCTTATATTTAATCAGACTCTTTTCCTCCCATCTCCTATAGGCAACACCTGGCCAAGAAGGTAAAAGAAAGGACATGTGGGCTGTTGGGTCTGGGGAAAGTGTAACGTGTAGTTCTTCCTGTTGACACTTTAGGGCTGTCTAATACCAGCCCTCATTCAATTAGGTAAAGCTCTAAGCTCTCTTCAAGTTTCATCTCAAGCACCTGATTTCCCCAAGCAGACTGTGGGCTCCACATACTCCCCTCACTTTGTGCAAGCTGCCCCTGCCCTCCAGCAACCTCCGTGGTGCCATTGTTCTGGGCCTGTCTGTCTTCCCATTGCAGTGTAAGCTCCATGAGAGCAGGGCTCTGCCTTTTCTTGTTGATGTTCCCAGAGCCAAGCACATCCTGGGCACTTTATTAACGTGTGTTGAATGAACAAATCAAACTTCACTACCCTCCCCCGCAATGGAAAAAATCAAATCAACAAAAAACTGACACCCTCTCTCATTTGGATGTACCATCATGCACCTGATCACGTAGATTAGAAATGTTCAAACTTCCCTTTTCCTCATTTCCCAAATCTAAAAATTAAAAAACAAACAAAAAACCCATTTTTTGTACCTTCTTAGCTGGGCTGGAATTCACTCTCTGTTGTCCTTTCCTTTAGTACCATGCTTATCCAGGTTCCTGTTTTCTCTGACCAGGAATTAAGATTTTTTTTTTTTCCTTAAACACCGCTATTTGAATAAGTATGCCAGATTCTAATTGGTTGTAAGATTCTATTCCAGAGATTTTAACCTGGAGTTCATGGATGCCCCAGAGGGTCCTGTGGATGGTCTTTAAAGGTCTGCAACCCTCTGAAATATTATGCAAATTGTTCAATATGTGTGGGGTATTTTTTCCCTTGGAACAATGGTCTACCTTTCTACTTACTTTCAAAGGGGTCTGTGTTCCCCTCCCTGGTCCTCTCACCTCCAAACTTTCTTATCCTAGGACAAGTGTACCTGGGCCATGACCCCCTCCTGAAGCGCCATTCACATCACGCCAGTCTCCAGTTTAGACTTGCCTGCCTCCTTTCAAGGCCCTCCTTGATTTGGCCCCATCCTAATTTTCCAGCCTAATTTTACCCTCCTTTCTAGTCTTGAACCCTTTGCTCTAAGTGACCTGCTTTCCCATAGTCCTAACTTTCCTCCTGCACGTGACAGTGATTCTAGGAGACTTGGTTTGGGATTCCAGGTCCTGGCTGGAGTGAGGGGGACTCTCTCTGGGACGGAGCTCTGCAGAGGGTCGTGCAGAGGGTGGAGAAAGCTGGGTACACATTGATAAGTGTACCCAGTGGATCCTTGTTGTCTGAGCCTGGAGAGGTGGCGTTTTAGAGCAGGACAATCATGGAACCATGTGCTCTGGAGGAGAACCCTCAGAGATTTAATGATCTGGTTTAATCAGCCAAGAAGATGGAAAAAGAGTAGTGGTTGGCTGATGTTTTGGACCAATCTGCTCATGGAAGATGGCAGGAGGGCTCTGGGGTGGGGAGTGAGCAAGCAACAACTGAGGGCAGGTGGAGAGAGCACACAGGGCACTACTCCAGGTCAGCTTCAAGGAGACCAGCAGAAGGTAGCTGGTCAGTCAATCAACTAATATGAATTGAATGGCTACTTCATACCTGGCAGAGCTCTATCCATGGGTCTGCATTTCAGGAGCTGGAGTTTAGTCGTGAGAAGGTGACTAAAGATATGGCGTTGGTGGTAGAGGAATTGGACATTGGATAGATTACGAAGGCAGGGATACAATGACAGGGGCCCAAGGCAGGAGTCTCACTCCTCACAGAATAAAGCAGGAGTGTAACTGGACTTCTTAACCTGAGACTATGCAAAGAATAGGACTAGCAGCCAGGCCAGATTCCCTCCTTAATCCCAAAGAATAAGTCTTTAGTGGTAGACTTTCAGGCACTATGGAAGATAATAGATAACAGCTCACATTTATTGAGCACTTTCTACATGCTGGGTACTGTTCAAAGCATTTCATGTGTATTATTTCATTTAAGCCTCACAACAGCCTTGTGAAGTAGGATGTATTACATTATTATCCTTATTTAAAAAAATTTTTTTTATTTTGTATTGGAGTATAGTTAATTAACAATGTGTTAGTTTCAGGTGCACAGCAAAGTGATTCAGTTACACATATACACATATCTATTCTTTTTCAAAATTTTTTCCCATTTAGGTTATTCCAGAATATTGAGCAGAGTTCCCTGTGCTATACAGTAGGTCTTTGTTGGTTATCTATTTTAAATATAGCAGTGTGTACATGTCAATCCCAAATTCCCAGTCTATCCCTCCCCCCACCCCACCCTTCCCTGCTGGTAACCATAGTTTGTTCTCTAAGTCTGTGAGTCTGTTTCTGTTTTGTAAATAAGTTCATTTGTATCATTTTTAAGATTCTGCATGTAAGTGATATCATATGACATTTGTCTTTCTCTGTCTGACTTACTTCACTTAGTATATCATTCTTACTCTTTAAACAAGGAAACTGAGGCGTGGAATGGTTAAGGAATAATTTGTACAAGGTTACACACACTTAGTTCGTGATGAAGGTGGGATTGAAACCCAGGCTAGCTATTTGCGAGTAGGAGACCTTACTTCAGGCCCTCAAATCCATCTCTCTTCGGCAGTTGCCAGCTCTGCCCATCTGACTCCTGGGTGTCCTGCAGGCTTCAGGGCACAGCAAATGCTCAGGGCGTGTTGCCACCTCACTGACTGCTAGCTGTCTCTATGGGCCCACCCCCTCTATTGCTTCCGTGGTCCCCCTACTTCCTACCCTGTGAATGGCCCTGACATTAAGTATTGGAAAGGCAGAGACAGAATGGGGAAGGCTCTGAGAAAAGCAACAGAAATGATTCAGGAAAGAAAGGGATTCATGTATTTGGAAAGATAAAAAGATATATTTATCTGACCGGGCTGGGTGACAGCTAAGAGAGGATGTGAACAAGAGGGCACATAATGGGCTAGATCTGTCTTTTTTTAGGTACTTTACAGCTTCAGCATCAATACCTCTCTCTCTGATCTCATGCTGAAGTTCAACAAGGATTTATTGAGTGTAGGAGGCTTCGCTTTTAGATTCAGTGTGTTTCCAGAGGCTGCATCTTAAGTGGCTCAGTTGTAAGGTAAAAACCTGAGGGCACCTGTGTTAGTGCCTTCACCTGAGCTGATGGATTTTGGCATCGTTGTTGGAAGTCATCAAATGAATGGGATAAGATAGAAAGATGTGACTTTTATATCTCAAAGAGACCTGAAGGATCATCTAATCTTCATTTTCTAGGTATGAAGACCAAAGCTCCAAGCAGCTATGTGATCTGTCCAAAGTCATATGGCAAAATTGGTAACTGGGGAGGCAGGGAGGCATCCTGATTAGAAAGAAGAGCATGGGGCTTCCCTGGCAGCGCAGTGGTTAATAATCCGCCTGCCAGTGCAGCGGACACGGGTTCGAGCCCTGGTCCAGGAAGATCCCACGTGCCGCGGAGCAACCAAGCCCGTGCACCACAACTACTGAGCCTGCGCACCTAGAGCCCGTGCTCCACAACAAGAGAAGCCACTGCGATGAGAAGCCTGCGCACTGCAATGAAGACCCAACGCAGCCTAAATAAATAAATAAAACAAAAATAAGATTAATTAAAAAAACAAAAAAACAAAAGAACAGCATGCATGAAGGCTGTGAAAAAGAGCCAGGTCTACCACACTGCAGATGTATTGAGGGACCTCTTTATACCAGGCCCGGTTCTAATCTCTGAGATGCAGCCATAAACCAGACAGGTCAGGTCCCTGCCTTCATAGGACTTCCATTCTCATAGAAATTATAGGGGTTGGGACTTCCCTGGTGGCACAGTGGTTAAGAATCCGCCTGCCAATGCAGGGGACACGGGTTCGAGCCCTGGTCTGGGAAGACCCCACATGCCGCGGAGCAGCTGAGCCCGTGCGCCACAACTACTGAACCTGCGGTCTAGAGCCCGCGAGCTACAACTACTGAGCCCGTGCGCCTAGAACCCACACTCTGCACTGGGAGAGGCCACCGCGATAAGTCCGCGCTGCCACAAAGAGTAGCCCCTGCTTGCCGCAACTAGAGAAAGCTTGCGCGCAGCAACTAAGACCCAATGCAGCCAAAAATAAATAAATTTATTAAAAAAAAAAATTATAGGGGTTGGCAAAATCCACGCTAAACCCAGCTGTACCCATCCAGTCACAGGCAGGGCTGGTCTGGAGTAGGTTCCCTGGTTGGTAGGACAGTCTGGGCAACACTGGGAAGGAGCAGAAGAGAGTTCCCGTTCCACGTGGTAAAAGGGAGATGCTGAACAGAGCATGTCCGGTTATTCTCCCCAGGTTTACCAATCGCATGTGTTACTCTACCTCCTTGGGTTGAGTGCATATTTGGGCAGAGAGAGGTCACCAGTCTATCACTCACGGGGCTCTCTCCCATGGAAGGAAACTTTATATTTTTGGCTGCACTGCGTGGCATGTGGGATCTTAGTTCCCTGACCAGGGATGGAACCCATGCCCCCTGCAGTGGAAGTGCAGAGTCTTAACCACTGGGCTGCCAGGGCAGTCCCTGGAAGGAAACTTTAAAAGGGGGAACAAGTGTTCTCTCCTCACAGGAAGAAAGACAATGATAATCCAATAATCAAATGTACAAAGGTAAAATTTTCATTGTGACAAGTCTCATAAGTGGGCATTCCTGGTAACTTATTTACTGATGGACATTACAGTTGCTCCCTTATTTTGTTCTTACAAAAATGCAGCAGTGAACATCCTGGGACATCCATCTGGTAATACATTTGCTAATTAACTAGTGATTCATAAATTTCCAGGAGCAGGGCTGCTGGCTCGAAGGAAATGTGCATTTCAAATTTTGGTAGCTATTGCCCTATTGGTCTCTAAGAATGTTGCCCTGATCTGCATTCTCAACATCAGCGTAGGAAAATAGTGGCAGGCTCAAATGATGGGCGTGCAAAGTCTGTTTTAAATGATTCAGAGAGAATATTCAATTTCTATAAAATCATATAAAGTGATAGTATGTAAGTTTATAGAGTGTTTGTTGGGCATTTTACTTAATATGAACTTGCTTAATCCTCATTCCTCTGAGGAGGGTATTATTTCCATTTAAAAAATGATGATATGGAGGGTGAGCGAGATTAAACCGTTCAAGGTCAGAGTTGTAAATGGAGGAGAGAGTTTGAATTCACTCTGGTTCCCGTGGTCGTGCTTGTAACTTTGGACATCACCACACCACACAACACACCAGCTGTGTGACACGGTGATTTTGCAAAGAAGAAAAGATCCTAATAAAATGATGGTGCTGTGAAAGAGAAGGTGCTGCTTTCATGCAAATGGTCCAGATAATGAGTCTGAAAGAATCATCGACAATGTGTGGTGTATCTAAGAAGAACTGCTAGATAAAATGTTTTCCAAAGATTTGCATGAAACATCAGCTGGGTTTTGATGCTTGCTGGTTGTTTAAAATGTTTATTCATGTTGAACAATGTTTATTTATTGAAAATACCATCTATTTAAATCAAATTATCTCCATAACTGAATATTTATATGGATGGTTTATTGAATATTCCTAAACATTTGCCCAAACCACAAACGATTTATTCACAGTTATAAATGTTTACTTCTTTAGAGTAAAAAATTGCTTAAAAGGAACTTAAAAGCAAATTGACATTTCTGCAGTTTGCGAACATCTGCAAAGCTTTCTGCACATTAGCTGCTAGATATTTCTGCCTTAGAAAATAGCTAGATATTTTAATTACTTATGTTCAATATAATATTTAAAATTCACACAGCATGTCTTTTATTGTGTCATATAACAGCAGCAGTTCTTGGCTCTGGGACTGGCTGGTAATAGATGGATTTTGAGATTTTTCAAACACCTCAGCTTTGCGCCAGCACTTAATTAGCTGAAACCCCATTTATTTCACTGTACACTCCAGCTCCATGAACATTAGGCCTTAAATAATCCTGGGCTGAACAGATGCCAGTATGAGCTGTGAAAAAAGCAATAGACAAAGTAATGTAGTGCCTCGCAGTTTTATTCACTGTATTGAAGGTTCCAAGGGACTAGATTTGGAAACTTTACCCATACCTGTAAAGGATCATTGACACTTTGATGGATGGACGCAACTACTTGCTTGTTTGGCTTCGGTGAAGATGAGTGTTTCAGGAGTCTGAAGGTCTCAGTGGGAAGCCTTGGTGTCCTCACCTGTGAAGGGGGTGCCCAGGGCAGGGTGGGCACTGAGTAATGACCTCGAGACCCTCTTTGGCTCTCTCATCTATGGTTCTATGATTCTGATCGCTGAGTCCCAAGGCTGAGAGGGACTTTCAATGCTTCCTCTCTTTCTGGGTGTGCCAATTACTTTGTTGTGGTCTCAATGAGCACTATTGTTTTTGAAACAGGTGAGGGCCCCAGTTTTCCAGGGTTACACTCAACAACCTCTCTCCCCAAACACATGCCCCCCTCTAGTCAAAAAGTGCCCTGTCTTGTTCCCACTGTTGAAGCAGTGTTGGGAAGATAGTGAGCCAGTCTGGAGCAAAAAGGCACACACTTGCCAGAAAGGTGGCTTAGAAAGTTGATTCTAGATGTCCTAACCAGCCCCCCACGCCTCCCCACTGCATTCTGTGAGCCTCACATTGGGAGTAAGGGGATACTTACCCCAAGGTAAGGTCTGTTGAAGTGGGAAAATAAACCAGAAAATAGGAAGAGGCTAACCTCAACCCTGTAAATCTCATGACTCTTCTCTCCACCATCCTTTCCTCAAAGTCTTCTTTCTCTTCAACACTTTTTCCTTTTTTTAAAACCATTAAAAAAATTGAAGTATGGTTAATTTACAATGTTGTGTTTCAGGTGTATAGCAAAGTAATTCAGATTTTTTCAGATTCTTTTCCATTCTAGGTTATTACAAGATATGGAATATAGTTCCCTATGCTATACAGTAGGGCCCTTTTGTTTGTCTATTTTACATATAGTAGTGTGTATATGTTAGTCCTCGATTTCTGATTTATCCCTCCCACCAAAGTATCCCCTTTGGCAACCATAAATTCGTCAACACTTCTTCTAAGTGCAAGGACATTATGGGAGAAAAATGAGGGTAACAGATCGGAAGAATGTGGTATAGACAAAGAGGGAGAAGAAATAAACTAGGTGACTTGGATTATACCCAGCTGGGATTGCCAGTGGGTTAGGCAGCTGAGAATAGCTGCAGATGGGGCTGCCCCTCGCTCCCCAGTCCCAGCACTCACCTAGTAGTTGGGGGCTAGAGATGAAACAAAGTAGGGAGAGAAGTATGCATTCTATCAGATTGTTTCCATTCTTTCCCACTTTGCTTTTAAACCATTATGCATCTCTTTCAGGGGGAAAATGTGAGGCAGTTGCAAGGACAAACAAATCATCATACACCCCTTCATTCTTTGGTGATGTTTGCGGTGGTGGGAGTGAATGCAGGGTGGGGTCTGCCCTCACTCTCCTCTCCTCTGCTTGGCTTTTCTCCGCTCAGGCCCACAGTCTGTGATTGCCGTGGACTCAAGGACCGGCACCCTAAGCCCTCCTCTGACCTGCCTGGCCATGGCAGGTTAAGGTTGCTGATGGCAGAGGTCAAGCTGACTCCTCTGTGGCTCACTCTGCTCGGGGGTCCTGCTTTGCTCATCCCTGACTCCCATTTTTGGGACTAGGTGAAGTTCAGAAGACAGGTTGACTAGCTCTCTTAAGAGGAAACTTTAACCAATACCGTCTTAGACATTTGTTTTTCTTGGCTACGAGCGAGTTGTTGATTGTAAGCCCAGAGAGAAAATGTTTTGTCCTTGGGTTGAGGTTTAGGGATTTAGGTTAATTAGGAAAAGTCACCTATTGGAGATCAATCTATCTATCTATCTATCTATCTATCTATCTATCTATCTATCTATCTATCTATCTATCTATCTCCTTGATTTTAACTCATGTTTTTCTTTGTTGTAGTTTTATTTAATTAAATGCTCATAAAAATTAATATACAAAAGTATGTCTAGTAAAAAATAAACGTTCCCCCCTCCTCCATCACCTCTCCATAGTTTGATATCTTGTTCTATAGTTTTTGGATCATACTTTGCCTCATTATCATGTCAATTACTTAACAAATAATTTTAAGAAAATGAGGGTGTCCAATCCACTACCACTCACCCAGAGAGTGTGAATTTGATGGTAGCTCAAGATAATAACTTATTCTGTCCCAAGTGTCATTTATCACAAAGCTATCCTTCTGTAACCATTTTATGGCAATCAGACAAACTTTACTTAATTTTGTCTTAAGAAAGGCTGATATTTGATGGTATGCCTGTTCTTATCAAAATTTCCATTTTTTAATTTGGCTCGATAAACATGGTAGCCTTTTGTGGTCTTGTTGATGCTCTCTCTGGTTAAACTAGGTAAAAATCCTTAATATCGTTGATTTCCATCACAAAATTTTCAGGGAAGAGTGCAAGTCTTTTGATTGTTTTCCAATCATCATGCCCTGTAGTTGTGGCCTCTGAGTTCCTCCTTGAGAGCAGTGATCTTACCCCAGTGCATAGAACAGTGGCATTCCCTAAAAAAAAAAAGATTTATTGAATGAATAAATGAATTCTGGAAAGTTTTAGGATATAATAATGATATCTTACATCTGTCTATCAAGGGTCTTCCATTTTTTTTTCCCCAAAGAACTTATTTATTTATTTTTGGCTGCGCTGGGTTTTCGTAGCTGCATGCAGGCTTTCTCTAGTTGCGGCGAGCGGGGGCTACTCTTTGTTGTGGTGTGCGGGCTTGTCATTGTGGTGGCTTCTCTTGTTGTGGAGCGTGGGCTCTAGGTGGGCAGGCTTCAGTAGTTGTAGTGCATGGGCTTAATTGCTCCGTGGCATGTGGGATCTTCCCAGACCAGGGCTTGAACCCGTGTCTCCTGCATTGGCAGGCAGATTCTTAACCACTGGACCACCAGGGACGTCCTCAAAGAACTTTTATTTTCTTCATCTCATTTTTTCCTCAGAACAGTCCTATAAATTGGGTACAGAATCTCTCCTGTTCCTGTCTCTGATGAAGGAATTGATATTCAAAAATTGTGACAGAAGTGAGACTAGTTCTCCTAGTCTGGAACACTGAGGTTTCATGTTGCACAAAACATCATAAATGTAGTCCTTTCTGTTTTTTTATTAAAGAGTTATACAAGTAATAGAAAAATGAACTTTCATTTTAAAATATTGAGTAATACAGCAGTAAAAAGAGCAAAATGTAAGTTCTCTTCTTCTGCAAACACCATTCCTAGTTCTCCCCTCTATTCAACTAGCCTCAACAATGTGGTATATATTTTATATTCCCCCTTTTATGCAATGACATATGTGTTCATGTGTTCATGGCAAAGGTCAAGCCGACTCCTTTGTAGCTCACTCTGCTTGCAGGCCTGCTTTGCTCATCCCTGACTCTCGTTTCTGGGACTGACTTCTGGGACTGACTAGGTGAAGTTCAGAAGACAGGTTGACTAGCTCTCTTAAGAGGAAACTTTAACCAACATTTGTTCATCTAACTGGAATCTGGTTTGTTTTATCACTTCACAGTCAATTTTGGAACTTCATCCATGTCAGACACTTAACTCCACCTCATTTTTTTAATCCCACCCCTGCACTTCTCGGCATGTAGAATCTTAGTTCCTCGACCAGGAACCAGGGATCAAACTGTGCCCCCTGCAGTCCTGCAGTGGGAGCTCAGAGTCCTAACCACTGGACTCCCAGGGAATTCCCAACTCCACCGTGTTTTTAAACAGCTGCTTAGATTTCCCAGCATGTGGGTGTACCATATTTTAAAAAATTACTCTCTGTTGATGGTTATCTAAAGTTGTTTGAACTTTGAAACTTCGAACCTTTACAAACAGTGCTGAATTTAACGTCATTGTATATGCATCCTCATGTATATGTACAAGAATTTCTGTAGGATATGGTTCTTATCCCACCTAGGAATCTTTATTGCTGATTGAGTTAGTGTTTCTTAGTTTTCTTTTGTCAAATTCTTGCTTATTTCCAGCCTGGAACTGTTAAAAAAATTTTTTTAAACAGTTTAAGCCCATTTATCTTGCAGGTTGGGTGGTTTTACCTTGCATAATAAGATTAAATGATGGTACATACTACTTCAACTATATCTTAAGACTAGGAGAGATTTTATGATTTAAGAGAGAGATAGCATTTTTGGTTTTTCTTCCTCATACTTCATGGCAGATTCTGCTAAATTTCCCTCTCCTTAATATTCTCCTCCATGTTCCTTACTAACATTTGGTTTGGGACAATAATGGAGCAGTGTAAAACTAGATTTCCCAGACTTTCTTAGAAATAGAGTGACACAGTTCTGGCCAGTGAGATACAAGTCCAGGAAAACTATTCTTTTCCTGACAAATGGACATATTCAATAGGCACACATCTTTTACTTCTAGCCTTTTGCCTTTCCTCTTTCCTTTCTATTGCTTCCTAGAAGGAAGTCTCGATGTCTCTGTGACCATGAGGACAAGAGCCACATGCTAAAGATGGAGGAGCAGGAAGTTACAAGAAGCCTGCGTTGTTGGTGATTTCTTTGAGCACCTGGTCCAGCCATGGTTGGCCTGCCTCTGATTTCTGCTTCCATAAGAAAAATAAACCCTAATTTGTAAAGGCAATCACGTCAGGTTCCTGCTGCATGCGGCTTAACACAATCCAAACAGAGTCTTATCTTAGTTACTGAACAAACATAACTCAGCCCAAGTGAGTGAATTGTCTAAAGATTCCTATCTCTGACCTTCAAAACTGTGTGTTCTATGTCAAAGACTTAAGATTGTTTTTCCTAACAAAGTATTCTAATTTATTGCTTTACATATAACTATATATCTGTATATCTCTAATGTAATTATTTTTTGAACTATTATGCAAAAAATTAAAAATATCTTGAGGATTGTGACAAAAATTTGTGCTTGTTTAGTAGGTTTTTTTGTGTTCTTTGTCTTTGGCATCGGCTCTCTGTTTCATGAGAAACTGAATTTAAAACTTCTAATATGTGAGGCATCTTTTCCTGAGAAGCCCAGGAGGAAGGCAGTGTCATCCTGAGCACTGTTGTCAGGTTGTTGTCTTTAGAGCCTATAGAGTTGATGATTTCCTCCTGGTGCCAGGTTTGAAGGCGGCGATGGGGTGGGGTCGGGGGGAGGGGCTGTGGAACAGTAATAACGTAATGTTGTTTTCTGTTTTTTTTGTTTTTTTTTTAACATCTTTATTGGAGTATAATTGCTTTACAATGGTGTGTTAGTTTCTGCTTTATAACAAAGTGAATCAGTTATACATATACATATGTTCCCATATCTCTTCCCTCTTGCATCTCCCTCCCTCCCACCCTCCCTATCCCACCCCTCTAGGTGGTCACAAAGCACCGAGCTGATCTCCCTCTGCAATGCGGCTGCTTCCCACTAGCTAGCTATTTTACGTTTGGTAGTGCATATATGTCCATGCCACTCTCTCACTTTGTCACAGCTTACCCCTCCCCCTCCCCGTATCCTCAAGTCCATTCTCTAGTAGGTCTGTGTGTTTATTCCCGTCTTACCACTAGGTTCTTCATGACCTTCTTTTTTTTTTTTTCTTAGATTCCATATATATGTGTTAGCATACTGTATTTGTTTTTCTCTTTCTGACTTACTTCACTCTGTATGACAGACTCTAACTCCATCCACCTCACTACAAATACCTCCATTTCGTTTCTTTTTATGGCTGAGTAATATTCCATTGTATATATGTGCCACATCTTCTTTATCCATTCATCTGTCGATGGACATTTAGGTTGCTTCCATGTCCTGGCTATTGTAAATAGAGCTGCAATGAACATTTTGGTACATGACTCTTTTTGAACTATGGCTTTCTCAGGGTATATGCCCAGTAGTGGGATTGCTGGGTCGTATGGTAGTTCTATTTGTAGTTTTTTAAGGAACCTCCATACTGTTCTCCATAGTGGCTGTATCAATTTACATTCCCACCAACAGTGCATGAGTGTTCCCTTTTCTCCACACCCTCTCCAGCATTTATTGTTTGTAGATTTTTTGATGATGGCCATTCTGACCCGTGTGAGATGATATCTCATTGTAGTTTTTTTTTTTTAATTATTTATTTATTTAATTTATTATTTATGGTTGTGTTGGATCTTCGTTTCTGTGCGAGGGCTTTCTCTAGTTGCGGCAAGTGGGGGCCACTCTTCATCGCGGTGTGCGGGCCCCTCACTATCGTGGCCTCTCTTGTTGTGGAGCACAGGCTCCAGACACGCAGGCTCAGTAATTGTGGCTCACGGGCCTAGTTGCTCCGCGGCATGTGGGATCTTCCCAGACCAGGGCTCGAACCTGTGTCCCCTGCATTGGCAGGCAGATTCTCAACTACTGCGCCACCAGGGAAGCCCTCATTGTAGTTTTGATTTGCATTTCTCTAATGATTAATGATGTTGAGCATTCTTTCATGTGTTTGTTGGCAATCTGTATATCTTCTTTGGAGAAATGTCTATTTAGGTCTTCTGCCCATTTTTGGATTGGGTTGTTTGTTTTTTTGATATTGAGCTGCATGAGCTGCTTGTAAATTTTGGAGATTAATCCTTTGTCAGTTGCTTCATTTGCAAATATTTTCTCCCATTCTGAGGGTTGTCTTTTCATCTTGTTTATGGTTTCCTTTGCTGTGCAAAAGCTTTTAAGTTTCATTAGGTCCCATTTGTTTATTTTTGTAATGTTTTAAATAAACATTTCATCAGAGTAAAAGCATGTGGGAGAAACATCTTTCTCACTTTGTTGATGGAGTGAGTTTGCTTTCATTAAAAAAAAAATTTTGAAAGCTCTTGATAGCGTGAGTTAAAGGGATTAATCCGCTGGAGCCGTTACCTTCCCAAGTCACTGAGAGAAGGGTGTGAGTGTGTCTGGGTGGGGAGGGAATTGCTGGAGGATGGGGTGGGAATTGAACATGTCTGAGAAAGTTTGGTATATATTATACATTTGGAGTATTAGTTTCCTAGGGCTGCTATAACAAACAGACTGGGTGGCTTAAAACCACAGACATGAATTGTCTCACGGTTCTGGAAACTAGAAGACCAAAACCAAGTTGCTGGTAGGACCATGTTCCCTCTAAAGCCTGTAGGAGAATCCTTCCTGGGCTCTGCCTCACTTCTGATCGTGGCCGGCAATCTCTGGTGTGCCTCAGCTTATAGCTGTGTCACTCCACTCCTGTCTTCAAGTAGCATTCTCCTGTGTCTCTTCATGTTGTCTTGCCTCTGTGCGTGTCCGTCTCTGTGTCCAAATCCACCCTTTTATAAAAACACCAGTCATATTGGATTAGAGCCCCACCCATTATGACCTCATTTTGATTTGATTACCTCTGTAAAGGCTCTATTTCCAAAACAGTTTTCTTGATGAGGTACTTAGGGGTGAGGACTTCAATATATCTCTTTTGGGGGATACAATTCAACCTATGACAAAAGGTTTTCCAAATCTAACCTGAAATAATCAGGAGTTTCTTGCATATATCCACTATTACCTGAATTTTGGAGCAGGGAAGCAAAATAGTGAATTTGATGCCATTGGTTGTAAGCACTTTACCTCCTTGAGAGTTTCCCTCCTAGATGTCATGTTCCTTTTTGCCTCCCATTAAAACCATTGCCTGGTCCTAATCAAGTTCCATTTAGGCCTCTCCTTCTAGTGGTGCCCCTAGGATCTTGGCCTTTCCAGACCCCTCCTTCCCATCAAGAGCGCTAGGTTTAAAAATGTCATTTTTCATGGCCACCTCCCTGCACTTGGGGTGGAGTAGTTCCATGGCTCTAAGTCCATCCTGGTCACCCCTGAGACGTCCGCTGTCCATTCTCTTAATGAGGTCTTGCTATCTCTGGGCAATTACTCTTAAGCAGTGGTTGGTCTCCATCTGCAATTTCTGATTTCCTCTCCCCTTCCTAGGGTAATCACCCCTTTCCTTATTCAGTGCCTTCTTTTTCAGTTCAGCAAAATGTTTATCCTTTCCCCCAATAATGATTTCTTTCAGAGTGGGGCTATTGGTTCATCAGGAGGCTCTGGAGTTTTCTTCCAGTCAGGCCTGGACCCCTGGGACCACAAAAGGCACAGCCATTTTCTCTGGAAGAAGGCCTTAGCCTTTAGAAATGTTGTAGGCCATAGAAAAAGGGAACAGAGATGCTTGCAGCCCATTCTTGGAAAGGTTGTTTTACCCCCCAGAATGGGCAGAATGACTTCTTCTAAATACAGCAAAGAGGAAGACAAACAAAGTGAGATTTCATGTTAAAAGCAAGTTGGACATTTGTATCCTGTGACAGGCAGATTCTCTGGGCTAGTCTTGTTTTAGCAGGTCCATAAATAGACTTCAAGAGCCACTTGGGGGGCAAGAGTGTTTGGTCATGGATGTAGTCTTAGTTCTTTCCCTTTCGCAGACACATAATAGCTACTCATTAATAAGTGCTTTTTCCGAGCCTAAAATAACCTTTAGTTAAGCTTTATGTTGTGAAAACTCCTGTTACATAACTTGGCTGGTTGTTACATATTGCCACTATAACAAATTACCACAAATTTGGTGGCTTAAAATATCAGAAATTATAGGGAGGGTGGGAGGGAGACGCAAGAGGGAGGAGATATGGGGATATATGTATATGTATAGCTGATTCACTTTGTTATACAGCAGAAACTAACACACCATTGTAAAGCTATTATATTCCAATTAAGAAGTTAAAAAATAAATAAAAATAAAATGCAAAAAGAAAAAAAATCAGAAATTAATTCTATCTCAGTTCTGGAGGCCAGAAGTCTGAAATCGGTATCACTTGGCAGAAGTCTGGGTGTTGGCAGGGCCCCACTCCCTTCAGAGGCTCTCTTCCAGCTTCTGGTGGCTGCTGGCATTTCTTGGCTTGTGGCTGCATCACTCCAATATCTGCCTGCATGCTCTCATTGCCTCCCCCTCTTCTGTCTGTGTCAAATCTTCCTCAGCCTTGCTCGTTAAGGGTACCTGTGATTGCATTTAGGGCCCAGCTGGATAATTCAGGATGCTCTCCCCAGATCCTGAACTTAATCACATCAGCAAGGTCTTTGTCATATAAGGTGACATTTTCCAGAGATTAGTAGATTATTTTTTTGGCCGCACCCCATGGTATGTGGGATCTTAGTTCTCTGACCAGGGATCGAACCCCGTGTGCCCTGCATTGGAAGCACGAGTCTTAACCACTGGACCACCAGGGAAGTCTTCCAGAGATTAGGATCTGATATCTTTTGGTGCCATTATTCAGCCCACCACATGTATTATGTGTGACAGACATGCATCTGCCAGGGACCTCTCAACACTGGGCTGCCTGCCTTTTGAATAGGCCTTTGTCCCAGCTGATAACTTTTCCTTTTGTTATTATGAGGGCCCCAGCACTCTCCCTGGCCACTGGTGTGTTAGCAGGGAGAACTGTAGAAATTAGTTTTCATATGGCCCGAGATCTCTGCCCACAGCCCTAGTAATAAATGGCAGACCAAGGAATCTGGGTTAATTGCCTCAGCACATGGAGGTGCACTGAGGGGTGTGTGTGTGTGTGTGTGTGTGTGTGTATGTATGTGTTCACTGTGTTCCTGATTAAGAGAAATGTATCCTCCCCTTGACTTTGAGACTTGGCTTTTGCTCTGGACTCAAGGGTCATGGGGCACTGACTATTTATTTGCAAAGAGGCTCATCGAAATCTCATCCTACCTGTGAATTCCTTCCTGCCCCTCAAAGACAAAGAATCCTTCCTCGAGGTTCTGGTATCCCTGAACCCCTACTACCTAAAGACCACAGGAGGTAGGAGGGAGCCACAGATGGCTCAGAATTCTTGCTCTAACTCAGAGTAACTGTTTTTATTTTAACATCTTTATTGGAGTATAACTGCTTTACAATGTTGTGTTAGTTTCTGCTGTATAACAAAGTGAATCAGCTATATGTATACATATATCCCCATATATCCCCTCCCTCTTGCGTCTCCCTCCCACAGAGTAACTGTTAATTCAGAGCCGGGCTGTGGAGTCTTCCTTGAGGGTTGTTGTATCTTGTAGAAAGCCTCAGGGGATATGTTTTCCCCCATCTTGATCCCTGGGATTTGGCTATGCTGTTTGTTATTGATAAGGTTTTGGGAAAATGGTGTAATTTAACAAAGGTTATTGGTTTTATTCTCCTGGTGCTTCTTTAATTAGGCTGCTGGCACCAAGCAAGGCACGGGTTTTGACATTCAGAACAAGACCTAGAGTTGAGTTAGATCCAAACTTTGAGCCACTAAGGACCCAGGAGGTAACTTTCCTGTACCCAATTAACATTTAAATTTGAATCCATCAACATGGCTCTTTGCGGAATTTTCCCTTCGTTTACCTTTTCTAAACAGGAACCACTGGCGTGGAAGTTTATCTGTATAGTAATGAAAATATAATTAGTATTAAAATACATCCACCATCTTGTCTCATGTTAGTTCTTATTCCCTGTATATATATTTTTCTGAGCCAAGATGTTCTCCACCTCTTTTCAATCCTAGGAAAGTCACTTAATCCCTTGCCATAGGCTGTGTTAACGGTGTAGCTAATGCCCTTTGATTCATTACTCAGAGGACAGAGGTATTGTCTTCTGAGGATGGTACATCTACCCAAGTGTATCCCTTTGAGTTAATTATGGTCATTGCCTTACAGCATTCTGGACGCCGTTTCTGTTTGGGAAGTGTAACCAGTGAAGATGTTGGGAATTTGGTGTATGAGAAGCAGCTGCTCCGAGACTGTGGCACACTGGTGCTTTACCGGTGCTTTGACAAAAGGCAACCCCGAAGTACATAAGTGAATGCGAAGAATTAAGTTCTCCCCTAAATAGTTCTTCGATCATTGGCATCTACTATTACGGGCAACCTTGAGCACACCGAAAATGACTGACCAAGGAGCAGGTGCATATTGATGGGGAGATTCCGAGACTGCTCATCTGGCTTAGGTGGAGTTAATTTTCTTGAGGACCCGGGACTCATAGTCGTAATGTTGTTAAATCGCAAACACCTGCTAATTTTTTCCTGCGAATACAAATGTTCCTAAGTTGTGTGATGGAATAAGTACTTTCGTGGCGTCGAAAGAAAAGGATTTAGGTGACGCAAATAGAGCTGAGAGGCTTTCCTCAGCTGAGGTACGCCAGGGAGCATCTACAGGCTGGGTCCTCCCTCCATCAAGCAGGGAGGGGCAGGGTAGGGGAGCTGAGTTGTGGCTGTGTGGTGTTGGCTCAGGCAGTGGTTTTGTATGTTAAGTGAAACTTGCAGCTGGGGTTGTTCTTGTTTCCACGTCTCTTGTTTGGGGTCAGACAACCATTCCAACAGTATTTCCTGAGGACGGTTTTTGAAGCCTTGTGGTTTATTGGCTAGTTGAAATAGGGGGCAGGGGCAGTGGTTGCCAGAAAAAGAAATAGAGGCAAAGGTAGAAGACATGGCAGAAGCTGAGGACCCTTTATCATGTTTGTCTTAGTCTTTTATGTGTTTTGCAAAGGGTATCTGGGCTTCTAGTTCCTTCCTACTTTAGCATTTTGAGAATTACTAGGAAAAATGATTGGCTTCAAGTGAATTCCATTTGTAGAAAGCTATAAATAATCTATACATATAAATTATATATAAGTATATATTATATTTAAAATATAATTATATAGCACAAATATATATTATAAAAACATAACTTAAAATAAATAATATATAAATATATATTTTAAATATAAATATATACAATATAAACATATTACATAAAATAAATATATATGAATAAATTATATTATAGTGTTATATTTATTGCATAAATATGTTATATAAATATCTAAATATGTAATATGTATTATATTATAAATACAGTATATAAAATAAATATGTGATAAAATACATTGACTGCATGTCGTCTTCGTTGCTGTGCGTGGGCTTTCTCTAGTTGCAGCGAGTGGGGGCTACTCTTCGTTGCGGTGCGTGGGCTTCTCATTGCGTGGGCTTCTCTTGTTGTGGAGCACGGGACTCTAGGCGCATGGGCTTCAGTAGTTGCAGCACATGGGCTCAGTAGTTGTGGTTCGTGGACTCTAGAGTGCAGGCTCGGTAGCTGTGGCGCAAGGGCTTAGTTGCTCCGCGGCATGTAGGATCTTCCTGGACCAGGGCTCGAACCCGTGTCCCCTGCATTGACAGGTGGATTCTTAACCACTGCACCACCAGGGAAGTCCCTACATGTTTCTTAAAAATGACTTACATTTACAAAGTAAAAAGCCTGATTTAAAAAAAAAAAATTTCGACTCAGGAATTTGGAGTGGCTGTGAATGGTAGTTTTCTCCTCAAGATGGTGCTCAAGGTGCTCATGGGCTTTGTTTTAATTTTCTGTGTTGAATAAAAATTTATAGTACTCTATAAATTATGTCACAATCTACGGAATTATTTTCATGTAGTTCTGACAATTCTGTCACACGTCTTACAGTTCTAAAAGTTTTGCCCCTTTTGGGCTCACAGGGTGTTACTTTGTGGGTAGGCTGGCAGTGGAAGTTGGGAGTCCTGGGTCCCTTCTTACGCCCCTGGTGTTATGCACTTGCTAGAAATTATTTATCCAAGCAATTGTTGTCTTCTTAAAAGATCTCCACGGGGGTTGATGATATACATTTATTCTACTGCTGTGAAACATAATAGAAATTCTTCTTAGCCTGCCTTCAGAACTAGTCTTGTGAGCACACACATTTAAAAATTCTTTCTCAGTGCTTTATGGGCATTTTGGATGAAAAAGTAGCTTTAACAAGCTTCATTGTCCACATTATTGACTGACTTTAGCTGTCAATTCTAGTTAGCTGTTCTCCGTCAACAAGTTCTTTCCTTAAAGGGAAGAAAAATCCCACTAGTTAGGAGAGACAAAAGAATAAATGCTACAAGCCTTGAAGGTAACTGTAAGAAAGAATTTCCAAGATGTTTTGTGGACCAACATCTACTATTGTAGGAATAAGCATATAGCCACATAAGGGGGGTACTTTGAAGATTTTGTGTTTGTTAAGAAAGCACAACTCTACTGTGAATGAGGAACCCTGAGTGGATGTCAGATAAATCAGATGTGTTTGGTCACAGTAGGAAGTGTCAAGGCCAGGAAGCAAGTTCCATGGGTGGAATTACTGTCTTGGGTTATAATTAAATAAAGCTTTGGGGGAGGGGGACACAGGGACATAGGACAGAAAAAAACAGTTACTCTTTAGGATTAAGAATATCTAGATATAGTTATGGTGGTTTGCCACCTTATTTGCAAATTTGCATACATTTGCAGTGTCCTTATTTCAATTTAGTAAACTTGGCTGGAGAACTGGAATGAAATGGGTTATTTTGCCCCACAGCAAAACTGCTGCTATCTGTTTTTATTTATGCTGTTTTTATTTATAAATGCTATCTGTTTTTATATCTAGACCTTTAAAAGAAATGAATTTCAGCCATGAAATGTGGATTGAAAAAATAAATGTAGTTCAGACCTTCTCAGAATAGGTCACTACTTGGAAACCCCCTGGCTGTATAGATATGTAGTTAGTAAAGAATACTGACCACTTGGGATAGTGTGGAGTCTCTGAACCAGAGAGAATGAACTTCACATTTGGGAAAAGTTTCTGATTTTTAAAAAAAAATAAACTTATTTATTTATTTACTTTTGGCTGTGTTGGGTCTTCATTGCTGCACGTGGGCTTTCTCTAGTTGCAGCGAGCGGGGGCTACTCTTGATTGCGGTGCGCGGGCTTCTCATTGCGGTGGCTTCTCTTGTTGTGGAGCACGGGCTCTAGGCGTGCGGGCTTCAGTAGTTGTGGCTCACAGGCTCAGTAGTTGTGGCACACGGGCTTAGTTGCTCTGCGGCATGTGGGATCTTCCCGGACCAGGGCTCGAACCCGTGTCCCCTGCGTTGGCAGGCAGATTCTTAACCACTGTGCCACCAGCGAAGTCCCCAAAGTTTTTGATTAATGAACCAAAAGCCTTTCTTTTCCCACTATCTTCAGATACTATTAGAAAATTATACAATAAACCAGCCTTGCAAAACTACAGCCATTTAAAAAAATTTACATTTTTATGAAAAGTATGGATTCACATGCAGGTATAAGAACTAACAGAGAGAGAGCTCCTAGTGTGCCCTTTGTCCAATTTCTCCCAATGGTAACATTTTGCAAAACTACCGTACAATATCACAACCAGGATATTGACATTGCTAGGATCCACAGTGTAATTTAGATTTTTCTAGCTTTGCTTTTACTCATTTGTGTCTATGTGTATATTTAGTTCTAAACATTTTCCCCATTGTTTTATTTATTTATTTATTTTTGAATTTTTATTTATTTTATTTTTGGCTGCGTTGGGTCTTCGTTGCCATGTGCGGGCTTCTCATTGCGGTGGCTTCTCTTATTGCTGAGCACAGGCTCTAGGCATGCGGGCTTCAGTAGTTGTGGCACACGGGCTCAGTAGTTGTGGCTCGTGGGCTCTAGAGCACGGGCTCAGTAGCTGGGGCACACGGGCTTAGTTGCTCTGTGGCATGTGGGATCTTCTTGGACCAAGACTCAAACCCATGTCCCCTGTATTAGCAGTTGGATTCTTAACCACTGCACCACCAGGGAAGCCCATTCCCCATTGTTTTAACCATTGAATGTGTACGCTTTAGTGATCTTTAGTGTGTCATGATGTTGTGCAGCCATCACCACTATCTAATCCTAGTCCTGTTCCATTTTAGCACATGTACAGGTTTGTGGATCACCGCTGCAGTCAAGATTGAACTCAACGCTCAATCTTGTTCAGTTCAGATGGACTGATCACATAGAAACCCGCGTGGTGTTGCCCTTACCGCACCCACTGCCTGTCCCCTCCCTTGCATTCCTAACCCGTGGCCACCACTGATCACGGCAGTATTTTTATTATTGTTGTTTTAATTCTTTGGATGTGAAATATTAATGATTACAATTGTAACGAAAATCCCTTTAAGCTCTGGCTTGGGGATTCTTAGCCACTCGCTTATCTGAGAACTCTAAGCTCTGGGTCTAGGGAGGGTATTTTTAAAAAACCATTTAAAAAGAAATTGAAGTATAGTTAATTTACAATATTGTGTTAGTTTCAGGTATACAGCAAAGTGATTCAGTTATGCATACATCTATATATCTGTATCAGATTCTTTTCCATTATAGGTTATTACAAGACATTGAATATAGTTCCCTGTGCTATACGTTAATCCAAAGCTCCTAATTTATCTCACCCCTGTCCCCCCGTCCCCCCTGCCCATGCTTTCACCTCTGGTAACCATAAATTTGTTTTCTGTCTGTGAGTCTATTTCTGTTTTGTAAATAAGTTCATTTACATCATTTTTTAGATTGCACATGTAAGTGATACCACATGATAGTTGTCTTTCTCTGACTTTACTTAATATGATAA